>NW_021940526.1:2689942-2691557 GCF_001715985.3 Manacus vitellinus
CGACGGGGTCTTCCTGTCGATGTCCTGGTGCTCCAGGACACCCAGGTGCTGCTCGCAGACCTCCAGGGCCTCCTCTGCCAGCCGGGAGGGAGAGGAGAGGGAGGACCCTGGCCCTTCTGTGGATGGCACGGGGTGAGAGATGTGGCTCCTGTGCCAGCCTTGGAGTCAAAGCACAGAGCCTCCCTGTGGGACGGGTGGGCTTGGGTACACGGGGATGGGGCAGGGGGCAGAACACCCATAAGCTGGGCTATAAGGTGGGCTGTAACCATAAGGAGGGTGTGGGGGATCCCAAGCCACAGCCAGGAGCAGCTCAGCCCCCAGACACATCTCTAGCCCAGAACTTCTTGTTATCCACCCAACCCAGCTCCATGCACTAACCTGGCCCCTTGTTGGATTTTGGGGGCTGCTCCATCCTCACCAGCCTGTCCCCAGCCTTCTTCAGAGCCAGTTTGAGCAGGCTGCGAGCTGCCGTCAGGTGGAAATCCTCTGCAAGAGGGAGACATCCTCCCCATCCAGTCCTGCATGGCACTGGGAGCACGAGGGGGAGCAGGACAGCAGCAGCCTCAAGCTCACCAATGAAAGCTTCCCGCTCCTCCCTGGTCCCCAGCCGGTAGCACCGGGGGAAAAAGGTGTTGGGGTCGGCTTGCTCAAACCAGGGCAGGTTTTGCAGGCTGAGGCACAGCCCCTCCTGTTTAGAGAAGGTTGTTAATCCTTGCTGGACACCCCCGTTCCTTGTGTTGCCCCTCTCCAAGGCTTCCAGGCTCCCACCTTGGTGCTGAGGGCATGCACCCAGTGATAGCGGTTCACCACCTCGATCCTCTGCAGCAGCTCCTGGTCAATGGAACTAAGGCGGATGGTCCACAGGAAGTTTGGCACCTGGTCCCGCACCAGGTAGGACTGTGGGAGAGAAGTGGCCAGGGTGAGACAGGGAGCCCTCATCCCATTCTCGTCCCTTGCCCCAGGCTGTGCCCTGCGCCTGGAGCTCCCAGGGGAAGGGTGTGGGGGGCTGAGGCAGAGCTCAGCCCCAGCCCTATCAGCTAACCATGAGGTCATGGATTTCATCAGAGTCCTCATAATCTTCATCTTCCTCTTCCTTTTCCTCCTCCACCTCCTCATTGCGTGGCCATGGGTAGTGCAGAGGCTCTGTGGACCCCAGGGAAGGCTGTGCCCCACCACGTGGGTTCAGCACTGCCTCCCCTTGCTCATCACCATCATCACTTGACTCTGTCTCCGGCTGCTGTTTCTTTTGGCCGCCAAGCTGCTGCTTCAGCCGTCTACCCTCGCGGGGGAGCTTCCTCTCCACCCAGCCCCGAGCCCGGAGCAGGGAACGGATGACGGGGTAGGGGCCCCGCACCGCGAAGATCTTCTTCTCCTGCACAGAGACCAGAGAGCTCAGCCTGCCCCACCCTAGTCCTCCAGTTCAGCTCTCCTGAGCCAGAAATGCCCAAATGTAAGTGCATGGCGTTTTGAGGGGGGTGAAATCAGGCTCCTCACCTTAATGGCCTTCTCCACACGCCGCTTGGCTTTCCTGAGCAGCGCAGCGTCAACCGAGCGCTGGCGCCCATTGTGGTGGCCGGTGGTGGCAGCTGCCACCTGCCCCGTGAGGAGAGCCCCG
>NW_021940526.1:2692932-2782173 GCF_001715985.3 Manacus vitellinus
AATTACCTGTCTTAGGTAATTACTGAATTATGTCTTCATACCTATATATTTAAAGTAAAAGGGTAATGTATCTTCCAGGAAGAAGTTTTATGCTGGGATAGAAAATAGCCTTATAAAGCCAGACCTTTACAAAGGACACGTGTGTGTCACAACAGCAGCTATTCCATGGAGTATGCTGAGCTAGATCCAAGACTTGGAATCACATGAGGATAAACCTTTTACCAGACTAAGCCCTTAACAAAAGATCGTATGTAAGCAACATATTCTATAGAGGAAAAACTTGATATGATTTTCTTTTATTGTAACCGAGACATATTTCCTGAGCACTGCATGATTCCTTCCCTGCAGAGGAGTAGCCTTTTAGATCTTTGTCTCCTAAAAATACATGCTGAAATAGGTTCTTCCAGCTGGTGGGCTTAATCCTTAAATTTTCTATTAAAGAGGGTTGTAAAGCCTTCTAAGTGACCACAAATAGCAGCACGTTCACGGAGGAATTCTTGCTTTCTTACAAGCTCTATTGTTGCAGCATCAGGGCTCCATAGCTACAAAATAAAGATATTTGTAGTTAATTGAGATGTGAATTCTGCAACAGGAACAGTAAGAAGGTACTGTGAGCCAAACTGAGCCATATTCTAGCACTCCTTTGCACTCGAGACATAGAAGAGAACTAGTGTGGCCTCCCAGCAGAAGATGTGACAACAATTTGTGTATGAATAAGCAGGGCATTCTCTTGTTGTCACTTCCAATCTATAACATGCCATGGGCTCACATTACAGATAATGTGGGAAAGATCTCAAGGTAATTATTTAAAATTACTGACTCAGGCCCACAGTCCTCAGAGTGAAAAATAGTAATTAGCCGTAGAGTCACAGGCAATGCAGCCTCAGTCCCCTGAGACCATGGCAGAAAACAGCACAAATCAGGGTTAGGGAAATGATAAACAAACTCCAAACACAACTCCTCAGCCAGAAATGGTTTTCTTTTCCTTTTGAAGGAGAAAAAAATATATTAAAAACAAACCTCTCTGCGATCATCTTTTTCTCAGTTATTTGTGAGTATTAACAAGTCCCTGACAGAGGTGTTATATTTCCAGTATTCGGACTCTAGGAAGTAAGTGTTTAGTGTACTGTGATCCATCCAGTTCAGTAACTGTCACTGACATAATTCATGTGATAACTAATCAAGAAGTTGGTGCTCGTCCTATGCACAGACTCCTATCCTTTAAAAGTAGGAGTGTGAAAATCCATACCACGAATGCAGTTGCGTTTGTATTTTACTGTGAGTCCTGTAAACTTTAACCCTGTTTTAAAATCTGATAAGAGCTTGATTTCCACAATAATTTGTTATGTGTATTTATATAATACATATCCATGAACGCTTTAGTTTACCTCTGTTTTGTGGCCGCCTCCCCAGCCTGTGGCACATCATCTCTAAGATGGTTGAATTGTGAAGTCATTTCATTGTGAAGTCATGGATTGTTCTGGATTTTGATCTCAGCAAGGCCTATCTTTACATTAATGTGAAACTGCCCTCATGTTTTGCTACTGTACTTACCTTTCTGGGTTTGAAGCTGATGTCATCTTTGTTCCTCTCTTTTGTTACCAAAGGCTTCCGAGCACTGGCCTTTCGGGAGCGCAGTGTCAGTTCAGGAACAGGTTTTTCTACAGCTGGTGGAGGTACCTCTGGAGACTGGAAGAGAAATTATCAGCTATACCAACACATCGTGCTCAGAAGCCAGACACACATCCTGCATCTTCTGAAGCTCTTCTGCAAACTCCTTGCCCTGAGTGTACTTTTCTTAATCCATTCAGAATCTGTTTCTCTTAAAGCTGATATTATTTTTTAAAATCAAAAATTGCGAGGGCAAACCTTTTGAAAGGTAAAGGATTCTTCTCCTCTTTGGGCACTAAACCATTAACTGCTCTTTATGACACACAAGACAGTCACCTCCTACTGCTGGTGACTCCATCCTCTGCCAGGTGATAAATAAACAAGCCCCTAAGGTCTTCCTCCTGCCTGTGAAAGTCCTGTGCTGTGCCTGGCACCCCCTGAAAGGGGTAAACCAACATTTAGCTACTGGGACATATTCACTGCACTGTCCAGGGCAGGACTGCTGAAGGACATGTCCAACCATGCAGATACAATTGCATTTTCTGCCCAAATAACGTCCTGGGTCTGACCAACAAGAAACAGGAAGGTCCCATCCACAATAAGACAACCAGGATGTGGTCATGGAGGCTTAGCTTGGGAACCAGGGCAATGCTGAGGTACTTGAGGATCCCTGGGGAGTGCAAGAAAAGCACCCAGAAATACAACAGGCAAATGTCAGTGTGGGATTTGAGAAACAGGACTCAGGTCAGCAGTTGAAATGGGAAGTCAAAAAGCTTGGTATCACCTCAATGAATTCCATTAGCAGAATGAAAAGACCTTTTCATCAATTTGAAGGGCCTTGTTCTTATCTTGAGAAGAAACAGGTGCTCCTTTAAGACATTATGGTTACCAGTTGCTCAGCATTTACCACAACAGAGCTGGATGATCATAAACTTCAGGAGGAGGGAAAAAGAACAGGAACTATCTTTCTGTGTCCTGTCAGTGATATGGGGAATAATTCTTATGTGGGTCTGGGGAAGTCATAAATTTTGTATAATTAGCAAGACAAAATTTTAATTGATGAACAAGTACTAGTACTGACAAGAATAAGTACTGGCATCTGAAAATACTTTAACAAAGCAGCCTGATCTATAGCTTTAGAGAGAAATGGATGGCAAAGAAAGACAGAAGCACTCTACTAACTATTAGCAAATCAGTCCTTTGTTACTATCTCTCATACCTCTTTTTTCTCTGATGACTTTGGCTTCCCACCTTTTGCCGTCTTTGCTTCTTCTTCTGGTTCTGCCAAATTATCCATAAGATTTTCGAGCAGGTCAATTATTTTAGCATTGTCAAATACTTTGGCAATATCAAGAGCATTCTTCCCTGTATTTAAAAACATAAATACCCGTATAAACCATGAAAATCAACGTTAGCACTTGTTATTGCAATTTTATAATGACAGTACAGTCAACCGAATTTAATTTGGCTACTATTTTATTAATTATTTTATTAATTCCATGTGCCAGCAGCGTGCCTGACATTGGTGTGAGGGCCAGCAGTCATCAGCATTACTTGCAGAAGTAAGACCTTGCAGAAACAAGCCTTGAAACCCAATATTGCAGGAATTCTTGGAGTGGTTGCTTTGTTCTTAATGTCCTGACATTTGCAGCTTAATATACTGGTCCTGCAAGCTGTCATTTTGATCTCTGAGATCATTTAGCACTAGGAAATGGCTGGCACAGTACAAGGATAGGAATGCAGACCAAGTTATTGTAGCTATCTCCTTCTTCCTGGAGCTGGCAAGGGAAAGCCCCATGGTTTAAATGGGACTGAACACCTTCAGTACTTAATAAAGGGAAAAAAGCCTCTCCTGGATCTATGAGATTCTGTGGCTGTAAATTACTGTGAGAGCGAACTGCTGTGTGACTCAGAACTCCACATGGAACCAGAAATAAGGAATATACATCCCTTCTACTGGCAGGGTTTCACCTAGTAGGCATTTTGGCAAGGGAAGTCTCATTGTGGGGCAATGTTTCTTCCTAAGCTGGAGCAAGAGCTGCAAATGGGATGCATGGTAACTGTTTAAATTACTGTGGAAACAGGGGCAATGACACTGAATGAGGGATCTGCTGTGAGGAGGCAACATTTCAGTATCAGTTCAGATTTGTTTTCTCAGGGAGTAATATTTATGTAGAGCAGCAGGGAATTTTTTTAACCAGAGCTGTCTATGCCTAAAAATAAATCACTTAAATGGGTGGCAAAGTATACACCAGCCACAACTGAAATCTAATTTTCCCTCAAATAATAATAATAATTAGATAGAATGTTTTCATTAAAGCCACTTATAACTCTGTATGTATCTTCTGAGGAGCAACAGCCTCCTTAATTGTGTAATTAATTATGTTACTTTATTTTCTAGATGCATAAAACCCAGGAAAGCTGACTATTTACAACAGTGATTCCACACTGTAGAAAACTAATTGAACCCGTTACCTTCATCCTGATCCTGATAGCAGCCCTAAATTCAGGATGCTTATACAAAGTGTTCCAAGGACTCAGTGTTTTTAATACAGAAACAGCCTTTTTTGGAGACACTGATATTTACCATTGCTGTTTGTAATCTGGATGTTGGCACCTGCAGTGATTAAAAAGTAGACGATGTCCAGCCTGCAGGCCTCAATGGCTCTCATCAGCGGGGTGGTGTTGCCTATTCCAAGGGCATCCACTGCTGCTCCAGCCTTCACCAGCAGCTCAGCAATATCCAGGTGTCCATTAGAGCAAGCATGATGCAGAGGAGTCCACAGGAAATTGTCTGTCATGTTTACATCAGCCCTGCAAAAGAGTAAGAGCAGCTGTGGCAGGTGAAGCTGCCTAATGGCTAAAATAACATCCCCAGCTCCAAGGACAATCCATGGGAACTGCCCACTGCCATGGCAAATTCCATGTCAATGGCTGTGTTCATATTGCTACTCTGAAACCATTTGGGTCTCTGATATAGAGCTTCTCATGGAATATTAATTGTAGGAGTGTGTCTGGGTGTGACCGTGTCCCACTCCAAGCCAACACAGTGTCCTCGATGTGGAGGTTTTCACGGGGGCAGGAAAAACAACAGGCATTCAGACACCTCAGTCCTGCAACATGCTGCTAGTGTTTGTGCTCCAGCTGCACTGGGGATGGCAGAGAGCAGATTAAGGAATTCAAAAAAGTGTGTTTCTGGGCCAAGAACAGGTGCTACAAAACGTGGCAACGCTGCCTAATGTGTGGATGTGCCGAGTTCATCTGCGCAAGATGTTCAGCTCTCCCTTTCCTTTCCGCGTTGCTGCCCTCTGCCTGCTTCATTTCTGTTCACTGGCTTCTCCCTCTGACAAGTGAATTACAGAAGCTCTGCCTCAGGAATCTGAGCATTGGAAACTTTCTCAGCTACTGGGTCACTGTACTAGATCTGTTTCTGCTCCCAAATTAAAATTGGGATGTTCTGGAGGATGCAAGGGCTAGTTCAGGGGAGATATTTGCAATATGCTGGGATGAACTGATGAAGGGATGAAGAGGAAAAGCATTAACAGCCCTAGAGGTCCTGAACGGAGTTAAGGTCACTGTCCCATTTACTCTGTGGTCAAAAAGCTGCTGTCTTCCCAAAAGACAGGGAGGGAGAGGGAAGAAAAATTATAGGAGAAGCTGCTTCCAGAGATGGCTTTTTGCTCTTCAGGTCAGGTGATTAATATTGAAGTCTAGAGAAAAGCACAGATACATCTGTTCTTCTTTCCTTGTTTAAATTTTTAATCTCTTTCAGAATTCTACCTCTGGTGAGATCTTATCACAGAAAATTCCCCCAACCCCTGACTTTTACCTTTGTTATCTTTCAGCTGCTGAGCTGTTATGGTTTATTTGTATGCAGTTTCCCTTTCCTTCATATTTCTCATTAAGATAAGCTGTTCCAGTTATTCCACTTTCTCTCTCAACCCAACCTCCGTGCCTGTACTCGGACTCTGTCTGCCCCTAAATCCTTCTTTCTAACTTCATTCTTTCAGAAACAAACTGATCAATGGGAACAGGCAGCACTGACTTAAAAATTCTTCAGTGTTTACTCTGATCAAGCACTGAGTTTACCTTTAGCCCAAATTTCATTTACTTCTGAGTCTTTCTGGAGCAAGATAGAAAGTAGATACCACCAATTTGTGTTTAAACCTTGGAATTTTCTATAGTTCTGGAAAAATATGTTTTGTTTTCTACTCTGTATGTGTTTGTGATACTGTACTGAAAAGGTTGTACTGTAAAAAGGATTTGAATGCCCATGCCAAACCGAAAGTCCATGCTGCTGAGAGATGCAAAGCAAAACACTACTGGTAATTTTCCTCTCCATTTTCATTTCTGTCAATTTATAAATCTCAGAAGTGGTACTATTTTTTTAAGCTAAGCTATTACGTTTCTAGGTCTCACTGTTAAATATGATGTGACTCCAGTGCTGTCTAGTGAGGCTTGCTAAAAGTAGTGGAGATTAATTTGGTAGATTAATTTGGTAGCTGTTACATCTTTATCTTTGGAAAACCTGAATATACACATTACACAACTTCCCATATGCTCCAGGAATGTCAGTGTAATTACCAGGGTGTGTAAAGATCCACATGCTGTTAATCTTTGCAGGAACCAGAGCAACAACCACAGTCACTTACCCTGAGATATTAATGTTAAAAATAACCCTATCTATGGGTAAAGAACAAAGTTAACATAAATATCTTTGAAAAATGTTCATTTAAGCATTTATGTGAACGACTGTAGGACTACAGCAGTGTGACATTAAGAAGAGATTATGCTATTACACAAGCATGACTGAATCTTTCTGAAATTGCTTTCATTTTTAAGCCATCATTGAGATTTTTCCCAAGTGTGTCTGTAGGCTACAAAATTGCTGAAGCACTTCTAAAGTGAGGAACAGACTAAATAGCAGCAGGGGCTTCTGGTGTAAATCCTGCTGCCTCAGCTGCAGAGGAAAGTGATTATAAGGCCTAAAACATCTGCATGCAAAGGCCCTGGCACGTGGAACAGGGAAGTCCAGGGTCACCTTGATGATTTCAGGCAAGCCACTTCAGCCAGATTTCCCCAGAATCATTCACCCACTTTTGAGTGTTCAGCTTTGAGGATGTACTGCTTGAGACACGGGCATGAACTAACAGCAGTTCCAACAGAACTCTGCAGCTGACCAAAGGTCAACAGCCCAGACACTGAAAGTTTCAGGCCTGAGGAACTTACCTCTTGGGGGCTTCCACTTCCCTGTTAGTAAAAGGTGAAAACTAATACACTAAACTTCTGTGAAGTGGGATCTTAGGGAACTGACTTTAATATTAAACGTTATATAAGCAAAAAACCAAACCTGTTGCATACTGGAAATGTATGCTTTTGAAAACCTTTCCAATATTGCAATTAAATTGAAATCGTCTTACCCCTTTTCCAGAAGAAGCTCCACAAGGACCACGTTCCCACTTGCACACGCAACCATCAAAGGTGTTTTGTAATATCTATCTTTTATGTCAACTGGCACACCCTCCTCAAATGCTTTCTGCAGGGACACGATGTCTCCTGCTCTGACAAGGTAGTTAATATCCAGGTACGTTTTCCTTGGCTCCTCCAGGTACCAGACACGGTCGTCGTGCACGGGGTGGGCAGAGGGGTGGTCCCGTTTAAATCTCTCCTCATCAGGAATGTTTGGAAAAGCCTCAACCAGGTACACAGGCAAGCCCTCTTCCCCGCGCGGATATTCCCTCTTCGGAATGACACAGACCGGCACAGGGAGCCCTTTTTTGCCTTTTGCTTTCGCCCCCTTTTTCTGCTTCTTCGCTTTGGGCCCAAAGGACGACATGAGAAAGTTTTTGTCCAGGTATTTGGAGCCTTTAAAAAACTCGTCGAGGTTGATCCTGTCGGGCTGCACTTCATGCATTTTAGCAATATTTTCCATTTCTTCAGCACCCAGGAAGCCCCACCGCTTCTGAATTACGGACACAAAGTCAGCTCTGGTCACCATCCCATCTTCTTGGAGGAGAGCCTCAAACTCCTTGCGGAGGGAATCCTCGTGCTCCAAGGACCAGTCGTACAGCCTCAGGTGCCAGGCAGAGACCTCTTCCTCGGGGGATAAGGTTTTTTTAAAGCCTTTTTCAATTTTACGCAAAATGGTTACTGCTGCTTTAAAACCGCCGTTCTTGGCAGCCTCTCTTGGGGTCAGATGTAACAGGTTTCTCCATGTAGGATCACAGCCTAAAATATGGACACAATTTAGCTGATAGTGGAGTGGAATTCCTAATTATGTCACGTAAGAAACTTGTGATGTACAGGCAACTCAGTGCCACAGGTCTGCAATTTTATACTGTTTTAACTTTAAGGAGCCATAGTAGGTGGAACCACATCATTGATCCCAGACTGGAAGGTCAGCCACATGTCCATATTTTTTTCCCAGTGGGAGAAGCACTGAGCAACCCATGCTCTGTTTATCCATGCACTCATGAATATGTATAGAAAGGCAGAAGTTCAGTGGAAACTTTACATTTTTACTTAGTGGTAAGCAAGGTTAAGAAGAAACAAACAAAGGTGAAAATATCATTCAGTGTTCTATACCCTAACATTACAATTTGGCAATGGATCAGTTTGAATCACAGAAACAGAACACAGGATTTTTCATGGTCCTCTTCAATCAAAGCTGGAAGTACTATGATCATCTGATTAAGTCAGGAAGGGATCACAGCTGCTTTGGAGTTTGTTTCAATACCCACGGGCATGGAGTTTTCTTCCTGACTACACAGAGATTTTTGCAAAAGTTTAAAAGCAAAAATTTATTTTCTATTGGAAATTTCAATGCAATACATCTAAAAACAACTAAAACCAGAACTACTTAATACTGTCCAATACAACCCCCTGATGTTGCTGCTGCTTTCTTTGAGAAATATTTTCTCACCCACATGAGATAGCAGCCTCTGTCAGGCACTTCTTAATGAGAACCACATTTGCCACGTGGTACCTGAGCGACAAGTCCTTCAGAGATGCCCAAATGAAACCTTTCCTTTAGCACAGAAATAGAATATAGATGATAGTTGCAAAGTAACTTATTTTTAATGTACCTCTTTGTCCTATATACTTGCAGCAATCTGCAAATCCTCCCTCTGCAGCATAATGAAGTGGCGTGTTCCCATTCATAGCAATAAGTTTCAAGTCTCCATTATAAGCTGAAATAGACTTCAGAATCTAGAAAAACAAAGTACCACCAAAAATCTTGTCTGTTTGTTAAGGTGGGAAAACGTGAGATTAATTTACAAATAAATGCAATATCATATATTCCCATTTTACACAGCAAAGTTCTAGCCCATGTCCAGCTGATCGATGCACATGTAACATTAATGTTTTCTATAGTATTATGCCTATTTAACTGAGGAAACAAAAACCCCAGGCAGTTGTAGACTCCAAGGACAATCTCCGTTCCTGCCAGCTCGCTGTAGGCCACTGTCTGGCCTATCTACCACTGCTGGATTCCTTTGGTACTTAAAAAGAAGCTGCTTTTGATTGCTGATTATTATGCTTTGATCAGCTGAGATACTGGACTCAACCCCCCCAACCCCCAGACTTTGCTTTAACACCACAAATGACGATACCTCAAAAAAGCCTCCTTTGGCTGCAAAATGTGCAGCACTGTGTCTCTCAAAGTCAAACAGGTTCACATCAGCTCCTCTGGCGAGCAGAGCACGCACCACCTCGACAGCACCTTCCCTTGCAGCCTCCATCACAGCCGTGCGACCCGTGGCCTGCCAGGCAGCAAGAAAACACTTCAGCATTTCTTCCTCATGCCAATCCAGGCTGGAACAATGTGATCTGATTGTTGCAAGGTGGCATAAAACTGAAAGTCTCCTCTTAGCTAGCACTGGGAAAAGGAGACAAGTCTCATAGTTTCAAAGGCACTGCAGGTAAGCTTTAAGAATCAAGTCATGGTGCTGCTAAGATATGAGTAGTCAAATCCCAGCAACTCAAGTACATTGGTAGCGTGAGTGCCTTGAATAGTGCCCGTGAAAATCAATTCCTTGGTTAAGGAATCCTTTATTCTGTGTGCATGTTCTCATGCATATTTACAAAATTTGACACAAAATACCACTTCAGCTTATGAAATATGGAGCTATGGCTGGAGGAGTGCTGTGGGGAGGGCAGAACAATCGGAATTTCGCTACTGTTCTGTGAGGAAAAGTTCATGCTCAAATACATTAATGATTTGTCTTTTTCTAGATAATGATGTATGTTTGTGTTTAGCAGAATCTATTTTCTTTATGATGGCTGACTTTGGCAGATCTGGTGACCTTCCCAAAAACACAGCATATCTTGGATGAGGGATAACCTGCTATTATCATGTTGGCCCACAGCAACACTTGCCACTCTAGAGAGGGGCAAAGAGAGCAGTGATCCATGGATTTTGTTCCATTGAACCAAACATTCTTCCCTGATATCTGTCTTTGTCAGCCAAGCAAACCATTCCTGTTATACGACCAGGATACTGCAAAAACAGAACCAAAGGAAAAGCCTTGAATAACATTAAAGGAAAGCTCCAGTTTCTAGACTTACCAACAGCACAGAGCTTCAGTCCATCAGATCTTTGTTAAATTAAGGAACCAAACAAGTAAGTCATTAAGACATACAAAAGAGAGATAAGTTTCTAATGTCTCATCCCTGCCTTGATTCCCCATCAGGTTGTTCCTGCTGGACTCACCTTTTAGTGAATATTATTTGAACTCTGAAAACCTGAGGGCACAATGAGGCAAAGTGCAGATCAGCACTGCTCCAGCGAAGTACAGTGAACTGTAGCTTCTAAGAGCTGGCCCAGTTCCAGTTTGGTTTTGTGAAATATTTGTAGAAAATCCAAATCAGGATATGTGGATCCAGCAGAAGACTTAAATCCCTCTGCTCCAAAAGAAGGGTGGTACAGAAGATGGGAATAGGCATGGCCACAGAGCTGAGCCCTTCTCACTGCTTAATTATTTCAATGTGAGGATTTAAGGTCATACACTCCAGTCAGGTGGTTATTATTCCATACTCCTGTGTATGTTCTTAGTTACAGAAATACTCATACCGGGTCTCTTGCATGGGGACTTGCTCCTCTCTCCAAGAAAGCCAGACACATTTCTTTAATCTCATGGGCTTGCTCACAGGCTTGTAGCAGCACAGACCTCCCCTCAGTGGTACAGTTGTTCACATCTGCACCGTATTTCAGGGCAATGTGCAGGCAGTGGGAGTGCCGCCTTGTAGGTAAAAGGCAGTAAAACAAAATACCTGGGGGAGTAAAACAGAATTTAGTATTTGACAGGTCATGGGAGGAAAGTGATTCTCAATCACAAGTTACCTCTCAGCTATGTACTGGGGAGACCTGTGATTTAAAGGTCTACACTGTTCAGGGGCAGCTTATTTCCATTTCCACCAAAGCTGTTGTGGCCAATGGCTTCTGTTGGGCTGTAAGGATTACCCTCAACCAGGGCTCCTCTGCAGGTGGGACACAACACACCCAGTAAGTCTGTAACACAGTTCAGAGATCATTTCATGGTATTTCTGGCCTGACAAAGCTCCCTCTCACTCCTCTCACTCACCTTTCCCTTCGTTATCCACAGCAGTCATGTCTGCGTCAGCTTTTGCCAATAACTCCAGAACCACCTCGTGGCCCAGCTCAGCTGCCCTCATGGCTGGAGTGCGTCCCATCGTGTCCTGCACATTGGGATGAGCTCCCTGTTCCAGCAGGAAGCGGCACATTTCAATGTCATTTTTCATGGAGGCCAAGTGAAAGGCACTATATCCTTCCTTAGGCTCTGTGTAATTAATGAGGTTTGGGAAGCCCTTCTGGATCAGCTTTTCTATTTGCTTCTTGTCTTTCTGGTGAACGCACTGAAGAAGTTTGTAGATCTGTAAATTTAGAAGTCTTCTATCTACTGGTAACATCCTGGAATAAGGAAAACCATCTTCTTTCAAGGAAGTAGTTTCTGCATGGGGAGAGAAGAGAACATGTAATCTCAGAGATGAGAGATTATAATTACATGCCAGTAAGACCAGGAATCAAACTATGTTCGCAGCATGAAAATATCCACTTTATCTTGACAGAACATTAAGCTTTGATTTAATTATCTTTTATTATATACAGCATATATAGAGACTATATAAACCCATGTAGCACCTTGCTAATTTTTCTAGTCTTCCAACTCTTCTGAAGAAGTTTCATTCAAGGAGAAAATTAAGTTAAGGAACTGTAGAGTAACTGCTTTCCATTCTAGGAACTGTTATAATCTACAATTACTTGGGAGCCTAAGGGGAGGTTGATCATCTGTCATTTTCAAAGGGAAAAAAAAAAATCACAGTGTCCTCTGTACTTGCTGAAACATAAAATTGGTACTAAAATTGATACTAACACCACCTCACCAGTACCTGAGCAACTTTTTTTTGGTAGCTGATGCATGACCTTCCTACCAGGCTATGTACATAAAAGAGTAGGTTGAATTTCTCTGCAGCAAAATCTTAGGGGAAAAAAAAAATGCAGACAGTGGGGCACTGGCCTGGGAAAAAGTTTTGCCAGGTGAAGCAACACCTGCTTCTTGAGAAAAATGCAGCGCTGGAAAACAGTTTTGCATTTGCCTCAATTCTGGGTTTGGTTTTGTGTTTTTTTTTTGTTGTTGTTGTTGTTGTTGTTTTGTTTGTTTGTTTGTTTGTTTTTGGTTTTGTTTTGGTTTTTTGTTTTTGGTTTTTTGTTTTGGTTTGGTTTTTTTAGGTTTTTTTAGCCTCTTTTAGCTACTCCCAGCACATGTGGCTGGAGGGTCAAGCAAGGGTCATGCATTTTAAGGACCATTTCTGAAGCTTGCCTAAGTGGATGGGAAGATTTCTATCAGCTTCAGCAAGCCTTGGGTCAGCCCATCCTCCCAAACTCTTACAGGACACACAACAAAAAAAGGTGGAGGAACAGTGTCTTATTAGGGAATAGTTGGGTTTTGTTTCGTTTTCTGTTTAGGTCTTGCACAACCCTCATTCTGGTCACGTACACAAAGTATATTCTTACATTGCACAATTAAATCATAAAGTAGCAATAACTTAAATCTGTCACCTGTGGCTTGTTCATTTTCATCCCTACCATGTTGTGCTTCTTGTGGAATTTTATCCAGGGAAAGGGAATAAATGCAGAGATTTTTATTCTACTGACAAGGGTTACAGCTATAGCAGCACTGTCATCCTAAAGCTTAGAGCTGAGAAATGAGGCTACTTCAGAGCAATGCCCTGACAGAAGAGAACACCAGAGTCCCCTACAGAGCCTGGCTTTTACAGCCTGAAACGTTAGGAAGCTATTTCTGAGCAAACCTTCAATACAGGAAGGTTTTTTTCTGGCTTCTGAGCACAGGGAAAGTCGTGGTGTAAACGCTGCAGGGGCTGTGAGGAGGAGCAGCAGGGAGGTACTGCAGGGAAGGCTCTTACAGTACTTACACCACTGGAGTTCAGAAAAGATATGTTTTTAAAGATACTTAGATGGAGCTGACAAACTTAAATGCTCTCTCTTGTTCTTGTTTCATTTCCCACCACCCTGCAGCACTAAGGAACTTCCAAGAACTAGACCCCTTCTTCCCACTATTATTCATTATTTGCATCTGGAAATCGCACAACATTTTTTCAGGAACTCACTTAGGACCAAAACTTGCCTTTTCTTCCCTTCTTTCTCCCCCTGAAGCTGCAAGCACTGAAGAAATTACATTCTTCATAGAAGTAGGTTAGTAATGCCACAGAACATGAGCAGAACTGCAGCTGGCAAAAACCTGCTAGTAGCATTCGATGAAGGCACAAGTGGATATAATATTCACTGCATATGGATTTGGATTTGTTTTATGGATTATCCTTGAGATTCAGGACAGTGCCAGCGCTACCTCTTGCACAAACGTTACACTCAGTCTCTGATGTAAAAGCATCCAGAATCAGCATGTCCCAGGATTCTGTGTCTTCCTAAGTGAAATCAGTGAAAGTGAAATAAGTGAAATAATACTTGCTCCCTACCACCTCTGCCCCATGCAGGACATGAGATTGACAGCACCCCTCACCTTCCTTGCACACTTTCCTTTTTGCTCACAGGGTAATGCACAGTCCATTACAATTCTAGTCCGAATTCAGCCTGATTAGTTTTTTTCTGGTGCTTTTGAGATGCTTATCACAGTATTATTTTAATACTTCACATAGGGATAAAATTACTTTCATAAACATAAGTGAAATTATTTTTATCACAACAGTGAAGTCTGTTGTTATCACAATTCAGCCACCAGTGAGACCCTACTCAGTTTAAAGTCTTTGCTTCAAAGCATTAAGAACCAACAATTTACATGAAAACAACTGTAACATTTTAACTGTGACAGTTAACATTTCTTTGCAGTATTTCTGAAAAGTGACTGGATCAAGTTTTATTAGAAGTCTCTACAGTAGCAGAGTCAAAGTAAGACAGGTGGGATAGAAAACTCTATCCAGAGTCAGGTGAAGTTACAAGTAAATTAATCAGGTGTCTAAAGTGTAAGTGTAAGTATAGATCTTGCAAATCTTCATTAAGTAAATACTACCATCAATACATACTCCATAGATTTTTTTATCACTTAACCTGTAACAGATGTTTTTATGGAAAATGAGGGATTATTAGTGTGGCTTTGAGACAGTCCTGCTCTGAGGAGGGCTTCATAAAGCCATAATCATAAATCCGAAGCCTTTGAGATCTGCTTAGCAACAATTTTATCTGTTGACAAACATCAGCAGGCTCGCTACCTTCATTCTGTCAGCTTGTATCATCATTTTGGATGAGAGCATGAACCCATTTCAAATCCAGATTAATCCTTTTCCTGCTATACCTAATACTTAAAAAATCATTTTATTCAGATTCCTGTTTTCCCACAAAGCTTTCCAAGCTGTGGTCAAGGTACACTGACCACAGTGTACAGAGAGGGAAGGTCTGGTGCCCAGTGCTCTCACTTTCTGACTCTCTGTCAAAGCCTGGTGCCCAGTTGCTGCTGGAAGCACTTGTGACTCCTTCTTAAGACTTTGCAGCATTTTTCAGTTTCGACATTCCAAGTTGAAAACATCCTTTTAATTATCACTATTCACAAACCAGTAAACAAAATTTTCGTGTGTTTTATCTTTAGTGAGGGAAAATAGCTGAGCACTTGCTAAATTTAATTCCTTTGCGTGCTGGCCACAGAGATAAGCATGAGCCCTCTATGTTAGTATAAAAGGAACCAATATGGTAACACTGCCACACTATATTTACAGCTTCATAATTGCACTGGATTTTTGGCTGTGACTAATGTCTAATGGGAGTGATGCGGCAAAGTTCTTCTAAAACTGAATTCCAGTATCATGAATAGCCGATAATGTTGGTGTTAACTCTCCAGAAATGCTTTGCCTGGGGCTGAGGAATAGCTGAGGGCTGAGTGGCTGGGGCTTCCCGTCAGGTTCTAATATCGTGTGGGGATCTCAGCCCAGATCCAGCCCTGTGGGAAACAGGGCCCAGTCCTGAGCTCTGTGAAGGCAGTCCCGAGGTTATGGCTGGGTTAGACCAAAAGATGTGCATCCTGTTGTCTCCAGTTTGCCTTGCAACTTCCAGTCCCTCAGTGTCCATCCAACCCGGGATGTAACACTGCCCAGCAGCCCTGGGGCCAGCCAGCACCTGGCAATCAGGTGGATGAGCAACACCTGCGGGACGGGGGCTGAGGGGAGGTGGCTCCTCAGCCAGGAGCAGAGCCGGGCTCCAGGCGAGCCCCTGGATTGCTGGGGAGTTGGGAATGAGGTGCTGCTGCACCCAGGAGCGAGGAACAGGGTGAGCGGCTGCTTCTGCCCAGGGCCCTGCAGAAGCCAGGTAAGGGATAAATCTGGCGTTGGTTGATTTTCCCCGGGCTGCGACTCAGGGAACGGGTGGCCTGTGGAGGAGAGTGGCTTTAACGGGAGGGAAACTGCTGGAAGGGGAGGATGCCGGAGAGCTGGAGTTGACCCACACGGTGTAACGTGCCAAGGACTCGCTCGTGTGGCCGTGCAGACACACAGACTGAGGTAACTGCGGGGCATGAGGTGGGGGCGATGTCCAGCGGAGGGGGATTTCCTTTAGAAACGTGAAGCACAGCGGGTCTGTGCTCCGCGGGTCCCCCTTCTGCGAGGCTGCGCTCAGCCCTCACAGCGCGCCGGCTCCGTCACCACCTTTCCGCAGCGCTGGGGAGGCGGCACCCCCCGCCCCGCCGCCCCCTCACCACCAAGCCCGGCAGCGCCGCGCCGCTCGGCAGCGCCGGGCACTCACTCACCTGAGGAGCCGCGGGAGCCGCGGGCCCCGCGAGCCGGGGGCGGCCGGACCCCCGCCCGCCTCAGCGACCGCCATGGCCGCCATGGCCGTCTCCTTGGCAACGGCGTCGCGCGCGGCGCCGGCCGTGAGCGGCGGGTCCCCTCAGCCGCGGCCGCTCCTCTCGGTCCCCTCGTCTCCGGCGGGTCCCCTCAGTTCCACCGGATCCCCTCTCGGCGCCGCCGCTCCCCTCAGTTCCGCCAGATCCCCTCAGTCAGCCGGTGGGAGTCCCCTCAGCGCCGTCGGGTCCCCTCAGCTCGGTACGGACCGGCCCCGAGCCGCCGGGGGTGAGGCGGCCACGCGGGGAAGGAGTTGGGTGTCGTGGCCTTTGTTGTCTTATTGCCGACTTACTTAACAAACCTCCTTCTCGTTCTACGGAAGGCAGCGCTGAATAGTTGTTTTACCCTCTAAATTTTATTAGAGTCGCCGCAAAAGCGGAGCGGCGAGGTCTGTGTATAACCCAACCGCACAGCTGTCCCCACAGGGTTTGTATAGCACAATAATATAAATGAGCTGTGTTAGACTTGAATGAAAACATAATCGTTCACAGTCTGGGCTGGAAGGAGAAACCTGTTTATTAACAGCAGAAGAATGTCAATGAATGGGGAAAAATGCTCAAAACTGTTCAAGTGGAGCCTGAGTCATTCTAGAAGGCAACAGCAGTAACACTGGGACTGCCCAGGCCCTCTGTATTTCTTTTCTCTCAACTTCCCTTAGTGCCTAATTTCCAGATGCCACAGCCCAGCCCTCAGTGCTCCTGTCAGGGTCAGTAATTGTGTATGGGATAACTGCAGTGAGACTCTTTGTCTTGTTCCTATCTGAGTTTGGCCATTGAGTCATTTGCAAATCACCTCTAGCATTAGGAAATTCAACAAAAATTGTTTTCTGATGTGAAATCTCTTCTGCCAGGGAAGTGGTGACGCGCAGCTGGAGCCATGTCCAACAGCATGGAGAGGCGGGTGATGAAAGCCCTGGGACTGTGTGGTGAGTCACAAGAGAAAAACATCATTTTAGCATAAAGTACTTCATTATTTAGCCTGCAAGGAGTGCCATTTGTACAGTAGCTATTTTGTTTTAGCACTTTGTTATGTGAATTGGCTGGATTGTTAGTCTTGCATTGTTCTGCCTTGGTGGATTGCTTTCCTCTTTGGAAAATAGAGCTCCCAGGCCCTTCTCTTTCTCCTTGGTCGCACTAAATGGATGATGCGGGCATGGCACAGCAGAAGATGTTCCCCTGCCGGTTCTGTGTAGAATTTGTGCTTTTACTGTTGCCAAAAATAAGGAAACACGTGTGTCTTGGCCTAAGTAAGGCCCAGGGTAAGTTGCCTTTTTTTAATTTTGTAGAACAGCACACATTAAATGCCCATTAGAAAAGCTAGCACATGTATTCTGAAATTTAGCCCAAGATGAAAATAACTGAAGATCCTGTCAGAAACACCTGCATGACTTGACTCTGGAAATTGTGGAAACACATGAAACAGACTGTAACAAGTATGGGTACTTAGTATGTCACTCCAAGTGTGAATGTACATGAACTGCATGTGTATATATTTAGATTTTTATGCTTGATTTATTTTGTCATGGTGATCTGCTTTCCATGAGCTTTTTGAGAGTCACAGTAAGAACTCCTGATGCAAGAAGCAAACCATCCTTTTTCAGCAGCTGAACATGATATTGGATGTTTCCAAGCAGTGTGGCTTCAAGAGCAGAGATGCTGCTCTGGTATTAGGGTACTGCAACATATCCAAAATAAATAGGATCTAAGTCCTATAAGAGAAACTCACAGTATTTCCTGCCTTCAGAGATAAAGTTTGCAAGAGAAAATTATTCCAAGGTCTGAAGCCTCAAGCTGTTGGGCTCTCTGTGGCTGACAGCTCAGTTTTGGAGGAGTGCCAGGCTAATGCAGGAATGCAAGTGGGATGGTGCTGGTAAAAATGTAACTGACTGCGCTAAGGAAAGAAAGGTGTAAACTGCCCGGAGCTTTAAACACAGCCCAGAGATTACAGCTCCCAGAGCCAAACCTGGGAGTCACAGCACAAAACTGGACACAGTGTTCCCGTGGTCTGGTACAGACCCAGGTTTCTGCACTGCCTGAGTCTTCACCTGAGGGCAGGGCTGCCCAGAGGTCTGATGGGGTAGGAATTACATGTGAAAACATTTCACTGATAAACAGGTGGTGCCAAGAATTTGAAATACAGAGGCTGTGAGGTTTTGTTTGGTGCCAGCAGAAGGTGCCATGCTGACAGCACTTACACAGTCCCTCCATGGAACAAGGGGAACAATACAGCTGTCGTTTCAGTTGCTGTCTCTGTATTGTGCTGGGGTGTTTTTTCTGTGGCTGTAAAAGCACGAGGATATTACAAATGTCCCACAGCCGACCTCTGGAGGGAAGCTGTGCGCCACAAGGACTCTTGTGCTGGTTGGCACTGAAGTCCTGCTAGTCCTGAAGTCCTGACTTCAGCTGGAAGGTGTGCTTGAGGGTTGCATGGTTTTCACTTGAGCCTTTTACTGTGCAAGTAATTATCACTGTTATCCAGCTCTCCGGATTCTGATGCTACCGCAAAAAATCTGCTGTGTGGTGCATTCCATCTCATTCAGATTTGCCAGCTGGGGAGAATGACACAAATTTACACATTTGGCTAATTCTGAAGGTCATCTGGACTGTTTCAGGTCGCTGCGAGTTACACTGAGGGAGCAGGAGATGAAATCAGGATGTCAGTGTTGCTAAGTGTCGATACACTTCCCTGCCTTGCCCTTCCATGGCACTGCAGTGGGAGTGAAGTGCAGCTGTATTGGGGAGGGGGTGTAACTGCACCCTCTCAAATCAGGGAAATAGTCTCCTTCTGGAAAGAACAAGGAACTTCTGGGGATGATCTTTGTTTCATGCAGCAGCACAGCCACCCCAGATCCTTGTGCTATATGTGTCTTTCCTGGGCTCCACTGTTTCTGGTTTTGGTGCCACTCTATGAAGTTGTTAATATCAACTCAGATCAACACGAAACCTACTAAACTGATTTTACTTAACTTGTTTGCTCTTCTTTATAGTCCTTCTGTAATTGTTTGCTGTCAAAAACAATGCTCATTCTTTCTACCAATTAATATGCACTCTTGGGAATAAACCTTTGCATAGAAGGGAAAGTCCATGACATAACTTTTAACTCCCTGATACTGTGTCCTTGGAGAAGAGACTTGGGGGGAAAGCTGTGCCTCCTTTGGGGTGGTTGTTTTCAAGGGAAAAATTAACTTTTTTTTCCATCACCATTTCCTATGAGGGTCTCTTTCCTAT
The DNA here is from genome assembly GCF_001715985.3 of Manacus vitellinus. Classification (NCBI taxonomy): domain Eukaryota; kingdom Metazoa; phylum Chordata; class Aves; order Passeriformes; family Pipridae; genus Manacus; species Manacus vitellinus. Next base: position 2,712,153 of record NW_021940526.1, read on the forward strand.
TCAGCTCAGGGATTCTAAAATCATTCCCACTACTTTTTTTTATCATGTTTACTCGTCTAATGCTGTGCCTTGGAACACATATAACTCAGTGGGAGGACTCCAGATGACTTTCAGTGGGTTGTTCTGTTAATAATTGAAGCTCTGACTCTCTCTTGATTAGTTCTTTATATGCAGATCATGTTAAAAAGCTGAAGGGAAGGAAGAAAGATAATAGTGTTACAGCTGTTTTTCACTTAGCTTCTACTCTGATGGGTTAGACAGCGATGAAAATACAAACTGCCTTTATTTGTCCTATTGGTTCTCACCCAGCCTGTCACTGTACCCTCTCTAAAATCCTGTGCAGTGCAAGTTCTTAGTTTTCAAGGTGAAAGAATAGATGTTCTGGAGCCTTGCTCATCTGATGTTACAGGAGGCTACTGAAATATTGATCACTCGCTTCACCCCGCACACAGCAAATAAAGGAGGAGTTTTCAGCTGGGAGTTATTTTGCATCTGCAGGGCAGATCTGGTGGTGCTGGCTCTGAGCAACTTAGTGCAGTAGCTTTTAGAAATGTAAGCAGAAGGGAGACAGTGCAATGGGAAGTGACATTGTTTTTGAGGCAGAGAGAAGCTCCTGTTCCCTGGGCCTGATGGAGAAACATCTGGGTTTCAAAGCTGCTTGTGGAGTTCAGTGCTACTTGTTGTGAAGAAGGGTAATCTGCACTAAGAACAGATAAGAGCATGAAAGCAATGCTTCCAGAGTAATGTAAGGCTGCTGAAATCCCTGAGGTCAAGCAGGGAGAATTCCTATACAAGAAATCCATTGGTTCAGTTGGAATAAGCCTTGCTCCTGTTCCCTTGCTTGGCCTTGCTCAGTTGTGGTTAAATGAGGAGAGGGATGATAATCATCTGATTATCTTGCTGTGGAACAGTTGGGAGCCCAGGCTTGTCCTCCTGCCAATGCCAGCTCCAGGGATGGGTCCAGCATTTGGAAAGAGAAGTAATGTGTTCCACAATCTCCAACAGGTGCAGTTGCTGTTCCACTGCTGAGTGTACCAGGAGAAAACCTGGAATAATCAGTCTGTTTGCTCATCCTAGCTGCCCAATTACCCACTGGGGAGAGCATTAATGTTTCTCAGTAATTAATTTAATATATTAAGAATGACTTCCAGGTATAGGATGCACTTTCTGGTTCAGACCAAAAAGTTAAGATTGTCAACTTACAGCAGAGTCTTTGGTTTGATTTGGGAGAGCTGGCATGGGGGAGGCTGAAGCTCCACGCTCCTGCCCTGTATCTACCAGTGTCACCACAGTTGATTCCAGCTGTTCTGGGATCTTTTGGTCCCTGAGTTCTTGGATTTTGTGCCATGCCACAATCAAGCCAAATTTAAAACTGTGTATGTGTAAACCAGGAATCTTTCCCACAACAATTAGTAGGAGACTGTTAATGAAGCCACCATGCTCAATTACTCTCATAGATAAAAGTTACTAAAGTTTCCCTGTTCTTCTTATTAGATACTTCATCAGACCCTATTCCTTATAATGCAGCAAAACCAGAGCTCCAGGCTAAATGTGTTTTTACTGAGCTCCAGGAATACTGATATCTGTCACCTTAGGTTAACACATTGATTAATCCAGACATCAGATAAAAGACAGTTTATTTAGGATTAAATACTCATTTATAAATAAATAGAATATGCAACTTATTTTCCAAAGTGTTTGATATATTGGCTTTGCTACAGATTTGTTCAGAACAACCTGAAAAAGGACTGAACTGTAGTTAGCCAAGACACTGTTCCAATATTACAACTTTATCATTCATAGTATCACAGAATGGCTTGGGTTGGAAGGGACCTTATAGATCATCCATTTCCAACCCCCTTGCCACAGGCAGGGACACATTTTACTAGACCAGGTTGCTCAGAGCTTTGACACTTTGGCTACAGCCACTTAACTCCATTCAAAGTATTTCAGGGTCCATTGCTCATTCTTAACTTTTCCATAATCTCTCCCTATCACCTCTAAATAAATGGCTGCTCAAGTTTCTACAACTAAGGTCTTTTCATCTCTGCTGGGATGACTTCAGGTGTACAGTTGCCCTGTAGGATGTGCTCCATTTTGTCTGCATCGTGTCTGTAACACAACACCCTGCTATTGCAGTAGAAAAAGCTGCATTAAAGTTTCTAGGCAATACCTAAAGCAGTGTAAGTGGCCTTTTTTTTTCCACGCAGGAGAGATAAAGTTACCTAGACAACTGATTTAATTTTGCACAGGGGGGGTCCTGTATATTTTTTTCCCTGTGAATCAGTGACAGTTTTGACTAGGGAGACCCTCCAAAGCTTGTATTGGTTAACTGGTGTCATTATAATGCCTGGGGGCATTAAATTCAGCCCTGAACTTCACATTTTGAAAACTGCCTCACCCAAGTAGGCTATGCAAGTTTTACTTTACTCAGAGCATAAGACAAAACAGAATCCATCACAACAGTGGGGAATAAAGCACACACAAACACCAGTGCCTTTTCCTTCAGCTTTGCCACCATGTAACGTGCCTTGGGTGCAGGAGATGTTAAAGCGTCTACCATGGCATCCACAACCTCGTGGCCATTTGTGCTTCCTTCACTGAGAATGCTGTTGAAAAAGTCTGCCCGCTCCTGAACGTACTCCTTGTTGTAAACAGCCTTTTCCTCTTCGCTGAGTTCGCTCCAGATCTCCTCGGCGCTGACCGGTGGCTGGATTCTCGTGGAGCGCGCGTAATTTCCTGGCTGAATAATACAGACCTGGGAGCAAGGTGTAAAACTTAGCAAGGTGCAATCAGTCACTGTGAATTCAATTAAATCCCACAGTCAAGGAAACAGATCAAAAGCTTTCTGCAGGCAGATTTCTTACGGGAAATGCTGCTTTGTTGGAATTTTAACCTTTGAAACTTGACTGAGATCAAAATGTATTCCCGTGAAACGTTTAAGATTGCAGAGGTGCTTTATTCTGACTTCCTCATTTCACTCTGATGTTAATGTTCCTGTTTTGACTACTCAGCACACCCTCACAGAATGCAATAGTGCATCTTTGATTTTTATAGAAGGCTTAATGGTATAAATGTTTTGACAATACTGAGACAAAGCATTTCAGTATGACTTTGATGTCTCCAAAGTGGAATACTTTGGATTTTTCCCTCAGTGGAGAATCTTGAAATTGATAATTTTTTTGACCCAATTTGGGACAAAAGGAGATGTCAAAGAAAATTAGAAGGTCCTGGGGAAAGAAGTGCTGTTTTCCCCAAGTAGGTGTAATTAAAAGTAAACTAGGTCTTGTCAGCCAAGTACAGGGGGAACCAAAGCTCCTGGTCTGCCTCTCACTGAAGTTGTCAGCAAATTTCTGTGGGTTTGTGCACATGTAGATTTAAATTGAGAGCACACAGGTCCTTTGCTGCTCTGCCTGTTTTCTTTGTGTGTGTTGTTTCTGAGGCTTCTGGGGAATTTCAGAGCAGGCTGAGCACTCACAGTACCCATGCTTTCCCTCAGTTAGCAGCAGGCTTGTTCAAACTATTTGTAGATATGCAACATTAAAAGCTCCATGGCATTTGACTGACCTGATTTCTACAGAGTGTAACACAAGGTGAGGAAAACCAGTGCTGAGCTGTGTAGGAGACTCGGGGATGTGACAGGCGCTCTCTGGGAAGTCTGTGGTCACATAAAACCTTATGTCTCCAATCTGCCACCCAGCCCATCTACCACGGCTCCCACCTGTGTGTCAGTGCTGGCAAGGGGCTGCTCTCAGCCTGCAGGGCACATCTGAAGGACTGGGGGCAGATCCTATTCATGGGGAGCAGGACAGACTCCAGCAGAGAGCTGTACACAGCTGGGGCAGCTTATGCTGCCTCGGGTAGGTTTGTCCCAGGACATCTTTAGGAGTCTTCCCTTTTGGTGCTATTTAGAGAAGTGTCTGTTATCAGACAAATTAATGCCAATAGCAAATCTCCCACATTTATTGTAAACAAAGGGGGTGTAAAAACTTCCCTTTTTTGAGTTGGCTAGAAGAGAAGGAGAGATGGTATTTTTTTCCGTTCCTTGATTTTCTGTAGCCTTTCTAATGGAAGACAAGTACTTTGATTGCTGTAGGCAGCCAGCTTGTGTGGCCAGAGTTCAGCCATAGCTCCATCTGTTCCTTGTCACCTCTGTGCAGCTTTCTCCTGAAAGGACAGAGGGGACAACAGAGCAGGGGAAAGGGAGCACAGGGAAGCAGGACTGTGTATTTTGAAGACTCTCCACAGGGTAGGTTCTCAGGCAAATGCCAGCCAGCATCTTGCATACAGCAGGAAACAGAAAAATAACTCTCATGGATGTTGTGGAAATGTTTGTCAGCCTGGCTCACTCTGTGTGCTGGGACTGTTCCAAGGAGGGGAACAGTAAAAATCCCAAAACTACCAAAGTAGCTAACTTGTTAAACTAAGCTCTTCCATGCATTTGAGATTATCCTCAGCTAATCAGTTGAAATCCTCATCATGCTGTGGGGTATTAGGATCCATAAAATCACTCGCATTTTATAGCATTTTATAGCATTTTGTATTTATCCGACAGGAGTGGTTAATAGGTGCATAGCTGTAATTTTTTTCCCAACACAAAGCTTCTGAACAATGCTGTAAATCTGTGTATGTAAAGAGAGCACCAATGTAAACCCTCCAGGAGAGACTTTTAGGGTTTGAGAAGAGTGTTTCAACAGTAGAGTGACTCCAAGGAAAAAGCCTAGTGAAGCTACTTAGTGATCTAAGCTTCAAGTTTGACTATCAGTGTTGCTTAGGCAGGGCACTAAGAGCACTCTTAGAGCCTCTTAGGTTAAGAGAATAAAAACATAATTACTCTGCACAATAATGCCTCTTGCTGTTCTCACAGAAAGGAAGGAGCTTTTAAGCACTGATGTTGTAAGAGAAGAGAAAGAACCCCTCAGGAGGGTGACAAGCCCCCTCCTCTCTCTGCACAGCACTCAGGGTCTGGGCTCTTTGCTCCTGCAGCCACCCCAGGGAACATTTGACTTATTTGGTGCTGTTACAAGCTCTGTGTGGGATATGGCACTGCTCAGGCAGGCCCGTGTCAGGAAGTTTCTCCACTGTAGAGAATGTGGAAAAAATGTGCAAGTTCCAGTGCTGGCACACAAACCTGCTGTCCCACAGCTTCTCAGAACTGCAGACATCACTCAGGCCCACTGTTCTTAGTGATTTCCAGCTGACTGATAAGCCACAGAGAAACCACCTCTTTCTGAAGGGAAGCTGCACCCACGGGTTCAGTTCTGATCTTTATCTTTGTCACTTTGGATGCAGGGAGCTTACTTTGCACAAGATTGGATATCATTTTGCATACCCTTGTTCCCTTGGCCAAAATTTCCACCTTGTGCTGGTTCGGGGATATGAAAATGAGTATTAGGAACAACATAGAGTTTCACACAAGGTACTTGTTACATCACTTACCTGGACACCAAACTTCTTCATTTCCAGTCTTAGAGCATCACAGAATTTTTCAATTGCTGCCTTGGTCATGGAATAAATGCCGTTTCCCAGAGTAAAATAAGCAATGATGCTGGACATGAAAACAATACGTCCTGGAAAGAAAACAGTTCAAATCACATAACTTTGCTCTCAGTCTTTAACGTGGAATTGGTTTACCTCAGGCTTTGAGCTGCTAATTCTGTGGTATTTATGAGGCTGCTTTACTGCAGAGTATGCCAAAGCTGGGCAGTGTAAGCACTCGCTCCCCAGCACAGAAGTGCACTCAGCTCTGTAGGCAGAGAACTGCACACAAAAACCTGCCCTCCTTCCATCTAGTGACAGATGCTGGACCAGGCGAAGTTTAACGCACTCCCAGTGTGCTGCTTATTCCTGCTGAGTCTGAGACAGGGTGGAAAAGCTGGAAACAAAGCAGTCCCCTGAAAACTTTAGACTGAAAAGTAGTAACAAACCACTGCGCTGGTAAGAGGAAGACTGCAAAGGAGAGGAGAGGAGTAGATGATTTGCCCTGAGCTGGATATATGGTTACTCATACCATTTTTCCTGTGCTAATGATGTCTGTGCACTGAGACACGGCTTTATAACTGTGCACACAAAGTCAAAGTCAGACTGAACACTGATAAGCCTCACCCAGGAAATGTGACTTGACAAAATGTGTGCAGCATTACACTGCTTTGCCATAATTTCCCTGATCTGTGCTGCTTTTCCCCCTTTGTAGCTCCTGCTGAGCGCAGGCATGACTTTATAGCAGAGATTTCTGATCTGAGTCACTGGGCTGTGCTTCATTTCCATTGTTTACTTGTCAACTTCTGTCACATAGTCATACCATAGAGTAAGGAATGTGTGAATGTGGATATATAAATACCAGAGGTGAGGCAGAAGGTGGCCTTGTCTCTAACAATGCAGAGAACAGAGCTGCACTCCTGTTGCTGCCACAGATGCAGATACATCTGGGCCCCAGGTCCGACCAAAAGGAATAGGGTTGTGGGATATCAAAAGGGTGTCATGAGAATGCTGTGAAATCTGTCATTCTGAATTAGGTTCCCTGCCTTCCTACGTAGTGTCCTGAATAAATCTTACACACACTAAGAGGAAAAGAACTACCAGCTTGCTGATCAAGATGCTGCATCAGCTGACTTGGCAGGCTGGAAAAGATATGGGGAAATGTTGCTCCTCTCAGGGTAGGACGCTTAAGTTCTAGGCTGGAGGGCAATACCTCTCTTTACAGGTACTAATAATCTTGAAGTTTTTCTTGGAATAGCTGCCCATCCTAAAATGGCAGCAAGCCCCTTCCTTCACGGTGAGTGATGGTAGAACAGCCTCTGCCTCCTTTGTCCAGTAGCCAAGTTATTTGGGGCCCACACCCAGGATGGGGGATACATCATTTCCCTTCTCTCTTTGCCTCAGGTGACTGAAACCCAGCTTTCCCAGGAGAACACACTGACATTTGTAATTCAGGCTTTTCATTTGGAGATGTTGCTTGCTGCCCCCAAGAACATGAGCTTTAGCTGTCCTGGCTGTTCCTGCAAGGAAGGAGACAGGAAACCTTGGGTTTTTCCTAAAAGTGCCCTAGCCTCCTCTCCTGCATAGATGGAACTTGAAAATGGAGTGCAGCAGTTAATCAAGGCAGCATTGTCAGCCAGGGGTGAGATGCAGAGTGCTCCTCTGTGCTGTGTATGTGCAGCCATCCAGACCTCAATCTTCTAAAAGTTTATGCATGTACTTAATATCATACACACAGTTAGTCCCCTTCGCTTCAGAGTAACCCCGTGCAATTCAGGAAGTCAGAGAAATGCCTCTGGTGGATCAGCATCACAGAGTTTTAGCAGTAAGCAGGACATCACAGGAAAAAAGGGGTGTCCCCCTGTGTAATGGCCACATAACACACTCACTGGGTATACACAATAGCACATTCTTTTAAAAAAACACATCCAGCTCGTGGTATTTAAAGGCTTCTTTCTCCTTGTGTCAGAATATCATTAACCAAAGGCAACCAAGCAGAAAGAAGCAGAGTAGCCAGAAAGAAAAGGGGATGCTTTTATCTTACTAACAGTTTGTGTAGCAGTGACATCTGGGGCTTCCAGATGAAACTCAGCCCTTCCTGTGCCCGATGCTGCACACACAGAGCACAAATCCTCATCTGTTACAGCTGACACACACAAGCTAAGCAACAGTGGGAGAAAGGAAAAGGGTATCCTCTTTCCCAAATACAGATGGGGACAGGTAGGGAACAAACTGCAAAGCAATTGAGATGTGCTGCCATGCTGGAGAGGGTTATGAAACCATTCCTTCTCAGAAGAAAGGATAAAGCCCACGAGTGTGGAGGCCCATGCAAATGCATTTATCCCACTGGATACCTGTGTGTGTCTGTGTATGACACTGTTTCACATACTTGAAGTCTCCTGCCCCAGGTCACAGAGAGGATCTTGTTAGACCTGGAACTGGAAGCTGGATGTCTCTAGTTCACCTCTGCAGGGTCATCCTTTCTCTCCTAATTGCCAAACAGTAAAATAGTAAAGCCTAAGTAATAACATTAAGCAGTTCATTGGATCTTTGTGTTTTCTCATTGTCAGTGCTTACAAAGTCTTGCCTGGGCTTAGTGATCTCCTGTAAACATTTTTCCTCTCTTTTTTTGAGTCAAACACTGAGATAAATCCTTATTTGTAAATACTTCTATGTACTGCAAAGACAGAATCTTTAAGGATATTTTTTGCTCTTATGACTTTACCCTCTTTTCAGGATCAAGTTGCTCTTTCAGGCCACACAGAAGGAGGCTGTCATTTCAGTTCAATGAGAGACAATTAAAGCTGCTTTTATAGATGCTACATTACCCTGATTATAGTAAGCTAATTATTCTACAACTCTAAATAACAGTGGATTAGCATTACCCTTGTATTTCCTTAGAAGGGGAAGAAATTCCAGGGTTGTCCTGATGCTCCCAAGGAGATTCACATCTGCAAATTTTTCGTATGTCTCCATAGACAGCCACCCTGTCTCGCCAAAAGTTGATATTCCTGCATTGTTGACAAGCCCCCAGAAACCTGTGGAAGAGAAATGTCTCAACGAGCATCTTTAACTGAGAAACAGCCACCACTAGAAAACAAAGCAGCTCTGGTGATTTGGACCCTTGGAAACAACCATATAGTTGTGTTATGTTTTTGTCTTTTCTGCTTGTAAGTGCAGGCATGTTTTGTTTGAGGAATGAATGCAGTTGTGGTCATTATCTGGACTATATGGAATGGTTTGAGTTGGAAGGATCCTCAAAGATCATCTAGTTCCACTGCCCTGCCATGGGCAGGGACACCTTTTGTTTAAGTCTCAGTGCTATTTAATAATCACTCACTTTATAGTCATCTTAAGTTATTTATGAGTAATATGATCTGGGAGGCTAAATCTTACTGACAGTGTGGTGTGCCATGATATTTTAATTACTTTAATCCCACTGTGTGCTATGAGCAGCTTTGTGAAAATTATATTAAGCAGTCTAAAGGCTAAGGGGTACTATTTTCAAAGTGACCGACTAATTTAGGAGCCTAAGTCTTGGATCCTTTTCTAGGATTTGAGCTTTGATTCCTTCTGAAATCAGCCAGAATCAGGTACATGGGTGCAGCATTGGGTAATCAAACAAGGTCAGTGGCTACAATGTTTTTTAAATTTTGTACTCTTAAACAACTTTATTTTGGTGCTAAGGAGCCCCACCCTTTCAAACACAGACTTCAGCATTTACAAGCAGAAATTTATTGGCAGCAAAGCTTGTTCTTACAGAACTCTGACAGAAAGTTTGAAGCCCTTTAGCCCAAAGCCACAGCACATTTCATGTGAGCCCTGCACAGTGTTAACAAGCTCAGCTGCTGGAAATGCCTGTCTGTTGAAGTGAGGAGTGCTCAGGTTGGAGCTGACACGCTGCCTAAATGCTGATCAAGCCATGCTGACTCTCCATGCCCTCACGGCACAGATCTGTGGACGCACAGTTTTGCAAACATTTGTGTTTCCATCCTCAAATCCTGACTGGCAGCATTTCTGAGGTGACCAGCAGCATAACTAAGGAGTACCAGGGCAGCCTGACCTGCACTGAAACAGCTGCATTCGCAGCTTAGTTCTGCCAGCCTTGACAATTGGCTCGGGCATTTCCTTCAAACAATTCTTATGTGTGTGTCTGAGGCAAAGGATTGTTTTGCCATGCCTTCTACAGATCTCTCAGCCTGGGTTTCTGGGGCCAGAGCGGGCCTCAGTGCCTCTCTGCCTTCCTCTGGGCACAGAGTCTGGGGCAGGGGTGTGATGCTGACCCAGCTGGAGCCTCCTGGACCTGTGGTAGCAGAGTTATTCTCAGGGGATGTTTGATCACCTCGGAGAAGGCACTGCAGAAACGCTTGGGCTGAAGCCTTTTCTTTCTAATCTCCTCTGACAAAACTACTGCAATGATTCCATGGTATCTTGGTCCTTCCAGAGCCCTGCCAAGAACTGCCAATACCACATTTCACTCACAACAATAGCTGAAACAGAAAATTTTTGGAATTAGTCTGTAAAGCAGACCTCTGTAAGCTTTTCTAACATATATACACTATTTTATTACCTAATCAAATTGGTGTTTAAACAGAGAAAGAAACAGAGTTCTTTTAGTGAACATCTCACTTGCAGAGCAAAACACTCAAGATCAGGAATTTACCAGACAAAACAGGAATTTACCAGACAGAACTTGGATAACTCTGTCCTCCAAAGAGACTAAATCACTATTCAGCAGCCTGTCACACAGCAATCCTGGACACTGTACCTCTCTTGTAACTTAAGATACAGATGGACTGATGTCCTAGTAATGCAGCAGTTTTGTCTGTACTCGCTTCTTTTCCATGGCCCCAAATTTTAGCAGACAGAGGAGAGGAAATGGACCAAAAAAACTGGCCACTGGAATTGGGCAGCTTACACTTCCTTCTTCCCCCTACTATTGCCCTGTTGTTCCAGACCTTTCCATCATTTTCTGGCTTTATTTCTCCTTCTTAAAACAGAACCAGCCCCATGGGACTTACCTCCCAGTAAAATGGTTCAAGATCAATGGATTAGGGTCCTCTGTGAAAGCTAATTTTCAATATTTTTTACTTGCACATGATCCAATCTGCTGATGGATCAAGTTGCTGCACACCCCATCTGTGTCTGCTCAAGGCTGGAGGTCTCTGTCCTCAGGTTATTTTTACATAACCCAGCTCTAACACAACACAAACTAAAGCCTGACATCACTGTAAAAGCTGTTCCCTGATATCATCAGCTTTACCTTTTCTAATTAAAAAAGTTATTTTCCTTCTGCCACTGCACCCTGTGCAGCACAGCAAGAACACTTGCTCCAGATGTCCCTAAATTCATTAGGGCTTTGGAAACACAGCCATTAAACTTCAGACAATTGATTTTCTTCCTCTGAGCTGTGAATCACAGATTTTAGCTAGCAAGGCTTAAGTTTTCTCTCCAGCCTCCTGTGCTTCAAAGCCTCCAGGTGGTCAGTGTTGGGCCCAGCCTGTGTGCATGAACAGAGTTCACAGAATAATGGCCCCTTCCTTCTCCATGGTGGCCAAATCCCAAGAGGGGAGAAAAGCTGGCCTGAGTTAAACTGAAACAGACTTTTGTGAAGGGAAGATCAAGTAAAACATAAAAACACATTTTGCTCAGGGTCAGCTCAAAACATTTTGTTTGCCCTCAAGCAAAACTTACTGTTTCTTTGAATGTTTTGGCGTTTCTGAAAGGGAAATGTTCTGATATCTTCCAGAATTTTTCCTGCCACTTTGTTTAGTTGAATCAATTCTCAAAATTCGACCCAAATAACAAACAGTTCATTATTCCCTTATTCCACTTTCTCAGAATATTTCCTACCTCTTAAGAAGCAACCTGCCCAGCTCTGTACTCAGGGTACTTGAATCTGCTTTGAGCTTTCTTTTCTGAAATGTTTGTGGTAAAAATCAGTGCTGTAAATGTGCATACAAAATATATTGTGTATTTGCTTAGACAAAAGCAGCTCAGGTAACATAAGAAATACAGATGGAAATCCAGAAGGACAAGGCACAAGAATCAAACAGCTGAAGGAGGGAGACGTTGCATTTCCTCAGTGTCCATGCACAGACACTTTAGGAAAAAGCAGCTGATGTTTGGTGTGTCACTGTCAAAACAGAACTCATTCCAAGCCCAGTTTAGGAAGAGGGGTGTTAGACTGTTCTACAGCAGGCAGGGAATAAGTGAACTGGGAAGCGGGACTGGATGTCGGAAAGCAGGATGTCAAAGAGATTTCCACTGATCTCTGTGTGGGGAAAATGGATCCCGAGGACAAAGATTAAAAGATATGGCCACGAATCTAAAGAACCACTTTAGGAAACCAAACTTAAGATTAGTGAGGCTTTCAGGAGAAGGACAGTAGCTCTCACATAAGCTCCCCAATAATTTCTACTTCGTGACTTGCTGATCAAAAGGAACATATCCAAAGTCCTTTTTTAGGCCAAAAATGTACCTGATGTTTTTCCAGAAACTTAAAAGTCCTGCTCCTATTCAAGTCAGTTGAGCTGTGTGTTTGCAAAAGCTTTTGAAAATCAGGCTCTTTCTGTGCACGTGCCAACACACAGTATAGGCCAGACTCCCTAAACTCTGACAAGTATACCTGGGATCACTGATCTTTGGAGCTTCTCATCTAAACCTGAGCCCATGTGAAAATGACGGGCTGCCTCCCGAGAGATTCCAAACCCATACTAAAGGAAACTAGCCAAAGGAAGGGAAGTGTGATTTGCCATGTTCCCAGTGAAAAATGAAGAGAGAGAACAACCCCCTCAGTCCATGGCAATGCAGGGTGATAGCAGGCCAGATGAGACTCCTGAGTTTTATTTATGTACCTTCATGAGTCACCATCCTTTGTATGGAATATTATGCTGTGGTTGTCTTCATTGCAAGGATGAGTCTATTTGTATAGGGAATCTGGGCCAAAATATTGTACCATGGCTGAATTCCATGAATATAAAATCTTAATTAAGTGGAAGACAGTACTTAATAACCTTGGAGTAGGAGGTAGGACTAAAACTAATATCCCTCCCTGCCAGCTACATATCACCCACTCACAACAGGCAAGAAAAGGAGGAGAAATTCCTGCCTGAAACAGAAGAAAATCAGACAAATTCTGAGGTTTGCTGTAGAGCCTAAGAGAGTTGCAAATCAACATGCTCCAAAGGCCTGGTCCAAAGTTCATATTGACTTTAATGTGCACGAACTTTCTTCTTTCTAAGCAAGAAAGGACTCTAAATACTTTAGAAATTCATCTTAATGGGTGCACAAGCCATAAAAACAAATAAAGAAAAAGGAAGGCACCAGAGCCAGCAGTTTCATGGAGCAACAGTTACTTGACTCTAGAGAATGAGCTGCATACCACCGAATTGATCTGCCATCCTTTCAGATTGACATAATTTCACAGCTCAGAATAGAACAAATATTTATAGGGAAACAAACCGTGAAGTGGCAGAATATCCAGCTAAGTGTGTTACCAGTAGTTTGGATTTCTGCTCTACCAGCAAGTTAGTCCTGAACTGTAGATTCCAGGGTCTACAGGACAGCATGAACATGACACTGCGTGTGAACATGACACAGCACAGGCTGTCAGAACTACAGGATAAATCATCTCAAACCCAGAGTTTCAGGTGACCCGGTCCCCATGGAGCCTGTAAGGGCTTTTGTGAGTCATCTGTGTTGTGTCTGCAGGTTGACAAAAAGCCTGAGAGGGGAGGCCTCTTAATCAGATAAGGTCAAGATCAACCATAAATACACGCACTTAAGGAGCGGCGCCTTACTTCACTTCTCATTTCATCCCCTTCCCAATGTGCAAATGAGCGGGCAGAGGCCTTGCATTTCATTACTGCTCTGCGTGCTTTATTCTCCACTCTTATGCCCTGTGTGAGCAGGAAGTATTTGTAATTCTGAGGGAAACAGCCTGAGGAACGTGCTCTGCGCCAAGTGATCCCCGGAATCACCCTGGGTGGCTCTCGCCCTGCAGCCCCAGCGGGAAAGGAGGTTCTGTGGCCCCATCACCTGCGCTGTGTCACGTGTTCTGAAGGGATAACCCAGGATTTAGGTTGTCTGCAATTATTCTGAAGCTAAATCTATCCATTCCCCGGGGTGCACTCTCCCTGCAGGGTGTGTAATCGACAGATTTCCCTTTCAGTAACCCTTCCAGGGACTAGCCTGGCCAACCTCAAGTGGCTCCGAGAAGCAGCTGCTCTGGTATGGCACGGCCGCTGCCCTCGCTGCACTTCTACTTATTTCCTCTTTCCACAAATCTTGCCCAGAAATCCATCACGTTCCCACCCCTCCACGCCTGCACAGCTGTTCTGCGCTTCCCCTGCCCTTCCCTCCCGTGGGATACCTGCAGGGGGGATCCGGGGCCGCTGCGCTCGGGGAGTTCCTCTCCTGGTGGGAAGGCGAAGCTGTACAAAAATCGCACCCGCTGTACAAAAATCGGACAAGCCCCAGTTTGCGTGCACACCGAGGCATTTTTAACACAAAGTATTGTTGTTATTACCCACAGCGGTAACTGCGATCAGCACCATCAGCGACGGCGCTCCCCAGTCCAGCAGTCCCGGGCGAACCGAGCCGCCGTCCCGGGGACCCCGCGGTCTCTGAGCCCCCCGCGGCCGCCCCGGTCCCCCCGTCCGGCCTCACCTTTCTCGGGGAGGTGGCTGAGCACCATCTCCTGGCCTCCCGCACCGTCGCGGGCGCGGGGTCACATCGAGCCGCAGGACTCGCAGCCGGCCGGGCTCGGCCGCCGCCTCCCGCTGCAGCCGCCGCGCCCCGTCGGCCGCCGGGGCAGAGGCAGCCGGCGAACACGGTGAAGCCCAGGCGGTGCAGGCGGAGCGCCAGCAGGTTGCCCGAAGCCGCTGTCACAGCCCGTGATGAGCACGGCCCGCCCGGCGGCTCCAGCCGCGCCCGCGCCGCCCCCGCCGCGCCAGCGCCAGCGGCAGCAGGAGCAGGCGAGCAGGAGCAGCAGAGGGGGCCGCTGCCCCACATTCCCGCCCGCGCGCCAAGCCCCCACCGTCTGGGACAGAGGGGGGATGGAGCGCCCTCCCCTCTCGCCCGGCATCTCCTCCCAGCCCGACATGCCCTCCCCGGCATCTCCTCCCCCGGGCAGCGGCCGCCCGCAGGCACCGCCCTCGCTCCGCGGGCGTGCGGGGTGTCCGCTCCCTCCGAGCGCCGGTGGGGAGCAGGAGCGGCGTCCTGGGGGAGCCCGAGGCTTGGCAGGGGTCTGTCCCCGCTGGAGTCTCTCGCCACTTTTAGTTTCGAGCAGAAAAGCGCGCGCTGTGAGCATCGTGCCGTGGGCAGCTGGAGCTGCGCCGGCGAAAGGGAGCTGGGCTGTGCCGAGATCCACTTGCGTGGACAGTTCAACTTCTCCGCTCAGCTGGGTTTTATACCGCCCCGGTGCTACAGACTGGCCGCAGGGCATGAAACGAAAGCAGCATGAGTGTTTCTAATCGGTCAGATGGGGATTTCTAATACAGCTGCACTATTATGTTACAGTCGCTATATGTTACGTTTTATGTTACATTATAGTATTAAACCGATGTGGGGTTTTCATGGCTCAGGTCTGTGCCTGCTGTTGTCTCAAGGGTCCCTACATTACTCCATGGTGGAGGAAAATGTCTGCTTCTTGTAGGCTAAAATGACAGTTACACATTGCTGAAAAAAAGATCCCCGAGAGCTAAAATTACAGGAGAAATTTGATTAGGCAGTGCTTACTCTGCCCTTTCTTTTATAGGAGCAACTCTCCAAGCAGCTATTGAAAGGGATACTATGTCGTATCTGCCTCCTCTGAGTAAAATGAAATGATTGAGAGAAACAGATGCCTTTATTAATTGTGATTTAAAGTTGGTTTGTGAAAAATACAAAGGGGCCAGAGTCATTCATTGACATACAAGCAGTTGCAGAGGAAGCAGGAGGCCTTAACACACAGAGGGATGGTCCAAATATTTACCTGAACTACATCCCTGTAGCAGCCTTGTTCATATTTAGTGAACAACCTGTATCTAGTTGTGGCAGAGGGGTTTCTGAACTGCTGGTGCCCTGCTGCCCCTGAGTCTCCAGAAATGACATTGTCCCTGCAATCAGCCGTGTTCCGTGTTTGCCTGGGGATCCCTTCGTACTGACAGAGAGGGTTTTAATGATATCCTGGGGAGAAAGGGAATAATCATTGTTTGATTTGCTTTTCCATGGACCAAGACATTCCTGTGTCTGTTGTCCTGCTGGCTGCACATCTGTCTAGGTTTACTTTAAATTGTTCAGTGCTCTCTCTCTCTTCTGCATTGCTCAGGTCTCCAAAGGCATTGCATTATAGGATTCAAAGCCTCAAGTGGCTTGGGAAAGGAGATTGTGCTTTGCTGCTGGGAGACAAAGTAGGACATGAATGGTTAAACCTCAAAGAAGATATCCAGATATTTGTCCTCAGTAGGATTTATTTGACCATGCTCCATCACACTGGGAGATGCTGCCCTCTTTTAGCCTTCAAAAGATCTTTCAGTCTTCTGCAACTACATGAGTCACAAAGGTTTGTCTTTACATTTGAAAAATAATTATGCAACTCTCCAAATCATGAGAGTTGATAACAGCCTGTCCTGCAGCCAGCTTCCCTGTCTGGTTCCTCCTGGCATAAAAAGACAGGGAGGGATTCCAGGTTCACCTCCTCCATGCCTCCTACCCACCTCTGGTCCATGTCTACCAGTCTCTCCTCTCCCAGCTTTTATGTCTGGTTAATAACAGGAAGAAAGTTATGGATTACAACTGCATCCTTCACAGTTAGAAACAACTTCTGGACTACCTAGTCCAGGAAGTGGGGCCACTTAGGTCTACAGTGCAGTGTATTGGCAGTAAAACTCTATTTGTTGGGATGGTTTTCCTCTGGTTTATAGTATTCTGTTCTCATATAGAAACATATGTGTACACACAGGTACTCATGCTTGTGTGTTAATGTGTATTTTGAATTTTGACTGTGTTTTGTCTAGTTTCTGAAATCTCTTTCTCAAAACTCCCAAGTTTTTATCTCTGTCTTGATCTGTTTTACCTCTTATGCAATTCCAGTTAGTTGTGGATTACCTGTAGCAAGTTTAAGAAAAAGTCTGGATTTTGAGGAAGTCGATGAGGAAATGGAAGATGCTTAGAGCCTGATGGGGATCTGAATGAGATTGCTCCTAGAATATGCCCAGGGATCTTCCACTCTTCCTGAGAGCATTTCTGGGAACAGAAACCTGTGAAGTTTATGCTTAAAGCTTTATGCCACCCAGTGTCTTTCACAGGGTGAAATAATGAGTTGCTGCACTTAAAAACTGAAGAACAAGTTTCCCAGAGGCATCATGATACCAGTTCAGGTGATTAGATAAGCAGATATTCCTAAGGGCTGAGTTGCTTGTGGAGGCAGTTCTTCTACACATTGGAAAACCAGGCCATTTCCAGAAGTGCCAAACTATGGATTTAAGGCATTTAAGATTAGGTTCCTCTGGGAAGGTAATACTGCTCAGATCTTACCAGCTCTGTTAGTTTTCGGTCTGAAGCAAATTAGATGGGAAAGATGACACTCTAAGTTTTTTGTTGAACAGAGAAGTGTTGCCATGTTGTCCCTACTCTCAAAACACAAACTGTTTTTCTAAAGGACTCTGTTTCTTCTCAAGGAATGGCTGGAAAGCACCGTGATAAAGGAGAGCTGGGATGGGCTGTGTTCCCCTGTTGCACCCCAGGACTTCCAGCTTGATTCCAGGGAAGACAGATCTGCTTTTCACTTTGTTCCTGAGCAGAGGGTCGGTGGCTGTGAGGAGCAGGGCTTGCTATGGGACATTTAAATAATATGCACAGATCTTTGTCCAGCTTTGCTCCAGTAGAAACCAAGATACAAGGGAAGGGAGGAGACAGTGTAGTTTTCCCCTGCCCTTAATCTCCTTATATTTGTGCCTCTTCTCATGTCCAGTCACCTCTGCTTATTTTACCCATGCTCTTGTTCCTGTTCCCTCAGCCCCCAGCCCTGCACCCCTCTTGGCAGTCTTATCACCAGCTGGAGCTGTCTCAAGATTTGCCATCTGTCATTCTCAGTGGTGCTCGCTCTCAGGATTGGGTAGGAGCAGTAACGCTCCTTGATGTCTTTCTTACAGCCTCAACTCTCCAGCAGCATGTGCAAGTCATTATTATTTTTACTTTTGGAAGCAAAGATGAAATTCTGCTGTGTTTTCAGGTAACTGCAGAGTCATCCTTGGTTTCACAGGAATCACTTGATGCAAAGTGCCTCTTGTCAAAGCTTCAGAAAAATGCTGAGAATGTGACAGAGTACCTCCTAAAAGCTCCAAGTAACCAAGAAAACCTAGGAAACAATTAATACAGACCCCTCTTTTATCATTTTAATGCTTCTGGAGCCAGTGTCATGATTTCTGGGGTGTAGGATCAGGATTTCTGACCCATAGGATCTGACTGTGTCACACACAGTTCACCAGGACTCTTCCCTTTGCCATCCATTGGATCTTGTCAGCTCAGATCCCAAACCATGTCATGTTCCTCTTGCTGTTGCACAGGGAGCAGCATGGAATGCTGTTGGGCCTTTCTGATACTGGTGAAAATGATGCTTATCCAACTGGAGGAAACACGAAACTCCTCTGGAAGTTCAGCAAAACACATTCCTGTCTTCCAGAGCTGGCACAGGAATGACACTGCTTGCTGCAACCATCCAAAAAGCTGACGCTGAATTCGCATCTGAAGGCAAGTTTCAGGACTGGGAAGACTAGCTTTCCAGGAAGAAGATTAAAATACTGTATTTTTGGTGCAGTTAAGCAGCCAAAGACATTGTGAACAGAAATGCTTGCAGTTTTTAGAGCTGGCAAGCCGCACGTCCTAGTTCGGGGCTCAGCCAGCGAAGGCTCTGCCGGAGTGTCAAAGGAAAGGAGCCAATGGGAGGTTGTCATTCCATGTAATTAGACAGGAGCAGTTGCATGTGGGCTGTGCATGGGGAATATCGAGTCTTTGAAGACTAAGCAGGATGTCTGGTTCTGTATAATGTGATGAGCTGCATTAAAATCTTACTGCGTATTTTTAAAGAGCCTGGGCTTGGTCGGCAAAACAGATTTAGGATGCCACGTGTATTGCTCAGTGTGTTAAAAAAGGGGGACGGCTTCTATTTAAAAGGCAAGGCAGGAATATCTTCTACCCATGAAATATTTTCAAACACTTGTCACTGCATACAGTGTCCAGTCTATTCCAGAGACTAAGTCTTCCATTTGTCAGAAGTTATTTTATTAAGTCCCCAGGATTAAGTCCTTTTGGCAGTATTGGAGTAGTAGCAAACAAGGAGAGAGAGAGACATGAGGGAAACTCTCTTAGAAGCAGGAAACTCCACTGTCTCTTCTAACCTAAAGTGACTGATCCTCTTTAAACTGGAACACCCCTGGCTCAGGAACAGATATGTTGTGGTTCAGCTGGTGTATCCTCATGCATGGGCAGTGTGGAAAGTGAAAAGACACCCTATGCCTTCCAGTTAATACATTCCAGAAACGAACAAAAAATTAAACTCTGTTTTATCTCATTTCTAACTTGGAAGACAAATGTGGGATGATTCTGACTTGAAAATGCTACTGCAAAATGATCCAAAGGGAGTAAGAATGCTTGGACTGCTTTTCCACACACCCTCATTTCTCTCATGGAAGGACCAATGCAGTGTAGCAAACTGAGAGCTTCAAGTGGAGGTGGAGGATAAGGATGAGGGGAGATCAAGTTTCCTTCTTTTCCTGGTGATCAGATCTAGGAAGGGCTGAAATGAAAGTGGTCTCCTCCAGCACATACTATCACTTAACCACACAGTGCAGACATGGATTCATCAGATAAACTGCTTTGAACCTGAGGATTCCTGGAAAAGAGGACCAGCGTAACAAAACTAGGATTTATCTGTGGTTAAAAGTTAATTTAGTTGGAGAAATGGTGTGTGTTTGAACACAGTGGCTCTTCCCCAGCATCTCCAGATGATGAAAAGCCCTTACACTGTCAGACTGCTGGGAAATACCAGTGATGTCAGAGTAGATACACAATCAGTTCAGTGCTGATAAACTGATCCAACATAAACATTAGAAAATTTTTAAATAATTTTACCCAAGCCCTAAATATCCCTCTCCAAATCTGCCCAGAATTAACTTTCAGTAGTTTTGATTAACCCTGTCTAATAAGTGCCTCCTTTCCAAGGGCGTTGCTGACTCCTGTGAGGACAAGGTGCTCACGAGGGCAATTTTGGAGTCATGAGGCCAGTTCTGATTGTCTCATCCCTGAACTGGAGCCCAAACTTTCTGAAGTCCATACAAAGCTGTCTGATCCTTTGGGATGCCTGGCTGCAATGACAGACCAGCAGTAGCCTGGAGCTCCTACAGGAGCTCACAAAGGCAGCGGGGTTTTAGCTTTTGTGTAAGAACTGTGCCAAGCTGGCTGCTTCTGACTAGTATTCCATACTGGCACCTATGGATTTGCCTGTTCAAGCTCTTATCTTTTGTGGAAAATCTATCCCACCAGCCTTGTTAGAAACCGAACAGCTGCATCATCTCTGCTCCTCTATAATATTCCAAAGTCAGGCACCCGAAGGTTTGTGGTGCCCTTAGATCATCAGAGCAGAATACTGACGGTACCGTGTTATTTGCGCTCAGGAGTTGTCATTTCCAGGAGAACGCCTGTTCCAGACGATGCCCACGAGGTGGCAGCCTGTGCAGGAGAAACGAGCCCTGTCTGTACCTGCGGGAAAAGAGGATTGTCCTGAACGTGTGTGCCACCTTCCTCCTGCAGGCAGAAGCGGCCTCTGCTCTGCAGTCCCGGCCGACACCCTCTGCGCCAGGTTTTAGGGTTCGGATAACGCCGGGAAGATGTGCCAGCCCTCACCTGGGCCGCGGGATCTCAAGGGTGGGAAACAGGATGCTTTGTGCCGACAAGCCGCAGAAGAGCTCTGAGTTCGCAGTGCAATGAACGCACATGAGCACAGGAGGGTGCTGCTCTTTCTCTGACTTAGCAGAAAGCAGTCTCTCTCTTCCCTGCTCCGTGGTGCCATCAGCTTCCAGGCCTCAGAAGGGCATGTGTTCCTTCATCCTGGACAAAGGCCTGGGTGATACCAGCTGTGAATAACCCCAGATCGCTGATCTTTCTGGAGTAAAATAACATTCACGTGAAGGGCAGACTGTGCTTTGAGGTGATGACCAACCACATCCATCAGTCTGCAGGATGAGCTCCCAGGTCTGTCACCCTGTAAAATGATGTCCTTAATGCTGGTGCAGGTGAAGTGTGGATAATTTTACTGTCATCCCTCTCTAGCCAAGGACAAAAATCAGAGCGGGTGGTTTATGGTCCTACTGCCCTTGTGCCCGATTGTTCAAGGACAACCCAGAATATGGCACATAATTTGCCAGTTGGTCTAAGCTGCAGGAGCCTAGACACCAATTTCTATCGGAAATAGCTCATTTGCCTCTCCTTACCTGTGCCAGCTGGTAGTGAGGGCACAGAACAAATCAGAGATGAGTGTGATGAGAAGCCTGGTTTCCTTACTTACAAGTCTGAGTTGCCCCATGTACAGGACAAGGTCAATACTATCTCCCCCTCCCCCCCCACACACAAAAAAAAAAGCCCAGAGGATGGAAATACGTGAAGGTTTGCATTTTTTAAAAATAGAAGTCAAAAGTCAACTCCATGGTAGAGTTGGAGGGGTGCAAGAGAAGGAGCTGTACCATAGGCAGTGGAGGAACTTTTAATACAAGAGACAGAGACACTGGAATTTGCTGCTAAACCCACTGATGCAGAGAATGATTCAAGAGACAACAGCCACTACTCACCCACCTGCACCTGGCCCCAAACCTCACTTACATTATGCAGAAGGAATTAATCAATAGGTTTGGTTTCTTCCTGGAATGTAAAAGCCCACAGGAAAGAAGGCTCTGCTTCTCTGATATAGTTCAATCTCCGGCTACCAGAAGTGCTGCCCAGCATTCCATCTCTGAGCAGCAGCTTGGAATTACCTCCTTGGCCCTTCACTGAGACAGGTATGGCCAGTTTCTGGGATCAGAGGGGCAGCATGTGGTTGGGTACTGTTACCTTTACATCCTGTTACCTTTGAGGGTAACAGGATGTAAATGCAATTCTTTAGGGCAGTTTCTAACCCCTTTTCCCTGCCTCCTCACGTGGTCCTACTCCTGTGGGAAAACACAGGACCCATTTTTTGGAAGCTGGTGTTTACCCAAACCCTGGAGCTGAGCAGTTTCCCTCACTGAGGATTTTTGCCTCCTCTAACGTTTGCATCACTGGCAAGAAATTGTAAGTGCACTATTACAGAAATATGGGGGCTCACTGTTCCAGCCCAGGCAGTGTGTGGGAGATCATTTGGACTGGCACCTTCCCAAGCACAATGTACTGAAATGTCACTCTGCTCCTGGGTGAAGCTTGGATTCTTCCCAGCTTATCTTCTCCTTTGCCTTGCAGCATCTGTGCATCTTGCCCTCATTTCTTGGCATGCAGATGCCTGAAGGTGTAGAAGACAGTGCTCTTGTTAATGCTGGGAAAGTGAAAATAGATGTATTTTGCATCCTAAAGGGACTTTGCTGAGGTCCTTCTGCTTTGTTCTTGCCATCAGGGGAATGCCCACTTTTTGAATGGACCCCCAAATGAAAGGGAAATACTTTGGAGCAGCACAGGGAATGTTCAAGGCCTCCTGACAGGACTCCAGCTGCTCAGAGCCACGCTAAACTGGGTCATTTTTAATGCTCCTCACAGGAGACTCAAAGCGTATCTTTAAGCCCTTGGATTGGGAACTTTGGATTTAAGGTTTTAATGATAAACTTTACATGTGGATTTTGGCCATTCCCTTCCTCTGGTGGGCTTGTGTTTCTTTTTATTTTTGGCAGATTTCCGAGGGCATCAGGCAAACAGGGAACAGGAATTTGACCCAAATTCAGACAATGTGTATCCCTACCTCAAACCAGCTCCCTTTTCAGCAGAGCCCACTGGTGTTGCCCTGACAGTGCACAGGGGTGTCCACACATCGTGTTTCAGACCAGTGGGAGTCGAAGCCATCGCTCAGTTCGCACTGGGAACGTTTGGAAGCCGAGTTCTTATCTGGGTTGCTAAAGAATGGCCTGTTTCTTAAAGCCTGGTGTCACATGGAGGCTGTTAAATAATGAAAGCCAGGATGCACAGCGAAGTGTTGGCATACAAAAGGAGCTGTTTTCTGAGCACCAACTTCTCTGCCTGCCAGCAGCAGCAGGACACAATCTACCTAAATTTGCTCAGTTATTTTTTTTAATTTAAGTTGAGAATAGCTTTTTTTCTCTTCTGTCATTAGATAGCTTCTGATAAGAATTTATTTTCCCAAGGGAAACGAAAAAGACTTGAAAATCTCTGAAGAAAATGAGAAGAAAAGCCAACCACAAATGGTGATTGTGTGATCTACTTTCCAAAGCATTATACTTCCCTTCCTGCACTGTGATTTGACATCCAAAGGAAAGGGGGTGGCAAAACCTGATGAAACCAGGCTCAAGTTCGAGCAGTACAGCCTCAGAACCAGCAGTCTTCCCTAGTCCTGCAGGGTTTTAATCCCAGGCATGGAAGAAATCAAAATTAGTTATTTTCCCTGTCATGGCTACACTACAAGGGAAGAGCAGATACTTGGCAGAGGTCAACAGAGACCCTCAGGCAGCTCCTGGAGCTGGCTTTGTGCAGCCCCCTCCTGATTAAACCATTCAGGGAGTGGCTTTGAGTTACATCACAGAGTCTTGTCAGCAGAGACGTGGGCAAAGCAATACTGCTCTACCCTGTTCTCCCTGTTCTCTCCTCACAAGCCCTTATCTCCCTTGCTGTGTTGTCTGATTATGATAACAGTGGTTCTGGCCCCTCTGGAGGCTGCCCGTCCCTCACCAGACAGTTCACTGGGCAGTGCCAAAGAATTATTCAGTAGTGTCCTTAGGCAGGGTGGATTTTATCCTGCAAACACAGAGGAATTAAACAGCAGCATGGAAGTCAGCATCTGCTTAACTATTCAGTATTCAGAATGCAGGTACATGGAAAGGTGCTAAATTTTGAAGCCAAAAGGCTTTCTTGAAGTTAATCATGTGCCAAGTGCTTTGTTGTGCAGGAAGATGGAGGAAAACAACCAGTTTAATATTGCACAACAGGGTTTTTAAGATTTGCTGGTCTCAATTCCACTTCTGCTTTGTTGTTCCACAAAATCATGTGTTAGCAATAGATTTATACTAGGCCAGTTCCTTGGAGTCTCTTATTGACAACTCCCTTTCTCTCTTTTTTTTTTTTTCAAGAGGTGAATTTATATACAAATGTAGCCATTTGTAACCACCAATATATTCAGTAACATTTCCCTTTGTGGCACATTTATGCTGGAAATCCAGAAATGAGAATCTCTGAAATGCCAGCATCCTTAGAATGCTGTCTCCATTTGATTTCCTTCTAGCCTGAATTTTCATAGCAGTTACATTTGGGTTTCAGTTACACACTGCACTGGCTGATGAATATTAAACAAGGTCTACAGACATTTCTTGGGTTTGCTTTTACAGACTCTGCTCGTACAGAGATATTTTTTTGACGGTGCCCTTCTTGCTGCCCTCTATTCCACTCTTTTATTGTTCCCAGGTTGTTCTGAGAGACAAATGACAGTGTGAGACAGGAGGAGAATGATTACATTTTGCAGGGAAATTATACAGAGTAGAAAATCAATAGTTAGATGCTCCCTAGGACCGCCTCAAACTTCTTTGAAGAATAATTAGCTTGCAAGAGAGCTCTGATAGCTGGAATTCCTCCCCAGTTCTGTATGCATAAGATAAATTTAGTCTGGAATAAGCAGTGTGCTTTGAGGCCTCTTCACTGATCTGGGGAAATGATTTGTGTGGAGAGAATGAAGAAGGTAGCTGGAAGAGGTATGGAAGAAAACCTGACTGCCCACATCCATCCTGGGCTCAGAAGCAAGGAACAAGCAGCAACAGAAACAGGGAAAAATTAGCAGAGCAAAGCATGGATGGGAGTTAAGGGCTGGGAGTCAGCACCTGATGATCCAGCTGACTCTGTTCAAATGGCAATTGTCCATTGGAATGGCAATCCCGTGGAGCAGAGCTGATTGACCACCAGTGGGGAGAGTCCAGCCCACTCAACAGGTATAAGTGGTTTATTTGATGAAGCAGCAACATCAAATCCAGGGCTGTGTTTAGGCAAACTGCCTTATGTGGAGCTCAGAAAAGGCTTCTAGGACTTAGAAGAGATGATAGAGAGCAGCAGAGAACTCTGCTTGAGTCCCATCATTGTGTCTTGATCTCATCATATGTTGGAGCTTTTTCAGTGTGCTGCTTCCTTCTGGGATATTGCTACAGGTAATCCTAAAGCTGGGAGGTGAGGTGTGGGGTTTAATAGCTTTGTTGGTGTGAACTGATCTGGGCAGAGCTGGCCTAGGAGTGAGATTGGTCTTGCTCTCCAGAGCTGTCAGTCCTCTGTTTTTCAGGAGCGTAAAAACACACTTGGAATGCACAGAAAGCTGCTGCAAGAGGTGTCAATAGCAGTTTGTGACAGACTAAGTGACATCTAATCAATTAATTAGCTTCCTAGGAGAAAGGACTAATAAGGCTTGAAGGACATGCTGGAGGCATAATGTAGCAGGTATTAAGATAAGGGAGATTTGGGAAAGATCTCACAAAACAAGAGAATAAAGCAGCACAATAGTAACAAGTCACTGTAGTGGAGATGATCACAGGGTATCAGAGAAGGATGCAGGGTTTTCACTCATCCGTGGAGATTGATGTTTAGTGTTTGTTGGCATTTGCATTTCTAAAGTCATAAGCATTGTATGAAAACACATCTTTGTTCTGCTTAGGTTTGATGTGTTGGGTTTTATTGTTTATTTGTTGGGTGTTTTTAATGTATCCACTCTTAGGAACTAGAAAAGCATCCAAGCACGTGTAGCATTAAGCATGTGACTCAACCCCTCTCCAGCCACAGATGTCTCTCACTCTTAATTAAATATGTGCTAAAGTGGTCTGTTGGAGCAGAGCCCAGGAGTATTGTGTGCAGGTTTGAGCCATCAGTCCAAAAGTGGTGCTAACAAGCAGGTCTAGAATTATAGACCTGTCAGCTTAACTCCAGTTCCTGGAAAAGCACTGGAACAAACAACCAGACTATTTGTGAGCACCTAGAAGGAAATGAGGGGATGAGTAACAGGCAGACTTTTTTTGGTTTTTTGAGATGTGAGGGTCTGGTTTGAATTCTGAGTCTGCTTCTCATGCATTCTAATAAGGATGGAATGGATGAAAGTACCTGGGTGCAAAAGTGCTTGGAAAACTGATAGAATGATGTTTTTGAGGGAGTTTCTGCTTTGTGTCCATGTCTTTTGTTTCCATATGGGATCTGGCTGATGGAAGAGGGAGCATGCAGTTTAAACTCGCAACTGGCACCACACTGGAAAAGCTTTGAGCACACTGGGCAGGATTAGAATTCAGGATGTTGTTTGCAAATGGAGATGTAAAAATCCACCATCACCAGCTCGCCATTGAACTGTGACAGAGCACTGTCCCTCTGCTGAATGCAGACTTATTTATTGCAATAAACTCTTAATACAGGTTATTATATACTTACACCAGGGTGGGGACCACCAGCTACATGTGTAGTTGATTTATCAATGAGGATGAAAGATTCTGATGGCTCACAAGCTGATCCTGAATAAACAATACCATGCTGTTACAGAAAAGCACATTAAGTGTGTCAGCAGGATTGTTCCCCGTGTGGAAGTGCAATATTCCAGCAAACAGGAGCACAGTATTTGCTTTTGCCCAGTGTACTTCAAGGCTGAGCTGGACAGCGGTTAAGTGTGAAAAGGAAAGCAGGAAGACTGATCCTGGGCCCAAAAGGTTTGATCTGCCAAGGAAGATTGAGGGGGGTTCCTCCCCAGGAGAGGAAGACTGAGGGGAAGACTATATTTCTCCCAAGATTTTGTCAGCTGCTGTAAAGGAAAAAGAGAATTATTTGGTCTTCCTGACCCTGGCAGTGAAGACAAGAAGCTGTGGGCTAAATTGCTTCAAGGGAAAATCAAGGCACTTTATTTTTAGTAGTTAATCTGATACTAAAGGAGTGTGAAGGACTGGAGCAGATTTTGTGGGAGAGGTCTCTGACTTTTCAAAATGAACTAAACCTCTGTGTGAGGAATGACCTGTGCAAGTCCTCCCCCACACAAGCCAGTGGACTAAATAACACCTGGAAATCCATTTTAGACCTCTGGTTCTGGTAGGGCTGATTTACACTCATCTGTTAGCATGAATCCAGGTTGATTTAACTAAGTCAGTGCCAGGAATCTCATATTGATGGAAAGGGAATCTTGTCTTCTCAGCAATACATCTCTAGTTATCCAGAGATTTTCCATCTTGGGACTTACAAGTACTAAATGTCTAAGCACAGTGAGGAACAGGATAGGAGAGTGCATGAAGCCACCAGTAAATCACAATATCTAACTTGAAACTCACTTGTTAATTAGTGTGTTAACTACAGGTTGCTGATTTCATCCCGCTTTGCCTCAGCCCCCAAAACAATGGTTTTGGAGGCTGCTAAAGAGCAGTAATGCAGAGCAGCTTCTTACAGCTCTCTAAGTAGCAGACCAGGACAGCTATATACCCTGCAAACAAGTTGACAATACAGATATTTTCAGCCTTTAATGGTCCACCAAATGCTATTAGTGTTGATAGCACTGGGCTCTTTTTTCCTTAGTCTGCATGTATTCATAGAATCTGGTTAGTGGTTTGCATCTTCTTCTTTTTTTCCCCCCTGTAGTTCATTTCTGAATCCTCAAGGTTCCCCTCCCATTTTTATTTTTTTTTTTTTAATTCAAGGTAATTTCTTCCTTACAGCTGTTTGCACAAAACAGCTCCATTGAATGTGCAAGTAGGAAATGGGTACTGATGTGTCACTTAAGCCTGGAATCACAGAATGCATTGGGTCTGTGATCAGATTTGGATCTTTAAGGGACCTTAAAGATCATCCAGTTCCAGCCCCCCTGCCATGGGCAGGGACACCTTTCACTAGCCCAGGTTGCTCAGAGCTCCACCCAGCCTGGCCTTGAGCACTTCCAGCGATGGGGCAGCCACAGCTTCTCTGGGGAACTTGTGTCCATGCCTCACCACCTCACAGGGAAGACTTTCTTCCTGATATCTAATCTAAACCTGCCCTCTGGCAGTTTAAAGCCATTCCCCCTTGTCCTATCACTACATTCCCTTGTCCAAAGTCCCTCTGCAGCTCTCTTGGAGCCCCTCTATGCACTGAAAGGGTCTCTAAGGTCTCCCTGAAGCTTTCTCTTCTCCAGGCTGAACAATCCCAATTCCTCAGCCTGTCTCAATAGGGGAGGTGCTCCAACCCTCTGATGGTCTTCATGGCCCATGAGATACTGTCATCATGGTGATTTGTGTTCTCTTTGAAAGCCCCATTCCTTTTACCTGCAGGAACTGGGAATTCTCTTCTGGTAGTCACTTGTTTATTTACGAGAAAACAGATATTAAAATCTACCAGGACATTTTAAGTCAGCTACTTCTTACTTCACTCCATTATTTATCTAATATAGAGCACTTACTGGTCTTTCAACTGAGAAACTGATTCTTACATTCCAACAAATACAGAAAGAACCAAGATGAACTATTATTTACTCAGCTTCTGAACTTATGGACACAATCCCAAGAAAGCAGTTTCAGTGGATTCTCTTCATTAGGAGAACTGACTAACTGGTGCAATAACACACATCTGATGGGCTTGACCTCAGTTTCCTAAATCCAGACTCTTGAAAACGTTCAGGTTTGCATGTAAGCCTTGCCAGGGATGTTGAGGTTCAAATATTGTGAGATGATGGGTCAGCAGAGTCACCCAAAGCTTGTCTGGCATATAAGTGGCTCCCAGAACAGTGGATTAGGACCCCAGACCCCTTGGCATTCCCTCCTTTCCACATGTCACACTCTGTAATGCTCTGGCAGTGTCACTGTGCTGCCCATACAGAGGGCAGGCTCTGGCACACACTGGAAAAGAGGGAAAGGAGTGGGAAACTTCTCCTGACACAAAGATTCAGCCACAGCAGTGGGTATTTAAGGTTTTGATCAGTGTTTGAGGCTTGTTCCGCTGGCCCTAAGCAAGATGGAATTATTATTCGAATTCTCATTGGAAGGATGTAACTTTTCCTGTGTTGCTGAGTTGTCAGTGTTTGCATCTTTTTGGATATGTTTGTGTGGTGACAGCCTTGGAGGTCCAGTGGGAAAAGGTATTTCAGGCTTTGCCTTGGGCATGAGTTGACCTGTGACACCGAGAAGTGCAAAGTGCATCCAAGAGGCACAACAGGAAGTTGTGACTTGTTTCTTTTTAAAAAAAAAAATAATATTTCAAAGGCCAAAATAACCCATCCACCCAGAAGACATTGTTTTTTGCAGTTGTGTTTTTTTCATGCTTCTCAGAGCTGATACAACAGCACTACCCCTAGTTATTTTTTGCTATTTTTTTTTTTTTGTCCCTAGGAAATGCCAAAATAAATTAGACACATTATAGTGAACTAATCTTGTGACTACACGTTTCAGAGTTCCCGTGCTCTGGAACATGGAATCCAGGCTCCTCGGGCAGATGCTGCCTGTGGCAGTCGCTGTTACAGATGAGCATCTATAAATGGCACAACTTCCCCTGTTGGGAGGTTGTGGGGACAGGATTTTGGATGGGAGAAGTGCTCCCCTCCCCTCAGGCTCTGCAGTGGGGAAGGGCTGTTCTGCAGGGAAATCTGCCTTTGGTAAGATTATTTCTTCCTCCCCCCCCGCTTTTGCACTTGTCAGTTTGGAGATTCTCTCAGCTTATTTCAAAGTCAGTTATAAACCTTTTAAATGAGCTTTGTGCTGATACACCAGTAGGATGTTTATACATGGTTTTAGCACTATTTAGAGAGATGAAAGCAAAAGTTAAGGCAAACTTTCTCTCTCTGCCTAAAATCAAGCTAAGGAATAAGGACTGTTAGGAAGGCCTGTGGCTCCTTAGAACATATGCTACGTCCTGTGGGATGACACCAACAATACCTCACAAATGACATGGTAAGAAATAGCAAATGAAGCTGCTCTGGGGCAAAACTCAGCAAAGCCACTGTGGCACCACCACTTGCTCATCCAGAGCAAGTCTCACTTTTCCTGAGACCCATCCTCTCCTCATCATGTGTCCGGTGTATCCAGCACAACAGGACACACACCATGGCACGGTCACTTGTGCATGGCTGGGTTTTTTGGCACAGAAAATCACAGCCTTGCCTTTTTTTTTTTTGTTGCAGAATTAAGTGGGGTAGTAGAGATGCAGACAATACTAACTGTGGCTTACCAGTGTTGAGCTAAATATAAAGCATGGCAAGCACGTAAGAGGGTTCTGTTAATGTTTGTATTGATTAAACTATTAACAAGAATAGCAAATCCCATTACACTAATCATTATTTTGCTTCCCTGCCCTCTCCTTCCTCTTTGTCCTCCCCTGAATGTTTTTCCTTGAATACAATGAACACATGAAGGGAAATTTGTTGCCTCAGGCCACCCTAAACACCTCCCAGTGTTCTCTGTGGAGGTGGATGGGCTCTGGCTTCAGTGGAGGTGTCTGTGGGAATGACCTCTGCTCTGGAGAGGGAAATCAGGAGAAAAGTGTCCCCAAAATAGAGAGAGACTGCAGGTAACCCAGGAAGATGCCCTCTTAATGTCTTTTGACAGGCCTTCAGACATCCATAAAGGAATAATATTGGCCCGTAGATCATTAACATAATTTAAAATGGTGGAAGGTTGTGTTCGTGTAACCAGCTTCCCCCTGTTCCTCCATCACCACTAACATTTTGGTTCTGTCAGGCAATAATTTTACAGTGCTGCCCAGGAAAATGTGTTGCAGTGGAAGTCCAATTCCATGCTTTCTTAAAAAGGTTAAAAAATGGAAGTATTGCAGTTGAGACTGGGGAGAAAGAATAGGTCTTGAGTCATCAGTTGTTTCTGTTCTGAGTTGTAGGACACAGGATTTGGTGCTAAATCTTTTTATCTTTAAGCAGACTTATAGCCCAACTACATTTTTATTAAATTAATCAGTGATCTATTGAAAAAACATTTGTTGGAATTGATTTTTTTTTTCCCTGAAAATTTTCATCCAAATTTGGAACCCTTTCAGGAATTTCTGAACCTTTAATTTTAATGGCAGGATGATTGAGGGGATGTGTCCCAAAAGATGCTGGCAAAATCTTTTGGCTGGATTTGTAGGCCTGAAGAGAACCAGTTATTTTAATTTTTACTTTTTTATGTGTTATACGTTAGTGATGAAACATTCAAGACTATTTAAGGAATTCAAATCCCTCATTCCCACTCAAATTAAAAGCATCTGGGCATTCAGATCCCTTAGTCAGCTTCAGCAGTCTATAACTTCAGTGTTAGTTTGATATAACTAATTTGTGTTAAACATACTTTTAAGTGCAGTTATATTATAATTTATCTCCTGGTGGTATTGCCTCACAGTCATAATTTTATGCTTGCACACAGTATCCCTGTATCCCAGTGGACTGGGAAGCTTTATAAACAAATGTAGGCCATCCCTGAGTCCTGAGGCAAGCTAAACTTCCACTGAAGTCTTCAGGAGCTTTGCTCACATAATGTCCCTTATTTCAGACCGTGAATACTCCTGTGTGTACAAGCAGGGGCCATCCTTTGAGTGACAGTCCTTGGGGGAAAAGCAACAGCCCCCACACATCCCCTGCAATAATTTGGAGGAGAAAATAATGGTGATCAGCTGAAATTGCACAGTGTTGTGTGCACAGAATGGGATTGTGCACTGAGGGAGTTGACAACTCTGGCTCAAAGCAGGGCTCTGGCTAAAGGAAACATTTCTGGGGACGTTCTGCAGAATATATGGGTTTGGCATTATTCATCCAATCGGTTACTTGCCAAACATGTAAAGACCAAAACCCCAAGCTTTTAATTCAGGATTTTTCTGCTTTAGCATGTTCTCTCTCAATGCTTTGATGTTCTGGTATTAAAATGTTTGTTTTCAGTCTGGTTTGATATTAAGCTGGTTTAATGTCTTATAGAAGCTGTTTTGAAAGCTTCTCTTTTCCTCTCTGAATCCAGCTCCCTGGGTGGGTGACATCTCTTATCATCAGTGAGACAGTTCTGAGTTGTGGCTTTAGATAATGAAAACCAAGCCCTAGCATTTTTCTTCCCAGCAGAGTTATTCCTTTATTTCCTTTCACCTCAGATGTCTTTTCCTCTGTGCATATCCCAGTGTGTTCAGTACAGCATTGTATTGTACAACCCAAAATTTCCCTGTCTCCGTGTTCTCTTACAGATTAGACTTGCAAAGGAATTGGAGACCTTTCTCACAGTTCCAGAGTTGCTTTCTGTCTTCATCCACAGTTTTTCATTGTCTGGCAATTGAAGTCACCACTCATTGAAGTCAAACTCTGCTGCCAGGAGTTTGTCACTTCTGATCTCAGCTATGCTCCTTCCCGTAGCACTTTTTCCTTGTGGCATGACAGTGTTACCATGTAGTGCTCCAGATGTTTCCTTCCTGGCTGAAAGACATCAGGAGAGTTTTAGCTCTTTAGTGCTGTT
The DNA here is from genome assembly GCF_001715985.3 of Manacus vitellinus. Lineage (NCBI taxonomy): Eukaryota > Metazoa > Chordata > Aves > Passeriformes > Pipridae > Manacus > Manacus vitellinus. The sequence goes on from NW_021940526.1 coordinate 2,744,237, forward strand.
CACTCATTTCAACTGAGTTCATTCCTGCTGCCCTTTTCCTGCCTCATCCCTGCTGCTACAGCGGCCACTGGTGACACGGTGCAGGGGGACAGCAGGATATATCCACCTTTGTATTTCACACAGCATCCAGAGCCTGCCTGGTGGCCCTGATCCAGAACTCAGGGAGGCCAAAGATGCTACTGAGAACCAGACACCTGAAGGCAGCATTAGATGGAGAGCCAGGACCCTTCTCCCCTTTAGCGAGAGAAGATTAGACAAACCAATGGGGACACTGGGAGATCATCTCATTGCTGTCTGGCTTTTTATTTTCTTTTTATTGTTTTCTGTTTTCTCTCCTGGCCCTGCTCAGTGAATCTCAGCAGGCTCTGGGTGCTTTCTTTCAAGCAGAGATGTTGGAGAACACACCATTTCAGGTGCTTTCCAAGCCATGGGCAGGAGTGAATGTAATTCAAGAGCCTTCACAGCCTGCAGCAGTGAGAATACAGGAACTGGGGAGAGATGATCCAGCAATGAACAAGATACAGGATATTTTTGGGTTTGCCCTTTAAGAGCAACTGCTGTGCCTCTTAAATTCCACTGAGATGCTGGAGAGCAGCTCATGCTCTGCCTCAGTGCTGGAGACTGAGCTGGTTGCTCTTGTGGTGCTACCAAGCTGAACCTACTGCTGTGCCCTGGGCTGGACTCCTTGGAGCCAGACTGATGCAGAAAGGCAGCGTCCTTCAGGTGCCAGAGGGCTGGAGGGGGCAGGGATCTGTTCCCAGGCTCCTTTCCCAGCCCTCTTCCTACAGGGAGGTCACCCTTCCTTGTCCCAGCAGAGCTAAGAGCTGCTCGTGCTGGAGGTGCTGGTTTCCTCTGGCAGGTAACTAAGCTGTGACTGCTGTCTCACCTCTCAGTTTTTGGGCTTCAGCAGAAGCACAAGGAGCTTTGGGCTTCTCCTCAGGAGAGTCAGGGCCCAGGTCAGTGGGCGAAAGAGGACTGTGACACAGAGAACTGCAAATGGAAAAGGGACACTGTTTCAACCTCCTGCTCGAAAGCAAAAGAGAGCATTAATGTGCCAGAAAAAAGGGCATCTTCAGCACAGCCTTTAGGGCTTTTGATTCCCAGAGTGAGCAACCCAGAGGCACAGGGACACTACAGCCAGAGTTGTCCCTTTCCCAGGGCCAGAGTCTGTCTCCAGTGAGGAGGCTCCTGCAAACCCCAACATCTTCAAATGGTGACAGTCTTGCAGAGAAAATTTAGCATGCAACTAAAACTAAATGTTATTGTTTGTAATTTATAACTTGATAAGTAATTATATATGAATGTGGCATGTAAGTAAATAAGGCCACACTTTAATTAGAGGGTTATTTCTAATAAGGAAGTCTTCCTTACTGCAAACAGCTAGCCCTGACAACAAACTTCTTCCAGGAACTTCCAAGGCAGCATCTTCTGTGTGAAGAGCAAACCAGGAGAGAACCTCCCCCCTCTGATAAAGGCCTTGTGCTGCCAGTCACTGAATAGTATTTTGCCGATAGGAGCTGTGGGATTTTATTTTCCATATAAAGAAGAGGGAGCTGAGGTGATTGCTGGGACAGCGGGGGCTTTGCAGAGCTGATTCTGCACATGTTGTCTCTGTCCTACCCAGGCAGTCTTAATTAAAAGTCCAGCCTGGGAGAACAGGAGTTTTCCAGAATATTAGCACACGCTTTTAAACCCACGTGGTGAGGAGTGGCCATGAACAAGGACTTTGTTTTCGAAATTGTGGAAACAATGTTAAAAGGGAAAAAACTGTATTGGCCGCAACATTACAAAGACATTTCCTCCCTCATCTAGACATTGTCAGAGAAATGCAATATATGCAGTTGTACCTGGCTGCAATAAGCAGTTCCTACGTGGAGCCTTGAGAGCTTTCTTCTGTTGACAGGAGGTTCTTGTCTCAGGTAACCCACACGTGTCTGGTGCCCCTTCTTCCCATATGAGGATCGACGGCTTCTTCATCGTCCCATACATGCCTGCCAAATTAACAGGGTGTGAGCTAGGTTAACTCATCCAGGTCATTCTGGATTGCACCTCGATGTCTCTCCGAAGTCATTCCAGGTACAGATGGAATATTGCCACTTGCATCTGATTTTAATTAAAAACCTGGATGTAATGAGCTCGGTAGCAGTGATACACATGGGGCCATAGTGTGCAAGACTCATGGCATTAGAAGTAGAGCTGGTTGAAAGATAATTATTCCTTCTTGTGTCCACTGAAATGTGTTATTACATATTCCAGTGGAATTTGAAATCTTTCTTTTTTTTTTTAATCAGTTTCTCAAAGTTATTTTTATGAAGGCTTTGGAAGTGTTTCCATCAGTTATACAAAGATGTCCAGAATAAACAGGAGAAAGCTGTGCTGTATGAACAACCTAATGCACTTCAAAAGGCTCAGCAGCACGCTGGGATGTCAGATTATTTGCAGAAGGTCAAATCAATTTTACGATCAGGCAAACATTAGCAAATTGCTTTTCTTAGAAGCTGAGCAAGTAAAGTATTTTCCAAGAAATGCGCTTGAGGAAAAATCAAATGGCATTTATTAGAAACCAGCACTCAGCGAGACTTGTTCTCTTTAAGTCACTTATTCCCTGTGTAATGGTGAACCATTACATCCAAATATCACATGGGGCAAATTCAGGAGTAAAAGTTTTCTACTCTGTAGAGCAAATGAATCAGAACTGGGGCCTTTCTGTCTGTGGTGTAGAGAATAATCTTTGAGAGGGGATTTTTACCTGTTTGCTTATGTAACTTCAAAATACGGGGCTAAAGGACTCTGACTTATAAAAATCAGTGTCTACTTAGGGACCATATTTCCTTTAAACCTGGTGGCTGCTCCAAATGGTCTCCAGGCAGTGCATCCAAGGGAGAGAGGGGACAGGGTGGCTGCTGGTTGAGGAGACAGTGACTTCCTGCTTGAGGAAAGAAGTGCCCTGCCTTGCTTTGGGAAGAGAGAAACAGAATAAAGTATTGAGGAAAACATCTCCTTAGTGTCTAAGCAAGAGCCCAAGGAAAGCTCTGGGTGACTTTTTTTCTGGCCGAGAATCGTCCTTCTCAGAGCTTTGCCTCTCAGCTTCTCAGAAAACAGAGCTAAGACTCCAAGTCCTCTTTTACCTGCTCCCCTATTTTAGGTGCAGAGTCAATGCATCGACCTGTTCTGCATCAGTGTGAATCCACATGAGTGACGCAGGCAGGGATGATCCGTGCCCTGGAGCTGGTGGCATGAATAAAAAAATCTGCTGGAGAGGTCTAAAGAGAGATGCAGAGAGCAAATGGATGATGGTAGCATTCCTCCTGTCACCTCTGTTTCCAGCATCCAAACATATAGGGACTTCTGTAGACCTTTTTTTTGTTGTTGTTCTTAAGATTGTAATTTATTCTCATCTTTCTGCCTGTATTTTTCTTTTCTGGACCTTTATGTAAACAGCAGTGGAGTCTGCTGCTCTCAAATGGATGGATAAGAAGGACACGGTCCCTCCCTTTGCAGTCTGATACCTGGTAAATTAGTCAGTGTTGTGTGTACGGTTATTGGAACTGCTCGGGAATTTTCCATCAGTGTGTTTATTCACTGGAAAATGGAGTCTTCATAAATTTAAAGCAGGATGGGAATTTAAATCTCTGATGAGGACTAAAAGCTTTCCCAATTCCGTCTTGGGTAACAAGAGAAAAAAAAATGCATTTTTAATATATGTATATATGAAACCCCAAAGGTGGCCAGGGAAGGAGAGGAAGGCAAGGAACCTGAAAGCAGTTTTAGCTTCGTATTGCTGACATATCAATTAATTTAATGATGACACTTAAAATGGAAGTGGGGAAAACAAGCCTGTAATGGAGAACAGGCACTGTTCTTAGAGTAAAAGGGCAGTTCAAATCCAGAATGGATTTGTGGGGTCTAGAAAAATCAAAAACTTTTTTAGCTGTATTTTGGCAGTTCTGTAAGGCTTCAGTGGAATTCTGTGGGGTGAATGTTGTGTTTCCACCTTGAGGCCAAGGCAGAGTGGAAGTTAAACCCTAGCACAGAGGCACACAGAGGAAAGCCTGTGGGGGAAGCAGTCGGGTGTCGTGCCAGTCAGACATCTGGGTGTAAATGTCTGGATTATCCACTGGGAATGGTTCTCTGATGACAAACTCTTTTACAGAAGGAAATGTGAGTGCTATTCATTATTGAAAATAACTATTTAAAACAAATAAATTATCTACTCAGAAATTCTGTAATCACATAGATAATGCATTTGTATCAGGGAAGTATTTAATTATCATATATAGAAGTATTCCATTTTTATGCATGTTCAGTCTACATATTTTGAATTAAGTCTCTAAGCATATGTCTTAGAACTATTCAGGTTTCTGTCTCCAAACACTGTGACATGGGAAACCAGAGTTGTAGAAATCTTTTCTCTCACTTGTTTCCTTTTCCCTCTTAAAAATGACCTCTGAAAAATTTTCCTGAAGGATTGAAGCAAGGGGTGGAGTAAAAAAATACAGATGTGCACACACTCTGACTAACTGCATTATTTGGAAGACAGACAGATCTGTAGAACTCCTGAAGCTTTAATCCTCGTATTTTTCAAAAATTTTTGTCTGGTCAGAAGCTGCCCAGCTCTGGTTAATGAAAGACAATGTTTCTAAACTAGTGCAAAGTTAAGCTCTTGTTTGGGATGTTTTCAAATTAGTGTAAAGGTTATGTTCCATCTGTGATTATTTCCAATGCCTTACAGAATCAGAGATGAGTTTAGCATCATGCATAAGTGATAAGTAGCTTCCCAGATACTTTTGGTTTTATTTTTCCTTGCATTTCTAACCCTACCCCTGCAATTGCATGAAAATGTGTTGATTGTTTGTTTCAAGAACAACGTGTCATAAATACAGATATCTTTCTGGCAATCTCTAAAAATACCCTTCAGCCTTGGGTGGTTTAATGATTGATGAAGCTTGGAAATCAAACTCTTGTCTGGGGGTTGTTGTGAGATAAACTTACACTGTGGGACTAAAATTCCTCTGAGCTGAACGGGGCCAGTGTGAAGAGGGTACTGCTTTAGGATGCTAAAGAAGGCTTCTGGCAGAATGTAGGAGCCAGTATAAGATAAATATCCAACTGCCTGGGCTTTGTTTAGTTTCTTTTTGAGAAATAATCCATTTCTGTTCATGTCTGCAAACATAAGATTTGGAAGAAAGCTGAAAAAGGTCATGGCAACACACAGCTCTTTCACCTCCTTCTCTTTCCATAATATCAGGCGCATGGCTGCTGCTTGCGGTGAGCACAGCAACGCCTTCTGAATGCATGCAAACAAATAACCCACTTTTTAACATATGGCAGACCAATATGCATTTTTAATTATTGCTTAAAGATCTTGGTTTGCAGGCAGAAATCCTCCAGCCATCAACCAGCAGCTGAACAAAGGGCTGATGTGCACGGCGGGGCTCAAGGTACCTGCTGGATCTCACAACAAACCCTTCTGCTTTCCCTGCCCATGGATTTCCACATGGCTGGCTGCCTGCTTTGTTCTTCTGAAGTCTTGATGAAGTTCTCTGGCCCATAAAATACAGGTCAGGCCAGCTGACCAGGCTGATCCCTACCAGGATAAAGAGTCATGGCCATACAGAGTCCTGAGGACTCCGCACAGGATCTGAAGCGCGCGGCCTTCCCATCGCTCTGGCAGCTGCAGGAGTTGGCAGCAGGAATGTCATGTGGGGATGGAGGTTCTGGACCCAAATGGGCTCTGCCTGCTGGCAGGGAGTGAGGGACAGGGATGGAGGAGGAGAAGTGTTGCTGCAGCTTTTCTGGGTTGTGTAACTGTTTAGTCATGAGGTTCTATGTGCACGTCCGGGGCGCTCGGCTCTTGGCAGAGGAGTTGTCTGTTGAAACAAGAGAATTACAAAAACACTTCAAGGAAGTGAAAATTGGCCTCCCATAAAATGTCCACAGGTGCTGATGCATTTTCTTCTGGAGGAAGAAAAAGGCAGGTAGACTATAGATGATGCATAGATTCTTATCTTGAAAAGGAAGCTTTTAATGGGAAGCTCCCTTTCACCTCAAATAACTCCTCCCAGCCTGTCATTTCAGAATGAGATCTGCTTTCTCTGTCTGGGTTGTTTCATAGCCCTGGTGCTGCTGTATCAAAGTGCTTCTCTAGTTTTGATAAATCCCCAAGAGACAGGAAGGCAATTTAGTCACAACCCTGGTTTTCAAAGACTTCTGGATAACCCATATTAAAGGCACAAAAGCAGAGCTACAAAAATTAATCATTTGACTTGTAACTCCGAGCATGGTCATTTGCAGCCTGGAAAACAGCCTGATTTATCCAAGGTGGCCTGCAGTTGTTGTAGCTGAATGAAGTTAAATAATGCAGTGCTCTTTAAAATTGCATGAGTGTATGATTTCGTTTGCTTTATTCATTCCTACTCTGCTGTAGTTTGTTGCAGTCAATGATTATTGCAGCTGTTCAATCCATCTCTGCAGCGAGTGGGAATGGCAGGACGTGACTCTTCCTTACTCATGCCATGCACTAAGCTATACTGTTCCAAAAGGAAGCTGAACTTTCCCTGGGCTTTGAGTTTAGGAATGACTGTATGGCCTTGCCTTTATCTTAAGGTAAGCTTAGCATGGAAAAGTCTTTGTTACTTTCTAATAAAATAATTTGATTGACTGCACTGACATCCTTAGGAAGCAAAAGAGTTCCTACAGTGTGTCCTCCACACAAGGGAGCGTTTCAAATGTCTGTCTCCTCTTCAGGCCCACTGTAGGTTCTTGCTTTCTGGATCTCTGTCACAAGAGTGCCTTCCTGGACTAAACTGTTTGGCAAACTGAAGCTGGTAGATGCTGAAGGAGATGTGCAAGGCAAGGGAAAGCAGCAGGAGAGCATCTACCCCTGCTACCTGCTGCAGAACAGAGCTGCAAAAGCAGCCTGACCTTTGGAAGAGGTGGAGGCTGTCCAAGAAGCCCTGGGGCTGCTGGAAGCCTGGATCCCTCAGTGCTCTGTATAGTCCTGCCAACATCTCAGTGCACAGCCTTGAGCAAGCACCAGCAGCTGTGGACACCCTTCCTTGCCCAGGATTAGCTGTACCTGCCCAGGCTGGTGTCACTGCCCTCACAGCTCCGCTCAGAGAGATTGCAGGAGTGTCCCGTGGTGCACAGGAGAAAGCAATAGGATGGATTAACTAAATTTGCCTATTAAAATCGATCAAAGGATCAGGTGATCTTGCCTGGACTAGCTTAAGGAGAGGTTATGAGAGCTGCTTTGCCAGCAGCAACATGGGGATGGGGACAGATGGCCAAGAATGATAGTCCAATATCTCCCACTGGTCTAGCTGTCTGCCCAGGGAGCTCTCTCTCCAGGTCCTTTGGAGCCTGTGGAACAAGGTTTGGAAACATGCACTTGCTCCTGGTCTGAAACACCATGGTGAAGTGTGGGGTGAGAGAGCCTTTCAGATATGGGACCCAACATTATTTAGGAATTAACATTATTGATTTGCATCAGTTATTTCTGTGCTTGTGGAACTCCTTCCTATTTAACAGATAGGGACGGAGGGAAGCTGGCAAGTACCAAAGAATCCAGCAGTTGTCATGTCTTGTCTGAGATTCGGGTACGAGAAATGAAATCCTGGCCCTATGAAAATCAACAGGACTCTTGCAAGCAGCTTCAGCATAGCAGAGATCTGAACAAACAGAGAGAGGCTGTGTGAGGCACTGCTTACATTGAGGATCTTGGATTTCTTCCATGCAGAAACCTGAGACTTTACAGAGGAATGTCCTCTTATAGAGGATGCCCCATCCCTGGAAGTGTTCAAGGCCAGACTGGATGGGATTTTGAACAACCTGGTGTAATGGAAGGTGCCCTGGCCCATGGCAGCGTGGTGGTTTTTAAGGCCCCAACCCAAACAATTCTGTGATCCTACGGCACAGTAAGTGCTGGTTTTGCTCAGCCCTGTGACTGTTGTGCTTGTGTGTGTGACCAGGTGAACGCCGAGGCGCTGTGACAGCAGAGGCCACAGCCATCAGTCAGCCCAACGCTCCGGGTGTCTGAGCTCCTCCTGAGTCAGCTCAGGCTGCCCTCTGCTGGGTCTTGCCCACCTCCACATCTTTATCTCCTTGCCCTACCCCACCCTCCCTGCAGTCAATCCTGAAAATCATGAGGCAATTGCCAGAATTTCCAGGCAACCTGCCCAAGGAGCAACACGGAGCAGCAGTTTCTCAAGCAGCTCGATCGCTGAGTACCTGGACACGGTGCCAAGAGCACTTGCAATATTTGACAGTACAAGCTCAGCTAGTGGAGGTGAGCAATTAAAACTCGGTCTCTCGTCTTTTTCCTCTATCTCTTTGACCTCTTGGTCACAGAGAAAGTTTAAACATGTGATCTAAAGGCACCAAAGGTGAAAAGCCAGAAGAATCAAAGGGTTTTTATAACCCAAGCTGAGCTATCACAAAACAAACAATGAATTTGGAAGGGGGCTGACTTGCATTTCTCTGTATCTTTGTGGTACAGTCTCTTTAGACTTAATAGCACCTTATTCATTTGTACTGTCACTGTAAAATAAAGGTGTTTGCCTTCCTGAAAATTTAGGTCTCTGGGCCTGTACTAGAATAAAATATAGATTATTTTAGCTGTCATAAGTATTTTATTTCTCAAAGGAACCATGACTAGGGGATTCTGTCTCCATTATGGTACTTTGAAAGGCATTTAGGATGAATTTCAAAAGCTTTGATTATATTGAACAAGTGTCTTTTTATTTACACTAGAAAAGATATAAAAAATGTCCTATGGGACAAGTGATAAAAAAAATCATAAAAACTAGCACAGAAGTTTCTTTCTTTAGAAACCAAAACCTGCATATACATAAACAGCATAAGAGAAGTTTTTTTAAAGGGAGATAAAAGTTGTGTAATAGTTCTGCTGTATCTTGTCCCCACAGCACAAAATCTCTTCTCCTGCCCTGGTGCAGATCCTGCTGACCAAACTGCATGTTGCATGTGAGGATCTACCAATGTAGGCTTTTGATTTGGTTTAAATTTTTTTCATTATCAGTCGGCTGGTGGTGAGTGTTCATGTTCACCCAACCCATGCCAAAAACATTACAGTAAATTTTGCAGAATAAATACCAGCACTCACTCAAAACTCTTAACAGAGGTATCCAAGAAAACTCTCAGGTTTCTTTTTCTTTTTATTTTTCTATTTTCTCTTTTTCTCTTTTTTTTCCCCCTCGTGACATAGTGCTTTGATCTGCCATGCAATTGGGTCAGCACTTGGGAAATACATTTTAACATCCCCATCTCTGATGTGAATATTATGCAGGAGATCCTTAATGTAAAACCTCGTGGATCCTACAGTAGAGCCCCCTGTCAAGAAAACATGAGCCCTGCAAAAGCCCTTAACTAGCACAGGGACCAAGCTTACTCAAAAAGCAAAAAAAGACAGATATCACTGGGCCAGATTCTCATTTAATTAGAACAGCACAGAAATCCAGCTCCCATGGATCATTACTGGTTAAGAAAGTCTCTGTTGTTCATTTCCAGAGCAAGATTATGCTGATACCTCTAAGCTTGGGGAGCTTTTAGGCCTTGTCCACACAGGCAAGTTTTACCAGAATAAGTTTACTAGGGTAAATTAGCCTAAATGCTTGTGCAGGCAGCTGAACACTGAGTCTGAAACTCACTGCTGGTGTGCAGGGACCTGTTCCTGGAGCCTGCAGGCTGCCTGTGATGGGGGACTATGTCCTGGGCCATGCAGAGTTGCACAGGATCTGATCACAGGCACTGCAGGTCTGCTGGAAGCTTCTGAAGACAAAAGCAGTGTGAGAGAACCTGTGCCACTGGGTCCTGAACAGCTGCAGCCAGCAGCAGCTGTTGGCTGGGGTTCCCTACCGCCTCTCCGAAGGGTGTCTGCAGTGGGAGAGGCTTCGTGGTGCGTGCTCTGACTTCCAAAATGTCCTTCCTCTGCAGGGCCTGGGAGCACAAAGAAAACTTTCAGTGCTGGGCAGCAACAAAAGGGTCTTGCTTGTCCTGTGGATGCTCTGAGAGACCCCAGCTCTGTGAGCAGTCAGAGAGGCTGCCCTGGGGAGAGCTCAGAGGGAGCCTTGGAGAAACCACAGAAAGAGCAAGGAGATGAGGGATGGAGAAGGAAGGAGGCAGTATGGGGAAACAGGGAGAGCTTTGCCGCTCACAGGTCCCTTAGGTAGATGGAAGAAAGGGGTTGGCCTCTTCTCTTGTAACCCCATAGCCCTGAGGGCTGAGGCTGAATTTTCTGTCACTCCCAAGAGGTGTAAAATTATGACTGTGGGGAGAGAGACTCCAGAATAGCAAAGGTAACTCAGCAGGGGCATAAGCCAGCCTGTCCTTTGGCACCCTTCCTGTCACACCAAGAAAGAACCGGGGAGATTCCCTGGCAGAAGGGCCTACAGCCATCCCCTCAGCAGGACACTTGTCCCGTGCTGTCCCATGTGAGCTCTGCAGGCTGCTTTCAGTCCCATATCCCCACAGAAATGATGGCAGTGTGGTTCAAAGAGACTGTCCCAACCTGCCAGCCAAAGTTCTGACCTGACTCTTTCTTATGAATCCCATAGTAGCCAAGAAGTCGAGAAGGAATTCAGGATTTTTAATCCGGAAGAGGTTTAAAATCAGGCACTTTCCTTCATCTCAGGTCCTTGTCTGGGTCTTTGCTCCCCCTTGTTCATCTCTGTGTTTTCTTCCCAAGGTGAGTCCAGCCCTCAGTGCCTTGGTAGGACCCTCTCCCCCTCGTTCCTTGGCCTACCTTGCCTTCCTCCAGGGACTGGGGTCTAATGGGGCCTTTCACAGCCACCAAAGCAGGCTCTTTCCCCTGGAAAAAGCAAAATTTTTGTTTTGCACAACAAACTGCAATGCAGTTAGAGTGCCATAACCATTTTCCAAAGCATTCTTGCCTCCCTCATTTGCTGAGCTACAAGGATCTCACAATCTCGTGCATTTTAACTTCTACTGTAGGCACAATCCACAGGTTTGCCATAAAAGTTACCTTTCAGGGCTAAGTGGCTTTCTACGAAGGTTTTCACTGCCTTCTGATACTCGTCTTCAGTCATGTGGAGCTGGGCCACCTCCGTGTTTGAGGAGCACTCCTCTGTAGCTGTCCCCTTCTCTCGGGCGGGCCAATGTGCAGCAGACACCCTGAAACCTGCTTTATCCAGGTTCCTTGCAAACATCCTCCCAATGGAACTGTTGGACACCAGAACCACAACCGCTTTCCCTTTCACATCAATGTGCCTCTCCACGGTGCCGAAGGAGAAGATGATAACGAAGCAGGTCAGGAAGGCGATGGAAATGCAGGCCATGGCGTACAAGAGGCAGGAAAGGGTCATGGCGAGCACTAAGTCTACGGCCAGCAGGAAGAAATGCTGCAGGAGGAAAATCATTGCGCGGAGGACGAGCTGCAGCCTCCTCCTGCTGCCTCCTCGCTCTCGAGCCGGCTGAGAAATGTGCCGGGAGTCACCCCGTGCATCCCCGCTGTTATAAAGCCAGGCAGCCTTGCGAAATGTGCGGAGGCAAGTCACAACCCCGTGGGGAGGATGAATCATTTGCTGGGATAGAGCAACAAGGGGGATTTTCAAACCACGCACGTTTTCAGGCGACAGCAGTGCCGTGTTTGTCTTGGCTTTGCTGTGCACTTGGAAGCTCTGCTGGGCTGAAATGCGAGGATTTGTTTTGTAAGGGCATTTCCTCATATGTCGTCTTGGGGACCAGTGATGTGTACAGGTTGTTTGGAAGCAGCCAACTTCAAGGGATTTCTCCAAGGAGTGTGTGCGTGGCGTTGGGAAGCCACGAAGTAGAAATAATCCCTGTATCTGCTTGGCACGCTGAGACTATCTTAAAGTTGCCAGTCTCCCACTGCTGTAACACAGCAGTTTCAGGGAGTCTGGGCAAGAACCCAAGTGGGCACCGAACTGGGAGCCCTGCCCCGTGCAACCAGCTCTTGCTGTGCTGTAAAACATGCCACCCTGGGAGCACTGTGCTCCTGTAGGGACTGTGCCAGCCCGAGGGGAGTTCAGTCACATCACAGGCAGGGAATGAGCTGGGTGCTGGAGAAAGCTTTTCTGATTGAGGACAGAGATTTTGGGGAGGGTCCTGCTATTTCTTAGGCGGGCAGAGCAGTGCCAAGGCGCGGAGTATAGTTATCCCTGACTTCAGCACATGAGCAGACAGAGCCTCTGCAGGATTGGGAAGAGCCTGGTAGGCTTGGGAATGAGACCAGCAAAGGTGAATGCTGCAGTGTCAGGACTTGGCATACCCCCAGCAGTGGGTCAGGAGGGAAGCTCCTGTGTAAGCTGTCAGCTCTCCTGCTGATTTCTCCCTGAGGCTGGACCCTTCTTGGTCAGGGTGGAAGTGCTGCTGATCACTGTCAGTGATCATCATCAGTGGCATCAGAGCTCTTTAAATAGCGTCATCTTTTATTATTCTTTTTAATGTGGATCACTGTAAAGGGCCCCCCTGAGAAGGTGTGTTGTGTTGCAGGTGGGTGTTGTGTTTGTTCCCTACTCTGACTGGAAAGGTACTGGGAGTGGGGGACTGCCTGTCAGCACAATCCACGTTTTACTGGTCCTTCTTGTTCATCCTCCATGTAAACCTGCAGATCCCATCTCTTGGATCAATAGCACATTGTGTGCTATCACAGCAATCGAGCTCCAGGCACTTTTGGGATGGAGTTGCAGCCAGCTGCACCCCAAAAACACCTGCACACCCCACCCGGTACGTGTACAAACACACAGAGCTTTGTTTGGAGTGGACAGAGGGATGTAGACATTCAGTTTGCCTTTAAGTGGTTCCTGAGCAGTGAGAGGCAGCAGGGCTCTGTGTGTTGGGCATCTTACCTTACTCACCAAGTGCTTTTAAAAATCCTTAAGCCTTTCATGCCAGAAAACTGGGGCAGGACATGGCAGCTTGGTAGGGTGTTACCTGCCAGGCTTTGAATTGGCAGCCTGAGCCTTGTGGTCTGGGCCAGGAAAAGTTCATGGTCCTTTTTGCTGCCAAAAAAATTAAAATTCAAAACATTGCCTCTGCCAGAGGTGAATTTGCACCCCTTGCTTGCTGCATCTGCTGTCTGAGCGTGTACAGCTTCTGTGCTCCTCTAAACTCTGGAGCCTGAAAGTCAGCCCAAAAGGCAGGAGTGGGAGAGCTGGAGACACAGACTCCGACCATCCCTCGCCGGGCCGCGGGTGTTTTCACTTTGCCTCTCGATGGGGCCCGTTCCTGAATTTCCTCACTGTGCTTCCCAGCTGCTGGAGTTGGGGGAGTGCATTTCTGCGCTGGGTGCAGGAAATGTCGAGGTTTCACCTCAGCTGTGGGCTCATTTTTCGGAAAAAAAAAAAAAAAAAAAAAAAGAGGAAGAATTTTAAAAAATCTCTTTTTCTAGTCACCATTTATAACGAATTAGTGGCTCCACCTCTCGGCCGCCCGCGGGGCCGCAGCAGCGGGGGCTGGCAGAGCTCCTCGGTCTTTCGCGGGGAGCCGCAGCACTGGGTGATCCCCCCCGCCCATTTGAGGGTACTCTCAGCCCTAGATGAATTCCCCCCATCATTCTGGGGGATCCGCAGCCCCGTGACCCCGCTGGAGCCCAGCAGCGGCTGCTGGCTGGCTGCTTCCCCCACCACAGCTCTTCGTATGGGGGATCTTTTCAGCTAACCCTTCTGACCTTCCCCAGAAACCCTCTGTTTTTAAGAGGTGAACCACCAGCTACCCAGAACCATGCAAAATTTATTTTATTTGTAACTCTTTTCACCCCAAGGAATGATTTCTCTCTTCAGGGGTTCTTAGTCGACAAATAAATATTAAAATGAGAGGTGCTAGTGCAGTCAAGAAAACACTTCCAAAGCAGTGATCTTCATTTTTTTTTCCCTCCCCACTACTGTAATATCTGGGAACAGTCAAGACCTGAGGCTTGCCCTGGGTTTTATCTCACCATATTCATAAGCATAAAGATATTTTGCCAGTAGGTGACCTGTGGGGGAGCAGTGACATGTCCACTGGGTCCACTGCTGGCTGTCACCCAGTTGGGGTTTTGCACCACAATTACCAAGCTGACTCCTCCAAGGGTATCCCCTGAATCCTTTCCTAACTGGCATTAACTCTTGGGCTGCTGCATCATTTTACTCAGTAGATTGTTCTTCAAGCCTGTTGAAGAAATTACTGATTAACACTCTGCTTCTGCACAGGGTTTGCTGTTTGTCATGTTAAGCAGCAGGATTAACTGAATATATCTGCCTTGTGAGCTGGGTTATTGAGTCATTCCCTGGGGTTTGCTGTGCCTCTCAAAAGTGTCTGGTTGTTTTCAGCAGCGTGATTTGGGATTTTCACTGAAGGGTGTGTGTTGGACATCTCATGGCAGGTTGGAGTCCACCTGGTCACAGCTCCCTCCACAAATTGGTGGCTTAGAAGGGGCAGAAAGTCAACCAAAGGGTGTGTCTTTGGGTCAGGTGAATTCAGGCAACGTCTCTGTTGGAGGTTCAGTGCCTGTCAATGGCAGCTTGATTTGACCACGTGGTTCAAAGTGCCTCCGACAGGGAGCTCTATATTTTTTAAAATCTCGTGAGTTAAGCTCTGTATAATTAGAGATTTATCTTAAACCTCCTTCAAGCAGATCCTAAAGCTCTGATTATTTCCTGATCAATACCACCGTGGTGTTCCTAATACTACTGAATGAGCAATAAAAAAATGATATTTTTCCTAGAAACTGCATCCTTGAAGTCAGATCTCCAGGAAAGTTTTACAGAGGTACCACGGGGCTTTGAGGCACTTGGTGAGGTTTCAGGCCAGTGCAGTTGTCGTTTGACCTTCCTTTTGCTGCCTGCATTATTGAGGGCAGAATGATGCATCTCCAGGCAAGGGAAGATGGAGCTGGAAGGCACAAGCTGAGGGGTCAATCCCCCTCCTGATTCAGGATGTTGCTTCTGGGTTTACAGGTTTACTCTGCTGCCAGCCGTGGGTGTTGGCCAGGCCATGCTCCCTCCTGAGCTTGGCTATGTATTTTCCCTTTTGAAAAGCAAATACCCAAGTAGAAAGTATACGTTTTAATTTTACAAAATAAATTATTTCAATAACATTAGAGTTCATGTTAGCTTTACAATGGCTTCACTACGTTCTGGGTTTATTCTGCTGTGGGAGTGGAGGCACAAATTTATTTTTTTTTTGTGCTTTGGGCTGCACTCAGGAGAGTTGTGGAGACACAAGAGCTCAAAGGGAAGTGCAGTGAGAGCCATCAGAGGCCCTTTGGTGGGGGAGCAGCTTTTTGCAGGCTCTCCAGCAGCCTGTGGGAGCTCTCACTAAACAGCTGCTTCTCTTTTCCCCCTCCTGTTTGATTGAAATCCTTGCTGCAAAGCATTATACCTGCAAGAAAGATAACCAGAAAATTCAGTCCTCACCAGATTAAAATTGAATTCAGTTCCTCACTGAATGAAAATTGCTGTTTAAAGCCACAGAGCGTTGTTTTGTTCCCAAGTGCAGGAATAGAGTTTAATTTTTGCTTTATTCCCTTTGTGTTTGCTTTTCCTTCTTTCTTCCTTTTTCAGTAGCAACATGAAAAGAGGAAAAATTAGACTTAAAAAGAGAAGGAATGGAAAGAATGAGATGGGGGAGAATAAAAGTTGCCTTTTTTTTTTTTCCCCAGTTCCTTTCTTGAAAATGTTTATTGCTAGAAAAGTCACAGTGCTGGTCTGATCCCAGCTCAGTAAGTCTGGAGAACCTGTACATTGAGTAGTGAATCTTGTCTTTCTTGGAGTGCTCTGATCTGATTTTTACTTTATCCTTCAGGCTTGCTAAAGTGAAATGAAAACAGTGACTAGCTAATGCTTTTTTAATTTTCAGTTTGGTACCAGTAGCAGTGGTTGATGGTAATAAAACAGTTCTTTCACTAATTATCTGGCAGCTTAGCCCTACCTGACTCCTCAAAAAGGTCCCAGCTGCTTATTACTGGAGGCATCCCAATGTCCTCTGATGTTTGACACCACTTTGCTATCCTGGTCATGAATCTAGAGAAGAAAATACCAGTGTCCTGGATGTTCCTTTGTGATTCAATAAAATCCTGACCTATTTATGCATCTCTCTCATTAGATGCTCTGGTTCTCTTCCCATTTTTCTTTTCTAAAGGCAAATTTCCTTTTACTTGAGGCTTCTTGCTCACTGTTAAATATTGTTCAGTCACAGCCTGCTAATTGAGTGGAGCAGGAGCAAAGAGGAGAACATGAAAAAGGCGACTAATAATGAGAGGTGCATAATGTAGGGACCGTGTGTCCACGTCACACCAAGAGAAGTTTCAGGGGTGCACAGCCCTCAGTGTCTGAAAACCAGTGTGTGAGCACATAATTACAGGACACACATATCACAGGGTCAAACTTCTATCCCACAGACAACTTTAAATTATTAATTTGTTAACTTGTAAGCACTGACCTTTTCGGTTAAAATATTCTCTTGTGTCTTCAGTGCGTATAATTTCTTAAGTTTAAAAAAAAAAAAAAAGATACGATCTGTAAAAGTTTTTGAGACCTTCACAAACATTATCAGTCGGTTTCAGACCCTTAAGTTAAAACAAAGTCCTCTGTTAATTAACTTAACTAATAGATTGCCAAAAATAGAAATCTTTTGTCTTCTCCCCAATTTTGGCAGTGAGTTTTGCGGCCACTGAGGAATTGCAGTAATGTTCTAATGGTAGATCTTGTGCATCAGTGCCTTTCCTTAAATGCTTCTCTGAACCAAATTTCAAATCCTTGGAAAGGTCAGCTGTTCCTGAAACACTGTTGCTTGAAGAAATGGTTTCTGTTGGTTCTTGGCCTTCTGAAAACCCAGCTGGACCTCTGGCCTTTCTTACTGCCTCAGCCCTGCTGTGGCTGACCATGCTTGACCAGGCAAGGTGGACTAAATAATCTCATGAGGTCCTTTCCAACCTTGGCTGTTCTGTGATTCTTTAAGGGTCATGTTGGTGGCTACCAAGTATTCCCTCCAAGTCAGTGAAAGAGCTCCTTTTTGATTACTGGGAATAATCCAGTGAAGGGCTAGTTGGGAAAATTAAATAGTGCTGGAAAATACGTTTTTCAGTGCTGTCTGTAAACCACCTGAGCTGGACCTTTGGTCAGGATCTCCCTTCGTGTGGTCAGCCCAAGTTTTACCTACAGCCCTCCTGTGCTTCATGGAGGTTCTCGGGGCTCTTTCCTGTTGAAGAACCTCGAGTCAGTGTCCAGGAATTGAGTTGGCATTAGAACCTGGAAACTCCGAAAAACAGAGACCCAGTGGAGATTTATCGAGTTTCACTGGACAGGAAAACATTAGTGATTCTCTCTAGAAAACCAGGAAACTCAGCACAGATCTTGAGAGCAGCAGAAATGCTACAGGCAGGAGTTCTTCCCCATTTTTAAGATGACCTTATGTACCTGGCACATCTGTCTTGCTTGGGAAACCTGAGCAGTCAAGCAAGTCCCTGCCATAAACATTTTCCAAGTTTTTTGTAACCCTGTCAGCAACTGCCAGTTTAGAGAGTGGAACAAAATGGGTCTTTTATTTATAAGGAAAAAAAGTACAAAATTCACCCTATGATTTGTTCGTTTGACGGGTTCTTGGATTATTCAATGGGCCTTTAGTTGGACGAAATGAAAAATAAAGCATAGAAAAAGTACATAATAATTCATCAGAACAGCTCTTCCCCATTTAGAAATGCCAGTGCTGCTTTCCCTCCCTGTGTCAGCCCAGCTGATTAAACACCAAGCTCCTAATGCGAGAGATCCCTTGTTTCTCTGCCGCTGCCACACTGAGCCTTTAACTCCTCGCATCGCTAAGTCGTGTTTTATGAGATAAAATAAATCCTTTTCCCATCCTAAATCCTATATGAGTCAGTGTTATCCCACTTCTGCAGCTGAGAAAATTAGGTCAGACAGGAGAAATGACTTGATGGAGGCCACCAGGGAACTCTGTGTCGGAGTGACAATTAGGGTGGAGGAGCCCCGGGATAATCAGTCAGGTCCCAACATTTGCTGCATCCTTCCCACGCTGAAAAAAGCCAGTGGCATCACTCTTTTTTGTCCTTTGAAACTGCTGGGTGATGACAAAAATGGGTTATGTCTTGGGTTAAACACGCCTCTGAATACATTTCTTAGAACTGCCAAATAGTCCAACTCCCAAATTCCTTTCCTGTTCAGCATTAATATTAATGCAGATTTTCTGACTGAAACACGTGGGCTTTTCTTGAGTGTACAGATACCAAACTGACTTAAGCCAGAGAAGAAACTGTATTTGGGAAACCCTGAAAGTCCTCTTTAATCAGAAGCTTATTAAATGAAGAGCAAAAACATGAACCGCTGATTTTCAAAATGGACACGCTCTGGTTTTCGGCTTCCCGTTTTCTTCCCCAGCACGATGACAGACGTGCCTTCTGCACCCACCACAGTCAGACTTTTCTTGAAGGTCAGGGGCTGAGGATTTAAAAATGAAATCTGACTGCAATTAAATTGCTTCTGCCTGTCAACACATTCTCTAGTTATATTACCAGTACAGATCAGAAGTATTTAGTGATCTCTGTTAGAGATTTGTCTGCGCAGAAAAACAAAGGAAGCGCCCTGCAGGGAGCTGAGCAGGTAAAATAAACACTCTGCTTTGGATAAGCTGTTGTGGAGGATTCTCCCATACAAAATACCTTTTCAATAACACCAACCACATGTGTTAGGTGTCCTTTTCACCTGCAGTGGTCCAATGTTTTACCTCAAGTACCTTCATTTCTGGCCTCTCCTCCCAAAGCGTTCCGGGCAAGCACCAAAGGGGCAGCACCAGGTCAGGGTTTGGTGAAGATGGTGTTTGTGGGGGTTTGGTTGTAGTTTAAATCCTCTTTCTTAGCATCCCAACCAACCTGGTGGCCCTCCACTGGCATCACTCCAGCCTGTCAACATCCTTCTCCTCCAGAAGGCATCGGAGCCCTGTGTGTTTTCCATATACACTTGCCTGGACTTAATGATTTCACTTGGAAAATCCTAATTGCTGCTGTATGGATGAATTGTGATCTTTCAGCAGTGTTTTCCCAAGCGCTGGTTTTTCTGGCCCAGCTCCCAGTCAGGCTTTGGTGCCTCCAGAGGGATTCAGCCAAAGCTGCCTTCCTGGATCTGCGAGATACAGCTCGTAGGCTCAGATAAGTTACAAATGCTGATGTATTTTCATTTTGTTTTTATACTTGCTGTCTGAAAACATATCGCTCCACTGCCTCCTCCTTACAGGGAGCACAAATCCCACTCCTGAAAGCTTGGAGTGCATCTCCTGAGCTGCTGCAAAGCCAGGCTTTCAGGAGCTGTTGTCAGAAATAGGGCCTCTTTATCTGCCTTCCCCTGTCGCTGGTATCCATCTGAGGGAAGGGTGAAGTGTAAAGCAGAACACGAGGAGAGGCTTTTAATCACAGTGACACCCCCATCCTTCACTGCTTGGTGGGTTTGTTCCCAACCAAAGCACTGCTGAACAGTCTCTGGCTGTACTTCACATTTTTATGAGGATGCAGCTCCCATCAGCCTTTTACATTCTCCATTCCTCCTCCTGAAGTGTGTCTGGAGTTCACATTACTGTCTGGGAAGGTGCAGCGCCACTCCAGCAGGAGAGACAGGCACAGAAGGCTCCTTCCATCTGGGTTTCAAGGCTCAGCATCACTCTGAGCTGCAGTGCATCAGGTTTGGACTTCCCTACCTTATGCCCAAGGGAGTCTGACCTGGGCATTTCCCAGAATGTCTGTCATTACACTGCACCCAAAATGAGTAGCTTGACTCCTCTCTGTTACGTGACTTTCCTTCAAAGCAAACCTTCCCTGCCTGTTCAGGCAGTTCGTGATGTTGTGCCACAACATTCTGCTGATAACTGCAACCACAGAAGCTGCCTCTGTGCTTCGTGATTCAGACCTTAGCTGCTGCCAGTGGCTGTGGTGCAGTGTATGTGGGCATTTTCTGTGCCTTTGGAATATAACACAGGTTCTGCTTTTAGCATAAAAGTGTGCCATTCACAGGAGAACGATAATAAAATAGTTCCTCGTGTCCTTTTCCTTCCCACATTACTGGAGCTAACCCAGCTCTGCCCTTAGATAGGAGAGCTTGGGCAGTAGTGTCTCAGCTGCCTTGAAGCTCAAATTGGAGGGCATGTTGTGGAACATCACATCAGACTGCAGACAGGATGTATCCCTCTGGTTCTGGATCCCTTCAGCACTGCATATTCAAGCTGGGTCAGTTATAATACAGCTTGAAGCAGAAAGATGAAAGAGCTGCAATTAACATCATCAAGCCCACATTTTCTTATGAACAGCAAATGCAAATGTTAATGTAGACAAGCAAAGACCTCTCCCAACCTCTGTATGTGCTGAAAATTTAGCAAGCACATCAATAATTCGTTCGTGGAGATACTCGTGAATATTTTTGTGTTTTAGCCTTGTCATCAGCAACTTCTCGGGATAATTATGTTGTGTGAAATGATTACTACAGAATGAAAGAGCAAGCTCCAGGGTAGTTTGTCTCCATGGCTGTTCATTTCTCAGTGATATGAATGATGGTTTTAATCAACAGGTCTGTGCGACGGAATAAATTCCACTGTCTCACCATTGCTTTGGGGTGCAGGCTGTTCTCACCAATAACTATTTCTTTTGTAACCAGAAATAGCTTCTGCTGCATCCCAGCAAAGAAAGGGACACGTATGCTACACATGAGTATATTGTGCTTTATGGCTGTTGTTTCTAAAGCTACCCAAACAATGTGGATGCCCGGATCCCCTCAGTGTTAATGAGCACAGAACAACCAAGCCCTTGGTTGCCCTGATTGGAAAATCTATGTACACAGTGTCTAATTCAAAGGATGTAGAACTCGGTGGGTAGGCTCCTGTTGATATCAAAAGATATTAGACCTGGCCCACATCAAGGATTTCAGAGAAAGCACCAGCCACTTCCCACCCCAGCAAAGGGGTTTTGAGGTAATCCAGCTGACTTGGTGCTATGGGAACGTCAGAGGGGACTGATACAGCTGGGCTGGGAGCAAGCAGCCTCTAGTGCAGAGGGTCCAAAGTGCTGCAGCCCTTCAGCCTGCAATGGGATGCTCAAATTTCAGTGATTTCAGGAGGACTGTTGGGGGTTTGGTACCACAGGCTGCAGAAGCTGTGTCAGGGCAGGGATGGGCAGCAGGGCATTGAGAGAGCCAGGAAAACCTGAGTCCTTCCTTCAGCTGCCTATTTACCCAGCTGGCAGCAAGGCTCTGCTTTAGCAAGGTGGTATTGCCCAGACCAGGCTGTGTCCATGCAAGGTGAGCTTTTCCTTGAGCCAACATATCTCAGTCCTCCTTGGCCTCAGTCAACATGTGACAGGAAAACTGAATTTAGGTGCTGTCCCCAGTTGACTCTTGGTTGCTCTCCTGGACATGCACCTCGAAGTCCTTGTTTTAATCAGTACTGAGCTGTTAACTTGTGCCTTTCCTATTTACCTCAGCTGGTGTTGAGCTGAGCCCCAGTGACAGCAGATAATTAGTCACCCACAGAGGAGCCATTACACGAGTGGACTCTTGTTAAGGCCACTCTTACTGCTGTGTAAGTGTGAGCAGAGCCATGGAAGTGACCAGGCTCTCTTGGCTCTTCTGCACTCCTCATGTTCCCTAAAGATTGCTTAGGTATGATCCAAAATTTCTTGATAATATGTATGCCTGAAAACCAGGCAAAATCTCTGCATTCTCCAGCCCCTTGCCCAGGGTGTAGCCAGAGGGCACGTTCCACTGGGTAAGAATCTGTTCCTTTCTGAACACAGCTCTCCAGCAGCCTCAGTGAGCTTTGCAAAATGACCTGGATGCAAGAGGCTGTTTCACCCATGCATTTGTAAGCAATTGGACTGATGAGGGAGCATGGATGTGTGTGGGGAGGGGTGTTACTCAGTCGTGGGTGAAATTAAACCAAGATTCTTTGGCTGAGTTTGCCATTCATCTAATGAAAAACCTGGTTTTCATTTGCTAACCTTCCAAATGTGTCCGTCTGTAATTAATGTGGTCTCTCCACCAAATATTGGAGTACCTCACATACATATAAGCAATTTGAGCTGAGTATGTATGTGTTCATGTTGGCTTTTCAGGGCCTAATGTTGTAACTGTAGGATTTACTTGGGTTGCGTGGTCTGTTTTTACTTTGTTTTCCTGGCAACTTGAGTCAAAAAACTCTTGGGTAGAAACAAATGCAATTACACGTGCAAAGAAGTGGACTTTAGCTGAATGAAAGAATATTAAGTGTGTTGGATACATAAAAACAGGTTTATCAGAACACATTTTGTATTCAGTGCTGTATTATCAAGTGAAGGTAATGTTACCTGAAGCCTGTAAATTGAACTGGTTTATGGTCTCCATGTTCTTCCTGTTTTATACCAGCAGCTCTCTGCCTTGTCTCTCATTTAATTTATTGGAAATAAGTGTTTCATTTTTCCAACTCTAGATTAACTTGTTCATTCAAAGCTAAACAAGCAAAGTAAGAAGATACTGTGTCTGCTGCAAGTTCCTTGTACTTCAGCAAGGCTTATCAGATGCCCCTTTATTTTTTCCTCCTTGATGCAGGATTCTTAAAGGCTGGTTTTATAAAGGCAGGAATCAGATAAATTCAGTAAAGGTTAACCATTCACAGTGGCACTGTAGTTAATAGCCTTGGAATGGAGACCAAGGAAATGGATGTTGACTTTCGGGGCTGCTTCGAGTGTTCTTGTCTTCCTGAAAGCTTCTTTCCTTCTTGCTTGTGGCATCTTAAGGGCTTTTCAAAGGATGAATAAAAATTCTCTAGGAAGGTAAAGCTGAGGAGCCACATGGAAAAAAGAACTGGTCTAAAACTGAAGACTGTTCACCTGGGAAACTAGAGGGGGAAAAATGTACTTTAGCATGCAGTGCATGCCTCATTGGATTTCACTAAATTGCCATTGCATTAGCACTGAATCACAGGAAAAACACAGCGTTTCAGAAAGCAGGTAAAACCAGAACGACTTTAAATGATTTCTGGGATATTAAACTCACAGAGACTAAGATGTATTGTGCCAGCCTAATTATTTTGAAACACTGCAGGTAAATCAATGGACATACACTTAATTTTTAATTGTAGGGACCATCTATTACTTCCACCGTGTGGGCCAAGTCCTGCTCTCATTTGCACTTAATGAAATCTTACTACAGGCAGTAATTCTGTGTGAAATGGGCAGCATTTCAGCACTCCTTTGATGGTACATGTTGTGACAGAAAAACAGCCAAGAGCAGAACACGTGGCTCTTGCTTTCCCACTATCGGTGTGGAAGCGGCATTGCAAGGATCTCCACAAGGAACAGCACATGACAGCAGCCTGCCCACTAAAGAAAAGCACATGTTAATTTTGAGTGGTTTTCCAAAAGAAAAGGACCTTATGGGTCTATATTGGGTCGGGTGAGCTTCTGCCACCCAAAATCAATGCAGCATCTGTGAGAAGTGATGACTTCTCTAATTCATTCAGCATTTGTCACCTTGGCTCTTACCTGCCGACTGCTGGGTTTAGGCAGTGCTGGGGATGTGCATTCCTGCTACAGCTGAAAGCCTGTGGCCAGGAAAAATTGACTGTCATTGCCAAGAAAACTGGATGAGAGAAGTAGATTGCTCTTGCTTTGTGTTCTCCATGGAGCTAATTTACAGCTAGACATGGTAGACTTTTAAATTGTGACTGATTCCATTTAATGTTTGGTATTGCCAGGGGTGTTTGTGTGTTTTCCAGGCAGAACATTGCTGTAGCATTGTTCCCAGCTTATTTCTGGGTCCTTCTTGGGCTTCCTCATTAAAAGAACCCAGATTTTGAGCTCCCACAGGCAAGGACTGCTTTCCGTGCATTCTCTATATGATTGTTTTCTTCAAGGACACCTACATGCCACTGTAAATCAGCAAAACTGTGCCCTTGTCACAGTGCTCTGGGGAGACAAGTCCTCCAAGCGCTGAGGTGCCAATAAATAACACCACCAGCATCCTTAGAAGAGTCACTTCAGGGGTCTCTTCAGCACTGCCTGGGGGCAGCAGGTGGCCTTTGTGGTGGGATCCACAGTGCTCAAACTCTGTAATGCTTTTCACGCTCCCACCTCGTGACTATTGAGGTCCAGGTTGCTCTGATGAGTGCCTTGGCATGTGGCAGAGGGGAGAAGCACGTGCTGTGGAAGGTGATAGTCATGTTTGCTTGCTTATTGTCATCACAACAGGGGTAAAAAATGTCCTAGCAAACACCCTGTCAGTTGAAATTTTGAGCTCTCTGAAAGTTTGCCTTTGTAAAATTGTGCCTTGGAAGCCTGCAACCCCTTCGGGGCTCCAGAGCTTTCTGTGCAAGCCAAATAACCAAAGTGGCCCTGCCTCGGTTCTCCACTGTTGATGAAAGAGAAAATGTGTTAATTTTATGGTGCTGCTGAGACGTCCCAGCACAGAGTTTACCCTGTGCCAGAGCGTGAGTGATGCAGCATCACTGTGCCTGGGCAGTGTGGGCTAGGTGAAAGTGTAATTCAGAGAAAAACATCATCAGTCCAAGTAACTCTTTAAAGTCACCCAGGATTATCCCAAGGTCCTACTTCCATCATCCTCCTTTTGCTGCGCACTGATGTCAGAGCCAGCAAAACTTCACCCGTCCCCACCTTCCCTTTGGATCTGTGGTACGATGGAGGTGTCCTGCCCTAGAGATGCTCCTTGGGGAACGTGCCTCTCCTGTTGCTTCCATCCATCTCCCACTGCAGGCTGCCGGCATACCTGCCCTCAGCAGGGCTAAATCCCTCGGGACGAGCCAGTCGCGCATCGCCTCTCGGCAGCGGCACCCTTGGAAGAGGGGGATCTCTCGTTGCCATGACAATGAGCCTGTCGGGATGAATATTTCTTTCTGCGAGCAGCAATTCAAAGCTTAAAGCGATGCTGCAGCCTCCCAAAGCTTATTAGTGCCACGCGTAAACAGAGCTGGGCAAAGCCTTGGGAAAAGAAAGGGGCGGGGTGGGGGGAAAGCTGGCTGGTGTTGTGGTCCCTTCCCCTCTCGAGCTTCGAGCAGTGGGGAGAGCGGCTGCTTTCTGCCTCTTTGTTCCCTGCCCTGGCACAAATCAAATCAAGCCTCCCTTCCCCCAGCAAAGCTCGTGCTAAGCTGGAGGACGCTAGAGCGAAAACGGATTAAAAAGAAAAATCATCCTTTCTGCAGCAGATGAAGAGGGTATCAATCAGCGAGATGGAGGGGGCTCTGCCCCAGGGCTGGGCTCGCAGCTGCTAACGAGGCCTTAAATCAAGGTGCTCGGGGGGCCTGGGCTGTCCGCCGACCCCTCCTCTGCCTTCTGCACCTGTAACACCCCCGGGCCGAGAAGGGCAGCGGCCAAGCCCGCTGCGGGTGTGAGTGCCCAGGAGCGCAGGACGAGCCGGAGCTGCCGCTCGCCACGCTGGAGGGAGCTCCTGAGACGGCAAAAGTGCTGCGTCGTGGTCCATCTCTGACAAATCAGACCTCGAACCGATGGAAACGGCTTATATTTCAGGATGCTTTTAATAGCTGATGTTGGCAGATGGGTTGTTTCTTTTCAGATCTATGAAGAGTTAGGTTTTTTTTCTCCCCGTGTAAATTAGTCGTATGTGGGTTGTAAACAGTCTAAATAGGTCTTGAATATTTTTTTTAAGCTTTTACATACAAAATTCGACTTTCTTGGAGCCATGTGACTCTGGGAGCTGGGGGAGTGAATTCTCAGTTCGAGGGCGACACTGTCGATTATCCTTTCCACCATCAGCTGTCCCACAAACCAGGGCTGGCACAGGCAGAGTGCAGGGGAGGGGGGCTTTCAGCCAGCCCTGTCAACTAAAAAATAGAGTGAAAAGTTGGGAAGAGTGAGCAAAGCCCTGTGGACGAGCCAGCGTGGGAGCTGGGACGTGCTCCTTGCTGTGGGTTGTGCTCAGTGTGGCTGGTGCCGGTGCCCACAGGTCACCTGGCAAGAGCACCCACAGAAAGAAGGGGGTTCTTGCAAGCAGGGGCAGAGAACCAGCTGGGCACTGGAGGGCTGGGGGAAAGATTACAAATAAAACAAACAAGGTTGCTTTGTGCAGGCCTTGGCAGCCTTGAAACGTGGGCTAAAACTGGTGAAAGCCACCGAGAGGTGAACGCTGAGTAAGGACAAGTGAGACTGTATCTTCCTTGTGCTAGTTAAAGATTAGCTGTGTTTTGGCACTTTTCCTCGGTTCTTGGTTCTATTTGCTTCAACCACTGGGTGCTGAGCAATGGTGATAAACCCAAAATGCTGCAGCCTTTGTGGAGGGAATGTCCCCAGAGCACCCAGGGCAGTGAGGCTGAGAAGGGCTTACAGTGCTCCTACCCACAGTGGGAGACCCAAAATAACCCCATGACAGCACTGAGTGGAGGATGAAAGGGATTTTGGCTATAAGGTGTGATCTGTTACCAGAGTCTGATGTGGTGCTGAAGGACTCTCAAGCACAGACAGCTGGATGTGGTATTCCTAAAAGGCCTTGAAATACAGAGTCAGGACCCTGCTCCCCACAAAATGCTGGTTTTTTTCCCTGGTGTTTTGCCAGCAGGAATGGATTAAGGGAGGATTCCCTCATTTGGGAAGGGGGGGACTCCTTAATCCCTAAAGCCTGGATTTAAAGATCCTGGAGAGAGTAATCACAGACAGTGGATTAGCATCTGCTGGGGAGCCTGGCAGGAGAGGGCAGCATGGCACTGCCAACCCCAGGGTTGGTCCTCACCCTCGTCTGCAGCTCCTTTTCCCAAACCTGTGTCTCAGATATACTTTTTCACCTGAAAACACAAAACTCACAGAAAGGAAGACGTTAAAAAGAGCATTTCCTCAAGTCGTGGATGGTTTTCCTGCAAGTGAGAAATGTGTAAAACATGGCTGGGGCAGGTGACAAATGATGGCAGGGGGTGTGGTGTTGTGTGTTTAGTTTTTTTATAACCACCTTTAAAATTGCTCTGCAAAGGCTTCTGCCATGACAAACTGAGTCATCCTTTAGCTAGAAGAAGAAAAGGAGGAGATGCTTGCCAGTCAACAGAAACCAGCTGGTGTAGGGCCAGCCCCCTGCTGCCTGGAGGTGTGTTGGCCTCCAGCCATGCAAGAAAACCCATAGTTGGTGCCTTGTTTGTGTGGGAAGCCCGGAAAACAGAGTTTGTGGCAGTGTGGCCCTCATTTGTTACTTACTGTGGCTCATGCACTGCTTTTCTCTGAGAATGCCAAACTCAGTCTTTTCAGAAAGGTCTGACTACTACTTTCTCCTTCAAAACACAACCTTAAAACGTGCAATTTCTATACAGATATAGCACAAGTGGAGCATTTAGCCTGGCTAAGGCATATTCCCCCTGGGAGATCTTGCAGGAGAAATGGACCATATTGGCTTTTCCAACTGGCCTTAGGTATTGCTGCAGCAGCACATGAACTCAGCCGAGTGTGTGTTTATCTGGCAGGAGGCAGTTGCCTCAAACAGAGTGAGGATCAGCTCCCCAAGAGGTTCACCACTTCAAATTTAAAACTGCATTATTTATTCAGACAGGATTTTCTGGCAGCAAACCTTGCATCCTTTTCTGCATGCTCTGTAGTCAGGAGGAAGGATGGTGCTATGCTTGATGGTCCCCAGAGCATGCCCTGTGCTCCTGGCAGAGGTGGAGAGGTCAGCAGAGATGGGCGAGTGCCAGTCGACCCACCTCGGGCTGGGGAGCTGGAGCTTCAGGCCCTGCTGGGTGTTGCCTTCTTGGTTGCATTCTTTAAAAGTTCCGTTTGGGAATTTTGGATCACCTCTCTGCACGCTGCCCTGTGACAGGGCTGGTGCTGCTCCACCCAAGCCTTGCAAGTGTGGCTCATCAGCCACCTCAGCTTTCAAGTCATATATGATCATCTCCTACTGTCAAATCGTTCCCCTTTGTACAGACCTTCGCTTTCAGAGGATTTTCAGACCCTCTGGATCCTCCTCTTGCAGGTCTTTGCCATCCCCATGAAGCTTTCCTGGCTGTGGATGGTTCCATTTAAAGCCCTCTCCTAATTGTGTATGAATCCATCCTCTGTATGAGACACCACTGGTGAAGTACATACAAACAGTGCAGTGGAAAGGGAAGCTCTGTAATGTCACAGCTACCAAGAGCCTGATCCCCTTCTGCATAAGTCACCAAAACAGACTCAGAAGAGTAGGGAGCAGTCCTGGTTTTCTAACAGTTTCCAGCATGACTTTGCACTGGTAAACTGTTTCAGCCCAGATTTTCTTTAAGGCATTCATTGCCAGATTTCAAGAGGAATCAAATAAATACCTCTAAAGATCTGATCCTTGCACCTCCCTTTGCCATTCCTTGCTGAATTGAGGGTCAGTGCTTTCTCCTCCCCTGCCACCTCACCTGCTCAGCCACACTGATGCAGAGGGTAATTTCTGTTCTCATGCCATCAGCGCCCAGTCTTGGGGGACTCTACTCTGCCAAAACAGTGTGGGTGTGTGTACCCCTGGAGCACAGCAGAGGAACACCCCAGGGATTGTCTGGCAGAGGATGCTCCATGAGCAGGAGACCCACTCCCATACTTGGATGCTGCTGGGCCGAGGTGCCACGTGCTCTGAGCTGACAGACCTTCACAACTGTGGGGTTGTCAGCCCTTTCCCCCCCCCTCCTGGGCTGTGTCTAACTGAATTTGGATAGTGGCTTTCTTTGCTAGAGACTGTGCCACTGCTCTGGGATACCTGCTCCGGGATACCTGCTCCTACAATTTATCCTTTCAATTTATGTTGCCAAGGAGCCGTGTTAACCCTCACCTCTTAAAGGGTGAAAACCCTTTCTGTTGTTGAAAATTGAGTGCATGCAAGTCTCTGAGGAGCAGCACTGGTTCGTACCACACACTAAATAGGAGCAGCGGTCTCAGTCTGGATTGTAAATCAGGTCACTGACAGTAGTGAGGCGAGAACAGCAAACAACCTGGTGCTGTTGTCCATCTGTGCTCAGAGGAGACCCGGAACGGTACCAGCAGAAGGGCTGCAGGGAGAGAACAAGGTGTCTTGGCAAACCTATGCATGTGTCTGTGACAGTCAAAAGAAATCCTGCTTTTAGCAGGTTGTTTTCCATCTCTTGCATGTCGCCATCAGCACAATTGCAGCATCCAGGGTGCTTGGAGGAGATAACGCCCAAGAGTAACAGTTAATGGGGAAGGGTGGAAAAGAGAAGAGGAACAACTTTCTCTTGCTGCCATGTGCTTTCAATCCCTTCAGCTCTCTTGCTATAGCCATAGTGAGGAAGTGGTTTTTCCACTGGTAATTTTAGTGCTGCTTTAAAAGAGCTAGACTAGCAAAGCCAAGGAAGTAAACCCCTGCCCACCTCTGGGATGCTTTCCTGCTCCTGCCTGCCCTCACCAACTCACCAACACAACCTGCTGACTTCAGGCACCTTCCTGGTTTT
This sequence comes from Manacus vitellinus, assembly GCF_001715985.3. NCBI lineage: Eukaryota > Metazoa > Chordata > Aves > Passeriformes > Pipridae > Manacus > Manacus vitellinus. The sequence goes on from NW_021940526.1 coordinate 2,773,613, forward strand.
TCCATCTTGATTGAATTACTGTCTTTTCCCAGACAGTGGGCAGTCCTTTTCTTTGGAAACAGACCACCAAGATAAACCCAAGAGTTGTTCTTCAGGTCTCAGTGGGTGCCTGGTCTGCTGGAGAGCATCCCCTGAGAAGGAGGAGATGGATCACAGCCCTGAACCTGCTGTGCTGATTTGAGCATCACCCTGCAGTGCCCCCGCCCTGGACAGCGCAGGCTGAAGCTGATTTTTAAGTCAGCACACTGGTGGGGATGGAGGGGAGGGCAGGCTGGGCAAAGCCATGATCCTGTTTGCTCTGATCACTAAAGGTCACGAGGTGGGTCCGTCTGTTGGGGGGGAACCGAACGCTGGTATCCGTGGCAAACTAATTCCAGGCTTGCACTGATTCCCCTTTCAGTTTAATTTAATCATCTTTGGTGTCTGATTCTACAAACATGGCTTTGTTCTGCTAAACCTTTGCTGCATATTAGCAGAGAGGCAGCTGGAATTTAAATTTGATTTTGACTATAGTGAGAAACCTTATATTTAGCACTTGGCAAATCTCTTGAATGCAGGAGCACATCAGTTTATAAATGCAGGTTGCTTTGATCAGTGTAATTTTGGAGGCTTAAGTATGAGAGAGAGAATGTAGGCTGGGTACTGATACTCATAAAGGAGCTATAGAAAAATATTCTACCAGGTGATTGGAATTACATTACTCTACAGTATCGACCTACCTAGCATTTGCTGCAAGGAATCATTTGTACCTGAAAAATGCTTTGGGTAACAAAATACTTTCAATACAGTTTTTTGTCACTTGCAGTATAAGGGTCACATACAGGGACACATTCTCTCAGGTCAAGGAACAGGTGACAGCAAAGAGTGACGAGAGCTGGACTAACTCAGGGGCATGACGGTGACCAAGAAATGTAGATGAGCCAAAATGGCAGTGGGATAAACTGCCTGCTTTTAACTCCTCTTCTCCATTGGACAAAACTCCTCCTGGCTCCTTTGCCATGTGGGATGCCGAACTAATAGTCACTCTCGGCATTAAAACATGTGTAGGACTTGGGGTTTTGCCATATGTTCCAACAAAAGCAAGGACTTTAATTTGCAGCTCGGGCCTGGAGCTGGAGGCGTTCCCAGAGAGCTCATGTCCCTTTGAAACCTGTCCCATTTCGAAAAGAGCCACCTCTGACCCTGCCAACTTGGCAGCAGCTCCCACAGGTACATGGACCTGACTGTGCCACTGTAAATTCTGGGATACTCCCTGGGCATCCCTGGGGGCTGGTTTTCTTTTGGAGTTGCTGTTAAAGGAAGGAGTGCTTGGTACCTGCGGGGTGGGGAGCAAAAGCTTTTAGCAGCTGGGAGGCTCATCTGTGGGCTTATTGCTTCCTAGGAAAGACTTGGATTTTTAGAAGAGGCTTCCTTTTGCACAGTAAAAGTGATCAGGGCCAGAACTTAGGAGTACATGGTTTTAAGGAGCTCAGGTTCTTCTCTGAGCAGAAAGAGATAAAAGCTAAGGCAACGGTAGTGACTCTGCTCTTCAAATTTGCATGGGCTGAACAAAAAATGGAGCTTGAATGAAAATGTTATCATCAGTGTCATGGGCATGATTAACAGAGTATTCACTGCCTCCCAAAAAGCAGCAAGGGGAAAAGGTGACCCTTCCTACTGCTTTTGCTGGCTGCTGGCTTCCAAGAAATACCCCACCACTTTGATTTATTAACATGCTGGGGAAAGGCAATTAAGTTTTACAACCAGCCAACCCTGTGGGTCCAGATCTTCAGAAGCAGAAATGAAAAGGGAGCCTCCCCTTCTCATGTGTGATATTTTCAAAGCATTGTTGTGTGATGGTGCTCTGGGATTCCAGGTCTGATGGCTGCTCATTCTCCACTCTGGGGCCGTGGCTGCCTCTACCCAAAGGGCTGGAGCAGGTGTAACTCCTCAGGGAGCTTCACCACGAGCTTCACACCAGTCTGTGCTTTCCCCAAACCCACCATCCCCAGAGGAACCAGCTTGGAAGGCTTGAGCACACAGCCCTCTTCTACACATCCCTCTTCCCCAGCCATTGCATCAAGGTTGTTGCCTGATAGCAGAGGCTGCAGCTCCTCCCAGCCTGTGCTGCCTTCTGCTCCCCAGCCCACCACATCACCGGTGGCCGAGCGAGCACTGGAAATGCTACAAAGGTTGTTTTTGCACCGTGGCTGCAGAGCAAGAGCACAGGAGATTTGATGCCTTGCAGCTTCTTGCTCCTTGGGCCCGTGGATCAGCGTGGCAGGAGCTGGTTTGTCCCCTGGTGAGGAGCTGACTGAGGGCCAGTTGGCAGTGCCTGCACGGGGAGGGCTGTGCTCGTGGCGGAGCCGGGATTGATGCACGGCGGCGCTAAAACGGATTGACAGACCTGCAGAGAGCAACTTCCATGCATCCCATATGTTGCTTGGCTTCCTCTGAGGGACTTAAAATTTTGAGGCGAAAAAAATCTTTTGCTGGAGGAGAATTAGGATATTTGTATACTTGGCTGTTTTTAAGAGCCTCTTTTTCCCCCCTCTAGCTGGACCTGATGTGGTCAAAAAGGAAGAAGGTATCTTTTAGTCACTCTGGGAGCGTGCACAGATGTATTAAATAAACATAGTTTCCTGTGGCCCTAATAGCAGACACAGGCAAGTTCCCCAAATTGTCAAGAAGTTCTGCTCTGTAAGAATCACAGACTAAGATTGTCAAAGATCTAGTGCTGCTAATCGGTGCAGTAACTGCTGGGGCACTCTGATTTACACCTGAAGGTTTCACTTGTTACCTATAGGAGAACTGCCCAGGAAGACTGGAATGTAACCCTGAGGTCAAACGAGAACTTTTCAGAGCAATGCTATTTTTACTCCTCTCTGTTTCATTTAGGCAAACATGTGCAGTGCAGACCGTGGGTCCTGATGAAGTGCCATTGTTTAATACTGAAAAAATGCACATTTGATCTCGTTCGCATTTCCTAAAATCCGTGTTATTGATTTGACAATATATTTTTCCTCAGGAAAAAAGAATCTGCAGTTATTTATTCATTCTTGCCCCTTGGAGAGCTTGCTACCATCTGCTTTTCTTGGCTTTGCATTACCTTTTTTTTTTTTTCCACTTGTTCTTTTCCCACTGTGCACCACTGAAGGACTATACCATACATTATCTCATAGCCAAATTATGCAGGGTATTGTAAACATGTTGTAAACTTTGCCAGCTGCAAAGTCAAGGGCTCTGAGAGATCTTGCTTAGCACTGGAAACGCTCTTTGAAGAAAGAAGGCAGCCTTTTGGAAGCAGATTTGCAGGGCAGCGTGACACCAAAGTGTCATACTGCTTTTGCAAAATGCTAGGGGAAGAAAAGGAGCAAATAAATGTGTTCATGGATACCTATAGATTTATCATAGAGGCCAAGAAGTCCCTGAACCAGTATCTGCTCAGCACCCACTGATAAGATACAGCAAGGCCCAGTGTGAATATGCTGGGACCTGCAGGCTCTGGGCCCCAGTGGGTGGTAAGAGGGATTGGTGCCTGATAAAGTCCCACATTGCCCTCATTTGAGGCAGGACAGGGCCATGCTCAGGGCACATCACAGGACTGAAGGCCCTGCATGTGCCAGTTATCCCTGGAGCTGGAGCAGTCATGTCCTGCAGACAGTGTCCCGGGAAGAGGCAAACTGCAGAGCATCTCTTGCTCTGCCTTGCAGGGTTGGGGCCCATTTCTGCCCTTGGAAATATGAGTTGAAGGGGAAGAATCACAGGTGTGTGAGGATAAGTCTGTGTAAATCTACACTATCCCTAGTTAGAAATCTCTGTGTATCTTTTGATCGTTGAACAATAAGGATATTGGCAGTAGCAATGACCAGGCATTATGGAAATCATGTCTCAAAAATATACAGTAACTTTAAAATGACCTTTATGAAGTTTAGTATCTGTTCTCTTTGTCTGCCTTCTGGTGACTGATCTTGGTGCAGTGAAGGTCGTGCCTTCAAGCTTTCGTACCTTGGTACACTCCCCAAAAGGGCAGAAATCTGCCTGGGAGCCACACCCCTCAAGCCCAGGAGCTGGAGTGTGGGAGGAGCACTGGGCGGCACAGAAATAGAGGTTACTGTCACCCTTGCAAGTAGAGAGAGAGAGCCAGGGGCTGTACTGATACACTCTTCAGAGAGCAATCCCAAATGCCTTGAAGTCAAGAGGACCGGGAAGTGCTGTGAATTATAGGACACAGGGAAGAGCCTGTGAGAACGTAAAATACCTGTATGGGCTGATGACACACGTGCAACCCTCAGCAAAATGCAGTTTCCTACATTTGCTGTACATTCATAATGAATGCTTTTGTGCTCAAAGTTTGACCGATAAGGAAAGCAAAGACACCTTAAGTTTGGAGGAGATTTGAGGTGTAGTTATGAGAGTAACTGCTCTGGTAGCAGAGAAGTGGCCCTTCAACAGCATTTTGGAAAGAGGCCAGGGGCTGCACAGGAGCACAGTCACACTCCACCCAGCATCCCTGAGCCATCCTCCTGGTGCAGCACCTCACAGCCCTTAAAAGGCTGCTGGCCATCAAGATGAATAGCTGGACAGGGCATTCATCTGTATTATTTAGGGAATTCAAACCTGTCTTTTTAATTATTCCAGCAATACTTCATCGTCCTCTCCGACGATGGTCAGTGGGAAGGATCACCGGTTCAGTTGTACTTACGTAATGTGGCTGTGAATATCCTATGACTTATTGCCCAATCCCTGCTCTTTTTAGAAGGTTAAGAGCTTAGGGGAGAAGAATTGCTTGGCTGTGAGATGTATTTCTTTTTGCAAAGGATGGCTGGTGTTCTCCCAGCCCTGGAAGTATTCTTGTGAAAGCTATTTCTTCTCTGAAGAGTCTTTTATTACTGTTATTGGCTTATGTTCATAGGCTTTCATTCTCATTAAGGGGCACTGATTTAAATGAGGGGATTTAATCAACAATTTTCATCATGACTTAAATCAGCTAGCAGGAAACACAAAATTGATTATTTAAATTAATCTTGTGCTCCATTTGTACTTTTTAATTATTTTCCTAAGGAACAACTGATACTTCCTCACCGGAGCCTAGTACTGTTTTTTCACTTATGATCAGAATATGCTATTACCATATTTATTTAAGAATCTGCATATTAAGTCTAAAGTTCCTTAACAATTTTCACTTTATGTGCCAAACTGATGACTGATGCCTCTACTACCTGACTAATTTTAATGTTAATTTGTGTCAGGGTGCACTGCAGAGCAGAGAAAGTAACATACATTAGTTACTGTGCTCTAATTTAAATCATATACTAATCTTAAATATGATGGACAGACAGGGTAAGGGGGAGAATGCAGTTATCAAATCTTATTCTGCATTTGAAATGGACATTTTGAACACAGGAAATAAAACCTCTTGACAGCAGGCTGGGGTGTTTCTAATCACCAAGTCCTTATAAAGACTCATATGGGGGAAACTGCAATAGCCTATTCCCTCTCTGCCTTCAATCCCTAATGGTTTTCTCAAACTGGAGGGAAGTGAAGGAAAGAACATTTTTCTGTGCATCCCAGGGAGAAATGGGTCTGTAGATAGTGAATTTAGAGTCTCAAGACCCTCCTGATCCACCTGGTTCAACAAATACTTCAGCCACTGCAGGGGCTTCACTTGATTTAAAATGTGTAGGGGTCTATTTCCATTTATTATAATATTACAGTGAAGCCTAGGCCATAGTGTTTAGTGCCACTGATTCAGTTTTTAAATTAAAACTACCAAATTTTAAACATACAATGATGATAAGTTAAAAAAATTAATAATGCTATACTCTGATTTTTCTGGGAAAAGGACATTTTGCCCTTTTAGCCACCATTCATTTGCATCAACTCTAGCTCAGGGCAGCTACGCTGAGTTGAGGGGCCATATTTCTTATTCATACCATTGTGTGTAAGAATAAGCCAAAAGCAAAATGAACCTTTTTTAAAAAGCCTTGGGCTTTGGGGTCCATCTGTGCCTATATAACATCTACTTTTCAGATTGAAGGGATTAAATAGTCAAGTTCATCCTTCAGGTAGTTCAGCTGGCTTTTGGGGAGAAACTAATGTCCAAGTTAGACACCTGGTTTCTCGTTGGCTTCAACCCCAAGGACACAGGGTCCAGGGCTCTCTGGGAATACACAGGATGGGATTTTCCAATGCCGATGGATGTGCCTACATCCCTTCAGTGTGAGTCTCGGCAGGTTCATGTTACTGAGCCACCCCTTCTCCCAGCACCCCATGGGATACAGAGGGGTTATTGCTCCCTCCCTTCCTCCCTCATTGCTCCTGCAATGGTGCCTCTCTCCCGGCGCTGCAGTTTCACAGCCACCAGCCCATTTTGCCAACTCACTGAGGCACTTTCCTCCAAATCACACTTGAGACTAAAGACAAAACAGCAAAGGCTTGATTTCTTTTTGTTCCCCTGCCAGAAGCCATATGCACCATGCCAAGATGTGACACGCAACACCTTGCATTACAGACACACATCACTCACGCTGACTCAGAGCAGGGAAACCTTCGCTGCCTCGTCCCACACGCTACTTCTGGTCTGATGCACCAGGGAAAGGCTTCAGCTTTGTGGTGAGGTTTAAACTCAAGTTGTTGTGGTGGGTTTTTTTCTGCAAGGAAAGTTTTAGCATGGCTTGGGGGTTTTTGAGGAATTTGGTTTGTTTGGGTTTTTTCTCCAGAAGCCTGAATGTCCTTCAGTGGCTGCTGATTTCAAATGATGCTTCTGGCTGCAAAACCCACTGCAAGCCAATGGAAACCAGGAGCAACAGAGCATCTTCAACAGTGGCACCCACTCAGGGTATTGCCTTAACCAGCCTGCCTCTGAATTTCACATTTAAGGGGTCAAAATTACAGTCCAGGGCTTCTGAATAGCCTTCTGCTGTATTTTGGACTGTGTTTGTTCTGTGCTCAGTCTCCTTCCCAGCAAGGAGAGTGCTCCTTCTTGTGCTGGCACTGCCCACCACTGCCATGGTCAGGTTTTGAGGCCAGAGCAGGTGCTTTGCCATCCCAGCAAACACCAACACCATGTGCTGTGAAGAACAAAGGGAGCTCATTTCATCTTGCAGCCTTAGGTAGAGCAGTGATTGAGGGGAACATAAAGAAAAGAAGGCAGAAGCAGACATTATGGGTAATGGAAGAGCACATTTCCGAGGGATTTTTGTTGTTGTTGTTGTTAATGTAGGGTTTTTCATACGTGCAGAAACGTGTTTAGACCTCAGGTGAGCAGCTGAGTGCCATGAGAGCCTTGGTATCTCCCTCTGCCCGGCCACCCCACACAGCTCCAATGCAGACCTTTATCTTCCAGCTGTTCCTGTCGTATCCTCTCTGCTCCTGCCATACAGAGTGAGTGCTAATGCAAAAGGGCATCAAAGAAACTAGAAATGATGTGTAATTCAACATCATTAAGTATGAAATCACTCCTCTCCCATGCAGGGCTGTATCAATCAAATCGACTTTGGGTCTTTTCTTCCCAGGGAGCTTCTGCTGCAGGTGCCTCTGAAAAGCCCTTTGCTGTCTGTGCTCGGTGTTTCCCGACAGGGATGGTTTATGGTCATCCATGAGCACACACCATCATCTCCTTCTGGATTTAGCACGTGGAAGGACCGATATGTACCTTTATTAAAGGCAATCTTAATCTTTCTTATGGAACATTATATAAAAACGTAGGCTTAGGGCAGCTTTCAGAGGCAGCCACAAATTGCCGGCAGTAATACAACAAAATTAGATGGGATACATGGGTTTGGCTGTTGTACTTCTCTGATTGCTTCCTTCCATCACTTGCCTTAACCAGATTTGTTCCTGAGCACGTGGCCATTGCTCGGGGAGAGCTACTGGTAATGAAACATGTCAACATGGTTGTTTTTATAAAATAGATACATATAAATTTATATATATAATGACTGAGGTCCCAGTGCAGAAGGAAGTGGGTGAGTGGATGTAGGGGCCTGTGGGTAGATGGTTGCAGAGCTGGAGTGTAGATGGACAGATGCGGATGGGAGCATGGATTGGCAGACAGGTGGATGGATGTGTTGGAGGAAAGGTTGGATGTGGATGGCTGGATATATGGGAGCACTGACTGTTGCATGCACAGGTGGGCCATATACAGGTGTATGAGTGCATGGGTGGGTGTGTGGATGTGTAGGTGCATGGGCTGGGGCAGGAATGGAGGGTGATATATGGGTGTACAAGTGCATGGGGGGGCACAAGTTGGTGCATGCCTGGGTGGAAGGAGGCACTGGTGCATTGGTGTGTGGGTGCCCAGGTGCTTTGGCTGGTGTAGGAACGGGTGGGTGAGTGTCCAGGTGCATGGATTGGTGCAGGGATTGGTCCAGGTACATAGGCTCGTGCAGGAACAGATGTGTGGGTGTGAAGCTGCCTTGGCTGGTGCAGGAAGGGGTGTTGGGTGTCCAGGTGCAGGGGTTGGTGCAGGAATGGGTGTTGGGTGTGCAGGTCCTTTGGCCAGTGCAGGAATAGATGTTGGGTGTGCAGGTCCCTTGGCCGGTGCAGGAATGGGGGTGTGGGTGTGCAGGTCCCTTGGC
>NW_021940526.1:2782893-2878183 GCF_001715985.3 Manacus vitellinus
GGGCTCCTCTCCGAAATCACCTACGGCGACCCTTTGCTTTAAATGCTTTGCTGGGATTTCCCACAACAATGGCTTTTTTTTTTTCTTTTTTTCTTTCCCCAAGGGCGTTTTGGTTTCTGTCATTTTATTTCCAGAAGTTGCGCCCAACTTTCTGTGAATATCATGTGCTTTTGGGTTTCCCCCAGGTAGCAGGTGCCCAGAGAGCCGTGCAGCCGCTCCTGGAAATGCGCCTGGGAATGTTCCTGCATGCGCCTCTATACCTCTGCTCGCTCGTTTGGGTTTTTTTCCTTCATATAAAGGGTTAGGAATGCCTGCAATCGACTCCGCTCTTCTTTATGTGTTCATTAGTCTCAGATCATCGTGGCTAAAGAAAATGAGCTGCATAGTGACTGCCGTGCTTGAATAACGCTCCAGCTTTAGACCAGGAGAGGTGTTTTTTTCATGGTATCGATCAGACCTTGAGAATTTCTTACCAACCCGCCAGCAGCACGCAGGCTGCCTTTCTTCCTCTTTGTTACACACCAGCCCTCCGTTAACATAAAGAAACAATGGAATTTTTTTCTCCCCAAATATTCAGCGTTAGATCAAATGGGCTGTCATTGCCAGTAAGGATAATGTTACCCCCAACTCGAGAGGGGCCAGCAGCGAGACCACTCTGCCGGTAACCTTTCCCCTTCATTTTAGAATTTTTTATGTGCTTTAGCATTTGCAAAACGAAGGAGGAGAGTTGGTACCTGTGTTGAGATAGATCTCAGTGGTCCCTGCTGCCCAGACAGCACTTAAGGAATCATTGCTCCTAATTTATTGCCTTTATTGTACCACGAAACTTTAAACGGCGCTGCTTAGGGCTGCAGTAGGGAGCCGAGCTCCCCTGCCCTGTGTGAAAGCCGGTGTTGATGGCTGTGAGCATCGCTGCTGCTGCCGGGGACAGACCTCTTGTGGTGGAGGATGCGTCTGGAAGCGTTGAGGAATCGTGAGGATGATGTTTCTGATGCAAAGAGTGGATTTCGTGCCACTCGCGGGGCTCCCTGGCTGTCTGCACCCCCAGGAGTGAGGTTGAGCAGAAGCTGTAGGAGCTCCTCTGTTCCAGTTTGAGGTGCACAAAATGGCCCTTTGCATTCCTGCTGATCCGGTGCCGCTTCTGCTACAGGGGGGTTACTCGTGTGCTGATCCTCCCATGGTGAGCAGCTGCTCTCCTGGTTTGCAGGTGGGGATGAGGGACCTGTCTGCAAGGGGTAGGGCACCGGTTTCAGAGCTGCTGCTGCTGCTGTGCCAGGTAAAGCTTTGGGAGTTACTCTTTGTGATTCGCCTCATTGTCTGTTTTCTGTGGTTTAGTAACATTTTTTTGGCTGTAGCTCGTTTCAGGTGGATGGAAGGTCTTTGTTCAGTGTGGGATTATGTATTTATGCTGTCACATGTATTAATTGGAGATAAACCGAGCAAAAATACAGTTTGAGTTGAGGGAAAGACTCACTCTCACACTGAGAGTGGTGAAGCTAAACTTTCTCCTTCCCCTTGCTTCAAACACATTTACAAATGGTTTTGATCCCAGTGAGACCGTGACTTCTAGCGGAGATTAATTTTCATCAAATGATTTTAGACCAGTGTGCCATAGTCCTGCCTCTCCTTTTGTGCAGGAGCCCTGAGTGCTGTTACACACTCGTGTAGTTTTCTAACCTTGTTCTGAGGGGATGAGGGCTCACCAGAGCCGGAGGGGGGGTGCGTGTCGCTCGTCTGTAGCGCCTGCTGAACCGCACTTAACAGAGCCCTCCGAGGAGTCATTTCCCGCAGGGAAACGGTGGCACGGAGGGACCACGGCAGGCCTGTTGTGGAGAACCCTGTTACGAGTCATCAGCAAATTCCCTTGGCAACCCCCTGCTGAGCCAGACCTAGTAAATCCCACTGCTTGTTTGATTCCCTTATTGCTTTGGCACCTCTGTTTGCTTCCCAGTGGCTTTTCTGTTTGGCTTTGGTTTTTTTTTTATTCCTTGATATCTTCATCAGCCATGAATGCTCACAGTAAGTCAGTGTTTGGCTTTCAGTGAGTTCTCAGCATCCTGGTGGCTGATTCTAAAATGGAAGTGTATAACAGGCAAAGTTCCTGCAAAACATTTTACTTCTCAATTATTATTTGCCAAAGTGAATGACTGTGGCAAGTCTTACTTTGAAAACTAGTATTTGGGAAATAAAATGCTTTGTAAGAAACTTGCTCCCCAGTGTCAACTACTACTGTCAATCAGCTGATAACAAACTTCTCATAGTGGTAGTTAACAAGTCGTCAGTTTTTGCCTTATGTGATTGGCATCACCTCTGACCCCAGATTTGCTACTGAAATGGGGGAGACAAACTGTTCTCTTCAACATCAGTCATGTAATTTGGGGTTAAAGCTGAGTTAAAGGAGGACTCCAGCTCGTGTGGCTGAAGCCCAAGAGGTGATGCTGGCACAGATCTGTCAGGGGCACAGGTGTCAGCTGTTTCAGGGATGTATAGAAAAAAGAACAGGAAAAACGGAGCAGAAGAGCAACTGCATCTCTGCTTCTCCTCTAATCGCCCTCACATTTGACACTTAAACTCAGTTATTGCTTTGAAGCTGCTCCAATTAAGAATCTGAAGTGTTTGGCACCTACTTGTTCAAATACCTGAATTCACTCTGGTTTTACCGGTTTACTGTGTGAAAGCTACAAACACAAGTCTGCCGTGTGGCATGTGCCGAAACTCCTAACAGGTGTTTGTGGGTACCAGCAGCTGAAGAGTTTCAGAAATATGCATAAAGCTCAAACAAAACCTCTTGCTAAAATATCTCCTTGGGATATCCCTGCTCCTGGCATTAGTGTTGCTGACTCATGGTGCTGGTTTGCCATCCTGGAGGCGTTTTTGGGGCTGTCCCTGCTTTGCTTCTTGCTGAAGTCAGTGGACTTGGCCTGTTGGGTCTGCTGCAGAGTTTGGCCGGGTTTCCCCAGGTTTTGGGGAAAGCTGAGCAAAACCTCTCTTGTCAGGGTAGAATGGTCAGTGACTGCAGCCAGGTGGAACCAGGAGAGCGGTGATGGAAACTTCAGGGGGTTGGTATCCCTCACACCTGGAGGGATTCCAATTATGCTCTTATTTTTCCCATCTGTTAAACATAGGGTTTTACTACTCTCCGTAGCAATTTAAAGCGTGAAAGTTGTTTTAAACAACTGTTTGCTCTAAAATGGAATGGCATGACAGTAGAGCCTCGGTTTCAATGGCATCCTCCCTTGTAACTTCTCTGGTGTCTAGTTCAGGTGTGTGTCTTCTTCAGTAGGAGTTTCATAGGGTGCCTCCCTTCTTTCTGGATACAAAGCTTGATGTATTTAAGACAGCTTCCTCCATTAAATTCAGCTGTGGTTGGTGATGAGGTGTGCCAGAGCACTGCCTGATGCACAGCTGCATTGGCTTTATTATCAAGGCAAAAGAGCTGAAAAGCAGAATGATTCAAAACCAGTAACAACTGTGCATAAACCCCATAGTTACGTCTAACTAACCCCAGTTAGTTATGAGCCTGTTTAAAAGGCTTCTCCCCCCCCTTAGAGCAGCTTTCAGTGCACTGTAGTGGTATTTAATGTTCAGGTAACTCTAATTAAGCCTTTAATCTTTAGGCCACAGAGATTCACTGGAGAATTAGCTGTTAGTGCTGGTGTTTCAGCCTGCCTGTCACCAAGCCCAGGAGGGCTCAGTGTTGCATTTGGAGGGCTGTCCCAACAACCAAGAAAACAAAATATTTTCTCTCCAATTAAATGCTTAAATTTGGGTTCTTTTTTTCTTTTTTTTTCCTGGAGAGAAGCAACTCAGAGGGCAGGACTGTGGCCAGGGTTCCTGGTCTAGGACCAACCACAGTGTGTGGTTCTTGTGTGGCTCAGCCCTGCCTGTTGAAAGCAGCTGTGTTGCAGCCCTGGTGCAAAATGCCAGCTTTAAGCCAAGCCTTGTGCCTTACAGGTTCAAAGATTATCCCTTTCCAAGTGGTACCTGTGAGTGCAGTGATGTGAGAAGGGTGTGCTCCCATTGCCTTGTGCAGAGCCAGCCATAACATACCAAGTCAGCTTTTTTGCATCTTTTCCAACTATTTATTTTTTTTCTGGGCCACGTAAGAGTGCTACTGCTGTTGGAAGGTGCATCTGATGGAAGTACAAAGGTAGTTATTGTTTCAGAGCACACAGAGCATGAATATCTTTAAAAATCAAATGAACAAAGCAGAAATGTATGAATCCTGTTTAGCTCTTTCGCAACCTGGGCTGCTATTTCCTATTTGTGACCTTTCTTATCTCCTAAGCAAAACTTTTATAAAAACATGAGCTGTGTATACCAATTAATATTTTTGTCTAATGAACCACCAGAACTGGGGTCCTGGTAGGGCTGGAGGCTGCCAGGACAGGTAGTAAGACATGTTTTCCCCGTGGGGAGCTTATGGAATGAGGTGCACCCATCCTGTTTGTGCATCTGCCGTGTGCTGGGGTGGGCATGGCCAAAACTCCCGGGAGAGGAGCGGCATGACTTGCGCAGAGACACGCAAGTGATGGAGAGTGGAAGTGAAATCCTGTCTCCCATCGTTTTCCTTCTGGGCTGTCCTGGCTTTGCTCTGCGTGCCAGCCCTGCTGTTGGAGGTTGCCGCTGGCAAACGGCTCCGCCTGCAGCGGGACGCGCTGCCCCGGTGTCACAGGGCTGGGAGTTCTGATTCTGCTGAACAAAGATGCCCTTCCAAAAATAGGTTAAGCCAAAGAACTTGGATGCCCAAAATAGCACTAGAGATTTTTTTCCTTTTTCCGAGTGTGTGTTGGATTTATTGTTCCCTGCTGGAGGCAGCTAAAGAAGTAAAGGAGATGCTGCAGCTGTAGGCAAGGGAATAGAGGAAGTAGACATAGACAGTCACCTCTGGTGGGGGAAAACCACATGTGCCACATATCCCTGTGGAAATACACATTTGTGCAAAATAACAATGTAAATAAAAATGTGCAGTGTCACTAAAACACTCACATGGCAAAAATTTTGGTTTTTTTCCTCGAAGGAAAGGTACCCCACAAAGGGAAGGGTGGAGAGGTCCCTGTTGACAGAGGAGGGGACAAAAGAAACGCCAACAAACAAATACTGGAATGAATAAATGCCACAGGAATGTTCCTGGTGATAGCCTCTATAAACCTTTTATTGTGACATGCTCTGCTGCGTGTGAATAATTCACTTGTCCCAAGCTGGTGGCAGTAAAATCTGCACAGCAGCTTTTCCCCTCTGCCTTAGCACAGCTTGGTCAGGTCAGAGTGGTTAAAACTTAACGTTTCTTTCCAGGGATTCTCCATAGAAAGTTTTGTGTCATTAGGTTGAACTCCAGTTTTCCCATTCCCCAAGTTAGATGCATGCCCAGGGGACAGAGCTAATTGCTTGCACTGCAGCTATTTAAGGTGCTGGGCTGAGCCTGGAGCTGGAAGTCAGGAGGCACGGTGACTCTAATCCGGGCTGTGCTGCTCGCTGAACCACCTCCAAGAAGTTATTTAACCTCTGCGTGCCACTGCTTCCCTCTGGGTAACAGCAGGGATTATGGTAATTGCTTTTGAAAAGCACTTTAGGTGTTTAGTTTTCATTTTTTCCAAAGGTGCAGAATTCTCTGGTCCTGAGCTGAAGAGGCTCAATCCGTCCCAGGAGGCTTTTAGTACTTTACAGGATTATGAAAACAATGCTTAATGCCATATTGGGTTGTTTGGGCCACGTAAATAAATACATTTAAAATATTTTTGGTGCTTCTTCTACACACTGCTCATAGAAGGACTCTTAAGATACAACTGAAGGAATGAGATATAGTTCCAAAGGGTTGTTACTGGCCATATAATGAAATGTAAGTAAACTGTCAGAATGTGTAAATGGTTTGTTTTTTCAACTGAATCCTGCCAAGGCCACAGAAACCTGGGTTAGCATGTATGAAACTTGTTTCTCACTTGGGTGTAAAGACAAGTTATCCAAAGCCAACAGATTTTCAGCATTTCTCGCGGGCTTTGGAGTGTATTTGGTTTGGGGTTGTATAGAAAAACGTGATATTCTAGGCTGAAGAAACAGGAAGGTTTTCCTGAGAGCAGGATGAGAACAAAGTAAATGCACCCTGAGCTCTGCTTCTCTCCCAGATTTTGAAGCATGCAGGAAAGGATGACGGTACATGAATTTGTCTCTGGTGCAGGCCCTGAACTCCTCTTTTCCAAATAACAGAACTTCTTTCTATTTTATGCTTTGGTGTCACAGGGGAAAAAATAATGAAAGGGCGGAAAATCCCGTGGCTGAACTGCAACTGAGACCAGAGTGGGATGGCTGGTTGGGAGGCACCATCCGTGCCCTGGGATGTGCTGGCAGGGTTTGGAGAAGCAACATCACCAGGGATTTTATGTTGGAAACACAAAGTTTAGTGTGCTACTGGGAAGTGCTCCAGTGCCATGGCAGTGGCTGTAATCTGAGCCATCGGCTGCTCTAGGAAATCTCTGGGTGCTCCCATGTTTTATGCAGGAGCTTGGAATGATGCAGCTGTAAGCCAGGGACTGTATTGCATCTTCCCAGCACGAGGGATATGGGCCCCGTGAGCATGTGTTGAGAGAGGCCTGGCTGCCAAAATAGCTTAGTGTTGCTACAACGGTTGCAGGTGGTGATTGCCTTTTAAGTTCTGCTCTCTGTTCTGACATTTTTAGGACAGTAAATAAAGGATGAGAAGTAGAAAAGCAAACAAATTAGAAAAATCCCGTGTATGGATGTCTGTTACTGCAGTCACGTGGCTCCATGGAAAGAGCCCTGTCCTACTGGAAGTCAGGCAGGGGTTGGCAGTGAAGGAAAGTAGTTACTGCCAGTGGCTCTCCTGCCAAAACTGAGTATTGATGACAGGGCTCTGTTTAAAGCAGATGGTGTAATACAGACCCTATAGACTGCCTGGGGAAACACGTGCAAAACCACGTGCCTGTGTGCCACGGAGGATTTATTCCTAGGGATGAGGCAGAAGAGGCCTCCACTTGGATGGAGGTGAGAGTCGAGTCCTGGAAAGCAAGAGAAATGCTTTACTTGGGCAGGGCTTTTATGAGGGACACAAGCATGTCTCTCACTTTCCATTATATTACAGATGCAATACAGGAACTACTGAAACTGCAACATCAGTTGCAACATCCATCGCACACCAGTGCTTTCCTACCCAGTCTCTTCGAGAACCAACTCTTAGCACTGAGAAGATTCACAGGGAGACTAAGTAGGGCTTTTTTGAGTACTTAGGAAGTACAAGGCGTGAGATAAATAATTTAAACACTGATGCAGAGCATTGCTAGCTGAAAAGTGACTTAATTTCTTAACAGGCTAACCAGAAGTGGGTGTTTTTTCCTCTTTTCGGGGAGAGGAGTGTGGAATGTGTTGCCCATCAGCAGGGCTGCTGCTTTCCAAGAGA
The DNA here is from genome assembly GCF_001715985.3 of Manacus vitellinus. Taxonomy (NCBI): domain Eukaryota; kingdom Metazoa; phylum Chordata; class Aves; order Passeriformes; family Pipridae; genus Manacus; species Manacus vitellinus. Next base: position 2,790,305 of record NW_021940526.1, read on the forward strand.
AAGGTTTGCTGTAATGAATCATAGAATGGAATCATCCACAGTTTCTCTGGGCAACCTGTTCCAGTGCCTCACCACCCTCATGGTGAAGAATTTCTCCTAATATTTAATCTGAACCTACTTACTTTCATTTTGAAGCCATCCCCCCTTGTCCTGTCACTCCATGCCCTTGTAAATAGTCTCTCTCCATCTTTCCTGTAGGCTCCCTTCAGGCACTGAAAGACCCCAGCTAGATCACCCCAAAGCCTTCTTTTCTCATGAACTCAGATTGAAGCCAGGGCTTCTTTCTTCTTGGGCAGTCCAGTCTGAATTTGGACATCATCAGTGCAACAGATCCCTGGTACTGTTTGTGGGGTGGGAGAAACCCAATACCTCTGTGGCTCACATTTGTCATAAACTTCTGCTTGAAGAAGCATTTTGACTTCTTCCTCAGCATCTGGTAGGACTTGGTCCACAGTACTTTGGGTTTGCATTTTTTGCTCAACAACCTGATGCTGCTACTTGGGAAGAACCTTTAGCTGAGAGTTAAGGGATTTCTGTGAGGTTTTGTTCCATTACTTTTGCCATTTTTATTCTTACACAATTTCTTTTCCTGTTTACTTTGCTTTTTGGTATCTCCTCCTACTAATCTAACAGCATCTCGCTGCTTCTCTTCCATTTACAATTCTGTGTGAGGAAGAAAAACAGTCAACAGTCCTGATTTAGCTAGAAATTAAACTCCAGCTATTTTTCCTTGGAATTAATAGGAAAATTGGCGATAATTGTTAGCTACTGCTTTTTAAAGACTTTTTTTTTAAATGGGTGAGAGACTGTCAAGCTGTCAGTCAAGAAAAAGATTGGATAATGTGCCATTCCCCTGACAAGTTCCCTTTATTGTATTAGGCATCCTCTTCGCTGTGCAAACTTGAGCTGCTCAAAATTTGCCCTTTAATGTTTACTTTTTCTATCCTTTCTCAGTATTACTTCGTCAGTATTAGTGGACTTGCACAGCATAGTCAAAAAGGTGTAATAATCTTTGAAGAAAATAACTTTGGGGCGTGATTAGCCCTGTAATATCGTGGTGTTCTTTAACTTTTTTCCTGTCTCTTGCCCTGTCATTCCATGATGCACCCATCTGTCCTTGCTGAAGCCAATAACCAGCCTTGGGCCAGCCCTAAAATGTGCAGAGCCTGGCTTTGTGATGAGTGTGTTAAAGCTAGGCAGGTGTGAAACTCTGAGTTGCATGAAAATTTGTGGTGCTTATGGACCATTTCTCAAGACTTTTGCCTATAGCACGGGGCATTTAATTTTCTCTTTATTTCTTTTAAAGTAGATTTTGGAGAGCAAATTGGAGATTTTCTTGCATTCCCCAGATTCCATAGGTGTGGAGTTTTCAGAGAAACTGTTAAAACAGGAGGTCAGTCAATGCAGATACTGGACCATGCTGAGTAGCATCTCTCCATAGTACCCTCTGCTCTTTTCATGGTTCTGGATTTAAAATGCCGTGAAGCAAAATTTATCTCAACTCCAGGCACCGCTGGCATTGCATGTAAAGCACCACAAATGTACAAAGCTGGTTCAAAGCAGAACAGCCTCCGTTCACAGACTATTGTCCCACCTCCATCAGTATTTGCAGGTTGGAAACCATTGCCTTCCGTGCACCAGGAGGATCTGGAGTTAGCTAGTCTGTAGCTGGATTTACCCCATCCTGGTGGGAGAGGGTGTGAAAGGACCAAGTGTGGTATTGATTTTGATGTAGATACAGCAAAAAATTGCCATGATGTCACAGCAAAGCTTTGCAGTCATTATGGCAAATGATGAGGAAAATAAAATTATAGAAATAACCATCTCCCTTGGCCCGCAGATAAATCAAAGCTTAGCCCTTGATCTCTCACTGCTCACTAGCCTGGAACATAAATCCAAGGATTTATCATTAAGCCTAATGGGTCATAAAATCTGGGCTATTTTGGAGGTAGTTGCAGAGATTTGCAGCCCAGGCAGAGAGCAGGGTCTAAGCCTCTGGGTCTTGTGTAACTAGGTAAATAGCAAGCTTCAAATAATACCATAAAGCTATCAAATGTAATAACTAATGCAGCCAGGCACGTGTGTGGGGAGGGGAGCCTCGCTGGTGGCAGGCCTGGCCGTAACGACCATGAGAGGCCCCGGTGTAGAAAGGCCTTTCAATAACAAGTTAAAGTCCCTTTTGCTTTGCTGAAAGTCAGGGATATGCCTCTGGTTTGGTTCACACTTGGAGCTTTTATTTTCTGCACATCAGTAACTTCCATCACCGTGGGCCCAGGAGAGCGAGCAGCGAAAACCAGGAACACTGGGAGCGACCGACAGCTCTCTTACTTTGTCACTGCAGTTTAAATATTTATGACAGCGCTTCACAGCGTGCTGGTAAATGCATGATAGCATATTATGTAAGAGCAATGAAATTTGAGAGGTAGAAGACTTCACTACTGCCCTTTGCTAGTAAATCTTTGCTACCGTCCGTGGTGAGGCCATGTAAAGGCCGTGCCTTTTCCCCCAGTTATTCTATGGGAGTTTTGCACGGGAGTGGGAATTTAGCTGTTACTGGCATTTGTAATAGCATGTGTTTTAAAATTGCTCTCCATCTCTTATTCAGGGAGGACTTGGGCTCAGGAGGATTCCTGTGAAAGTTGAGGGCTCCGTATTTGCAAGTGAGCAGCAGGTCTTTGGTGTGTGCAGGCAAATGGATGGGGAGCGGATCCCTCGGTGAGGGAGCATGGGAGGAGGGGATTTGGACTGTGAGTCTTTGGGGTTAATTAACAGTTCAGATTAGCTGCTTCTTTTTCTAAAGAGTTGTAAAGTATTGATTCCCATGAGTACTGCAGAAAGGGAGTCCGAGGAAATTATGTGCAATGTCGATTGTGGCCAGACTGAAGGTGTCTGAGCTGGACTGAAGTTTGTGATGGGTGTCATAGCTTCTGGGAGAATTTACTGCTGGATGCTGACAATGAAACCAGAAAGCTCATGTAGGTTTGACTTTGGGATAAGTGAGAGGGTAACCCATCAAAGGAGGAGCTTGTCTAGGAAACAATGTGTCTGGCTGCTGCCAGCGCCCCTGCTGCCGTGATTTGGTTGATAGGCCGTGGGAATATGCTGGTGTTCCAGTTATATGGTTCCAGATTTCAGTCCAAGGACTGACCAGGTCATCAGTTCCTTGAGCTGTCTTAGCATCAATAGTCAAATTGCTTTAAACAGAAGTGTGTACATTTGTGCTTTAACTAATCAACAAGAAATTCCCCCTCATTCCTTTCCCTCTCAAAGGCAGACATTGGGAACCTGTGGTTAGTGATATCTCAGAATTGCCGAAAACAAACTTAAGAGTTAAAGAAAACATAAGTTAAAGATGATTTGTTCTTGGCATAAGAGCGCTATTATCTGTCACGATGGCTCTCCTAGCAGTACTGTATGTGTTTGGGAAGACATTTTAGGGATCTGTGCCAGTAAAACCCAGCCTTGGAAGCACATTGTGTGAATGGATGAGAAAACAAGCCACGAGCACGAAGGATGAGCCAGCATGTAGCAGGCTCTGGGGTGGGTGGGATGCAGGTCCAAGTGCAGGGACTGAGGGTAAATGCTCTGTACAGTCACGGAGAGGTTAAATGTGCAACAGGTACTGGATTATTTATCTGATGAACACACATGCCTGTTTACAAAAAACAAGTGCTCAGTGATCAAGACTGTTATCTTAGTTTTCACCAAAGACATCGTGAGGATGCCAAGTGGGAAAGCAAAACCTGCCAAAATCAAGAAGTTGCTGACTTTTAATTTTGAGCCTTTGCACATCCAGGCAGCTCTAATTATGTGTGCTGTTTCATACGCGTGATTGAGCAGCAGTTGTTTCTGCATTTATTATCTCTCAGTTATCTGCTGGTGCAAACTTTGAGTACCTTGGCTGAGTGAGGCAGGAGCATTCCTGCAGGGTGAGACACACAGCCAAATGGGATCCTGGGTCCATTAGTCCCACAGTTAAGTCTTTTCCCAGTTTCACATTTCTGAGGGCCGTGCTGGAAGATCTGGTGATATTTTGGTTCTTTCAGTGCAGTTTGAAAAGCAGAAGCTGTGCTGGGGCTTGGTGCTTTGCTGGGGACACCTGGTGCATTACCTTGCTGTGTGGTCTCAGTGCAATAATTCTGCAAACACTTTCCTTGAATTTCAGACCTTGGGAGACCACTGATTCCTGTGATAATCTCTGTTATGAGGAGAGACTGTGGGAACTGGGCCTGTTTAACGAGATCCCTTCTCAGTCTTCTCTAGACTAATGCAGATAAATATCTCAAAGTCGGCTTCCAAGAGGATGGTGCCAGACTCTTCCCAGTGGTGCCCAGTGGCAGGATGAGGAGTAATGGCCATAAATCAAAACACAAGAAGTTTCACCTCAACATGAGGAAGAGCTTCTTTCCACTGAGGGTGGCTGAGCACTGGAACAGCTGCCCAATGAGGTCATGAATTCTCCTTCCCTGGAGACATTCCAAAACCACCTGGACACATTCCTGTGTCACCTGCTGTAGTTAACGTTGCCTTGGCAAGGGGGTTGGAGTGGATGATCTCCAGAGGTCCCTTCCAACCTTAACTATTCTCTGATAATGTGGGATCGAGGCCTGAAGATTTGATTCCATCTGAGAAAAGTGGTGGGATGGACATGTCTTGGTTTTGAGTCTGATCCATGGGATGATTGTTGTTTCAAGGTGTGGCTGGGTCTCAGCTCACTTTCATAATGTATCTGGTGGTTCCAAAATTCCCTGAACTTTGCTCTTTCCCTCTTTCATTTCTCTCTTCTGAGAAAGCATTGACTGTTTCTGAATTTTGCTGCTTTATATAGGCTCCTCTTCCTCCCCCTCTCACCACTTGCTGCTTCTCCTCCTCCGCCCCAGTTACTAAAATCTCTTCTCCCCGATGCGTCATCTTCGTCGGCAGCGTCTCATCATCCACGGGCTGAAAGCAGAGCAGAGCACACGGGAGGAAGAAATGACCCCGAGCCCTCCTTAAGTTTTCAAGTGGCTGAAGTTGTTTGTCGATCAAAGGTGGCAGCAGGAGTCTCTTCTCTTTGCTTCCTCCATCCTTTATGTGGCAGCTTCCTCCCTGCTCCCGGCTGGCAGGGATCGCCCCTCGGGCTCTGAGCTGAAACTGGAGCGGCTTTGCATTTCCAGATAAAAGGCAGCGCTGAGTACCCTGCTGTATAAATACCAGCTGCAGGATTCCTGCAGCCAGGGTGGTAGGTGCCTTCAGGAGTATGGGAAGCCCTTTGGTAGGGAGGAAAGAAGTAAGGGAGCAAGGAATTTTGGAAAGAGGGGTAGAGCGGAGAGAGACGAAATGCTCGATGGCAAAGCTCGGCTGAATCGGGTGGTGAGAAACAGTCATTTTGATGGCTGTGATCAAACCGTGACTTTGAGGAGTGTTATGAATAGCTCTGACACGTAGAAAACTTGCAGGTAGGGGAAGAACAGATCCCGTTTCTCCCCTTGGAGATTTTGAAGCCGCAGTTGGACAAAGCCACAGACAACCTGCCCTGGTCCTGCTACAAACAGGGGCCCCTCCAGCCAGGGTGAGTCTGACATTGGTCTGTGTTTGGAGAGAGGATAAAAACCAAGCAAAAATATTTGGGTCATTGCCAAATAGAAGTATTAGGAGTGACATGGCAAATTTGTTTTAATGTAATCTGGATTTAATCGCTGTCGTAGACTGTACTGAAAGGCTTTCAGCTCCGGCAAGGGGTTGATTAGATAAATGTATTTATTTTCCTGCTTTTCATTTGCCACGGATGTACATACTGGGGTAACTTAAAAGCATGTAGCAAGGAAGAAACAAAAGAAAGGGGACAAATTAAGTGACTGCTGCCAGATCAATTATTCAGTTGCATTTCAACTCGTATTTTTAAACCTACAGCTTTGAATGGGAATGTTCAAAATTATCTTTGCAATGACCATCTTTCCATCTAATTTAAAGTCATTCAGCTTTACAAGAAGCAATTATGCTCCACACTAACAAATGAAAAGACATGGCAACATCAGAAAAACTGATTATTCAGGCAGTCTTTCTTACATAAAATAGCCAACTAATCTCCCAGCTTCAGTCTTTGAGTGCTATTGCAAATACCCTCCTGAAAGAGAAGTTCATTCTTGGTACACTGGCAGCCTGCCTCTCATCCCTGATCTCTGCATGGTCACAGTGATGGTTTGAGGGCTAAGAAAAGATCTTATCTTTTGTCTCTGTAGTTCTTCTTGCACTCACTGCACTTTTTATTCTTCTGTGACCAATGAAAGTGAAGCACAGGGCATGAGGTTTGTGTCCTGCATAGGAAACTAAGGAAATCTCCAGACTTGCTGCTTTTTTGATGCACTGTCCATCATCCTTGAGGCCATCTAGTCTGAGGTTCTGGAGGAATCCAAGTGTTTTGTAAGTCACTAGTTAGTGCAGCATTGCATTTGGAAAGTTGCTATGAGCAAAAGAAAATGCATCTTGTTTGCAAAGCTGAGAATGTATTGTCAGCGTAATTGAAATCTTAACCTTCTAATGAAATGGTTATTGTTAGTCCAACTTACTTATTATAGGAAAAGAAAAGGAAAATAAAAAAAGTCCTGCTACAGGAGGTCTCAGTAATAAGTTAGATGTTGCTAAACATCTGTTTCCTAACATCTGTGCCTTTCTCTGCTCACCCTTCCACTGCTCCCTGGGAGAAAGCAGGAACAGGGCTAAGTTTGGGGGTTTCTTTTTCTCGGCTCCCCTGCAGGTGTGTCAGGCTTTCTGTACTCCACATCAAAGGCTACCCAGAAGTGGAGGTGCAACCAGCAGTTCAATTCAAATTCAACCAAACAGACCAATTTTGTAAATGGAAATTGCAGTCTTGTAGGGGTTTTTACCCCTTTTTAGCCTTATTGACCCTTCTGTACATTCAAAAATGCCTTTTCTCCAATAAAGCATTTCTAATTCTAGCCTTGACTGCTCTTAAAAACATCTACAGAAAAAGTCAGTGAGTCATCAGTGTCCCGCGCTGCCTCCAGAAGGAGCAGGGTGCTGATGGTGGCTTTTATTCTTTCTTCCTGGGAGAAGCAGGAGGTGGAGGTTGGTGCTTTCTTCCACTGGGCTCTAGAATCCACCTGGGATAATAAATACATTTATAGTTTCCAGCATGCTTTTACCTTGTCTTTCTTAGAGCCAGCATCTGCATGTTGTATCCGTGTTTACTGTACATGCAGCATCTTAAGCACATCAGATACTTGCTCCTAATTCTCACTGTCACCCCTAAAACTGTTTTTGTTGCGTGGGGGGGTGTGCAGTATTACCCTGTGCCCCCATTCCTATCTTCCCACACCTGCACCCCTCTGCATGGCATCTGTCCCCCTCCTTGGGAGTCCCCTGCTCTGTCATACCGTGCTCCTGTTCCTCTGCACCCCCGATGGCCCTGGGGTCATCAATATTTCATTCTCTGCAGAATACCTGCCTGTTATTACTCCCTGTACAAGCATTACAGTTATGTTCCAACATAAGCCACCTGGTCAATAGAAAAATTGCTGGTAAAGCTAAACAAGCTGCAGCAAATCCCCAGGGAGGCGCATCCGGAGCCCGACCCTCGGCACAGCCGGTGCTTCAGCACGTACTGACTCTGAGTTATCTGCTGGGTTTGTTCCCCCCCTCCTCCTCATAGCATTTCTTAACTTTATATTTTCACCCTAATTACTGCAGAACATTAGGTTGATATTTGTAGGGAACCATTCATAAGGCTTTCAGGGTTTCTTTCCTGATCTGTAAGTTGATGGAAGGACTGTTGCTGTGCCAGCCAAGTGAACGTTGCTGCCCCTGCCCTGAGAGTTGCTTTGTGTTCCCCAGCGCTGAATTTCAATTGACATTTCAAGAGTAATTTTGCCTGAGCAGCAGTCACTTCCAATGTCAGAAAGTTCAGGCACTCCAGCCACAGGCCACCAGGATGATCTCCCAGTCAACGTGGAAGTTGCTGGGATTTTCTGTCCTTTCTGCCTGTGAAGGAAGAGCAGGAGAGCTGGCAACTGGATCGCAGCCACTGCCAGGCAGCCGTGCTGACACATCTCTGCCGTGCTGCCTGGAATTGGGCATGACATTGCAGCTCACTGGGGTTATGCTGGTACCATTAGTTCACTTACCTCTCCAGCTTTGAGCTGTCTTTGACAACCAGTGCTCTGTGTTTCCATATAATCTGCACCGTATTGTTAATCTTTTCACCAAAAAATTGTGTGGTACCTATTTATCCATAGCCTGTTGTAGCAATAAACTGCTTTTCAACATTCCAGATCATCATTTGGGTCTTGAGTGATCTTCCATTTGTCTAAAAATACGTATCTATTCAACCTTTGTCTGCTGTACTATTTTTATATACCCCTTTCAGTGAGATTTGCTAAGGACTGTTTGTCTCTTTTTATAAAACTTACTACATTCTTATCTTTTAAATTACAGAATTTTGTAGCTTTCAATCCTAGAAGCAGCATTGCCCTGAGATGTGCTTTTTGGTTTTCCTTCATCCTTGCTCTTAACGTTTCCCTGTAATAATATGAATTTTCCAAGCCAGGAGCTTGGCCCCGTTTTCCTTAAGAGATGCTGCCCTTCCTCAGCAAGGCTTGACCTGCTCCAGGAGTCTGATTTTTTGCTCTGAGCATTTCAGAGGATTTTACTGTGGTGGATGAACCAGAAACACAGAAAACAGCTCAAATCCCACATCAACCCTAAATTCTGCCTGCAGACTCCTGTCCCTCCCAGCTGCCTGGGTGGACTGCAGCTACCGAGCCCCTCCGTGGCATTTCCCAAATGTGATGGATCCTGAAGGATGCCATAGATTGTCCCAGATTAACACTGTGGTTTTCTGAGGCTCATCTGTTGAGGATATGTTTAAGCAAATGGAGTATTCATAATTCTAGATAAAATTAAGGGGGAGGAGGGAAGGGTTTCACATTTTCAATGCAAACATTTAAAACAGATGCAGCCTGCTGGGAAGGATCACATTGAATTGCATGACTTTTTAAAAGAAAAGAACATCCATTTTACTCAAGTCCTCAATATGAAAAATTAGGAGTTGAGACGTTTTTCGCCCACTTTGAAAAGAAATGTGTTTTAAATTTAATTCTTTGCTGCAGCTGTGGCTTTCTCTCTCTGGAAAGCCTTCCTCGTGCTTGGAGCGATGTGAAGATGTGGGCTGGGTGCTAATCCAATTTAAGATGCCAAACTTCCTTTCCACTCTTTGGAGATTTTCCCACCACCACCTTCTAGATAAATGTAGGACTGTCTTTTATTTTAGCACACCACTGGTTTAGGGAGATTTGCTGGAGATTCGTCATCCTAGTGCAAGGAAAAGGATGAATGTGAAGGTTTTCACGTTATTTTGGAATAGATATATCAATGTAAGATGGTATGAAATCAGCTCCTCCAGTGTAAATATCTAGTAGTGCCTACATTTAAAAAAATAAGCCAGAAAAAAACAGGACTTGTGCAAAAGTCTTATGGCACTGATGGTGGTGCCAGGGCAGCCAGGAAATTCTGGGGCATCTGGTGTTCCCAGAGCTTTGTTGGCACCCATGGAGTGCAGGAGGAATTGCTGAGGGCACACAACAGCAAGTGTCAGCACTGGGAGAGTTTGGCTGGAACAGCTGCAGGATTTTGCTGTCTCGTCACCCCTGTTGTCCTGATCCAGACTGCCCCAGGGCCTTCCCTCTCTCCATTCCAGGTAGAGCCTCCTCCTTTCCAATTCCTCTTCCTCCTCTCATGAAGAAAGTGTATTTTGTAGATTCAATGTGCTGATTCGAGCACATTAATGCATTCTGAATACATCAGCTGTGCCCATAATATGCAGTCTGAAGCCATTATTCTCTAGAAGTGATCTTCCTATCTTCCTTTATTATTGTTATTATTATAATTATTATTAATTTTATACAGCCAGCACTGCAGTCTGAGCACTTTTCCAGTAGTAACTTTTATTTAGTGACTTACTAAGGTTTATCCAAGTCACAGATTCCCAGTGGATGTTCTGAGCTTGTTTCTTATTTAAAAACATCATCTAAATTCAAATCAGGAATTAACACAGTTCTGCAAATGACATTCACCCCTCTGCAGAAGGACCAGCATTAATTCTGTGCGCTGCAGCAATGGCATTTCAAACTTTGTTTGAGGGCTTTAGTGGGGCTTACATGAGCCTTAGGCAAAGCACAAACCTCTGCAATAGTTAGACAGGACTAACACTGCCTACTTTGGGCATGGAGCTTAAACATGTGTCAGAGGGGCTGTGTTAGGAGATGGGTTCTCTGGCTGTAAAGGGAAAGCCAGGGGAGAAGACAAGGTGCTCCCCAGAATCTTCCTGGGTCGCTTGGTCCCAGAGTTAGTAACTACAGACAAAATCTTCATACAGTCCTGTTCCTAAACCATTTGTCCTGCTGCTGGAATCCCAGACTTCACTGGGAGAGGGGTCAGGTCCTTGTTTCAGAGCTCTAGGGGAACCAGTGTAGTGCTGGCAGAACCAGCAGGATCTTTTTTTAGGCTGGGACTTACAGCTTCTATTGGAATTCAGTTCAGGTTGGTCCGGTTCCTGTGGGGCTCTCTGGAAATCCCCACCACTGTATATTAATTTATTTGCCTCCTTACTGGTTGTCATCAGCAGTTGGTGCTATTTGATTTGCTAGAGTTCCCACAAAACCTGTTGTGCTGGGCCAGTGGGTGGGTTGGAGAGCATCCATCCGTCCATCCCATGCCTGTGTAGGGTAGAGTCTGCCCCTGGCATGGAAATTGTGAAGTGGGGCTCAGAGTAGAAGAGGAATCTGATACACTTGCTTCTGCTGTATCCTGCTGCTCAGGAAAACATAAACCCGAAGCAGATGTGCCATTAAATCATTTTGAACCATTGCAAACATTGCAGGAGTTCGGTACAAGCACCCATAGCTTTAAGCCACCTCCACAAAGCGCTCTCTATCTCTGTCATAAAATTTGGATGAGCTGCACTGGGTAAACTGTTTTACTGTTACCTGATAGCCACCTACCTTTTAGAGCTGAGACTTACTGAGGGAAGATAGAAATAGATTTCAGTGCATCGTGAGAGCTCAGCGTGACTGATGTGAATTCTTGGCCCCGTAAAGCTGCTGCCCAGCATAGCAAAATATCTCCCTTTAATTCAGAGACCGGGCAAAGGAAGCTGTCTGGTGTCTGAGATTAAAGTATATGATTATTTAATCACTGGTTAGTTGGCGATAATGAGCAAGTATTTTGCAAAATGAGCTCTTAAAGTGAATCTCTAAGCACAGATGCTGGTGCTGCAGAGCTGAAGCTGCGCACAAAGTGTGACCCTGCTGTTCCCAAGAAAGGCTCAGTGGATCAGTGTCCCATCTCAGCCAGGTCGCAAACCTGCTGCCCAGATTACCAAGCAGCACATCCCAAGGTCAGGGGGAGGATGTAGCTCCAAGGGTTTCTTAACTGGAAACTGTCGTTTCTCGAGCTTCACTGAGCTTTTCCAGCAGGGATATGTTCCCCTTTAATTGCTGGACTTCTGAGAACGGCTTGACAGAAGAGCAGCCAAACAATCTTGTTTTCCTTTGTTAGCTATTTTTATTTTACCTGGATCATTACTTATCAAAGAGCACTGCTGTCACTTGAAATAAACATGTTTAAACATTAATAAGTAGCATAAGAGATGCTCTTTTTGATGCTGTCTGGAAAGACATAGTCTGATTTTTGGAGGAGAAAAAATGCAGCACGAATGCTTTTTCCCCTCATGTGTTTTAAAACCCCTCAGTAATGACTTTGTGAGTGGGAAAGATCTGCTGCCCTTAATGTTGCCTTGACAAAAGCCCCACCGAGCCAACAAAATGTGGGCTGGTTCCCAAGAGCAGCAAGGAGAGGTTTGTGAGGGTACCTGCATCTGCCCAAAGGTGCGTTGGAGGCTGCCAGAAATCTGGGGCTCCGAAAGCAGTTCCCTGGACCTCTCTGGCAGTGGTCAGCACCATGCTGAGACAATTAAGAGCACATACTTCTGTATTAACTGTTGTAATTTCAGCTATGTTGAAAGCCTCAGGTAAAATAAGAACATGATGATGGTACCCATATTTCCAAATTCTTGGAAACTGGCTTTTGAAAGGAAGATTTATTCAGTTTTCTTGTGGCTGAGCAAGTTACGGTGCATATTTTGCCTCTCCCTCTCCATGTGAGGTGCCGGGTTCATCCCTTCACGTTGACTCAGAAAATCAAGCCAGAAGGGACTGTTGAATCATCTTTGTCACTCTGGTGTTCCGTGAGCTGCTCTGTTCTCACCTGTTCATCTCAGCACAGAGCAGGCTGTGTCTGACTGCATTTCCCTGGGCAGGAAGATATCCAGACATCTCCAAGAAATTAAACGTTTGCTGCTCTATTTCATAGCCTGTTTGAGAGTTTAATGATTCATATTATAAAAATATTTTCCTTGTTGGCTTTTCCTTGCCTTCAGCTTCCAACCAGTGATTCCTTTTATTTGTTACTGCAGAGATAACAAAGCCCTTTTCTTGTGCTGTGTTTTCCTTTGTGAAGGGGTTTTACACTATAATCGAGTTACCTCTCGGTCATCTTTAGACAAGCTGAACAGATTGAGCTACACATTCCTCATTATAAGACATTTTTCTCCCACCCAGTAATTTTTACAGCTGTCTCCCTCATCCTTTCCAGCTCTTCAACATCATCTTACCAAGGCTGACCCCAAAGCTCTTCCAGGATCCATCTCATCAGCTGTGCCTTTTGGGGGGTGAAGTTGCCTCCTGGCTTGTGTGTGTTGTGTTTCCATTTTATATGGACATGGCTCAAGCCATGGCAGGAAATATCCCCTGTGACACAGAGAGGCTCTGCTCTGGTCTCCTGAATATTTTTGGGAGGTATTTTGGCATTTTGTTGCTGCCTGCCGTGTCCAGTTCTGTAGGTACCTCCACAGTCCTTGTGGTCCCAAATAGTTTTGTGTTTTCATTGCTTTTTATGTGATTAAAAGAGGAAACAAGTTTGAGAGGGCAGAGCTGTTCCTGGAGAAAGATGAGTTACTAACTTAATAAACGCAGGTATTCCCAATGCCTTCTTATTTGCTGGTTTTCTGGCTTGGCAGCTAAGCTAAAGTTCAATTAAGTGTCTCTAACCTTGCTGCAGGGAGAGCTGAGGAACCATTTGTTATTTTAAATCTCTTTACTTTTCAATTGTCAAATTCAATTAAGGGAGAATTTATGCTTTCATAGGAAAAGGGCAGCAGCTATAGAAAACCCAAGGACCTGAACTGTTCCAGGATTCATTGAAGGATTTCATGCTTTCAGCACAGTCATCTGCAGAGGTTTTGGCAGTAACTTCAGAGTTCTGGCAAATAGGTACTTGCTTATCTTAATATGTGGGGAGTTAGATGTGCATATTTTTTGTGCTTTGCAGCCAAGCCACAACCACAGAGGGCAGAGCTCAGCAACATCCACCTTTAGCCGCTGCTTTTAGCCTGTTTGCAGAAAGTTTTGTTTGCACAGCCTGCACCTTGCCCCAAAACTGTTGAAATCAAAAGTGGTGTTTCCAGGGAACATGTATGTAGGGGGTTTGCATTGGGGTTTTTTGTTTGTTTGTGTGGTTTTTTATTTCACCAGAAACAAGACTTACTTCCTTTAAAATCTCATTTGTGGTTATTTTCCTGTCCGTGGGAAGGGAAAAAAAAGGCTGCATTCGTCCAGCAAAGGACATCATAGGTAAAGATCTTGGGTGCTTTAGTCCCGTGGGTTCTGTGAAAGTGTGAGGCAGGTGTTGTCCTGGGCTTTGTCAGTCAGTGGTGAAAAACCAAGTAGCAAATGTTGCTTGAATTCATCTGAGTGAATGAACCAAGGGCTCTGGTGTTCGTGTTTACCTGCTGCATGTCCTGTGCCTGGATTCACAGAAAGGAGACTTTTGGCATGAAAGGCTGTTCTCAGGCTGTCAGGATTTTCTGCTGTGTAACCTGGTTAGGTTCCTTAACAGCCCTTTGCAATAAACTTTTCAGCTTCTCAACAGTCTCAGAGAAGATGCTCTTTCTTTTCTGTCTTGTCCCCTCTCCCCCTCCAGCTAATGGTGAGAAGTATTTTTACCATTTCACATAAATCTGGGAGGCTGAGTGACTAGGAAGCCAGCTGGGAGGCTGAATGTGTCATCTCTGGAGTAAAACATAGATTTGGGGAGGTTTTGTGTTGTTTTTTCTTTCCCAGTGTTGCCGTTTCTGGTGGGCCAACAGATGGAACTGCCCACGAGGCTGTGTTTGTCCCTGCAAAACCAGCTGCTGCAAAATGCTGGGGCAAGAGCTGCTTTGACTCCTGTGCTTTGGAGAAGCTTGTTATAATAATAATAATAATAATAATAATGCCCCTCTGTTTGGCTTAGCAGTGTTCTGCAAATTGGCATTTGTCCTTGAAGTCATGTATAACTCCCACTTAGTTAATTTAGGCCAAAGCTGCAAGTTTGTATTTGGTCCTCCGAAAAAGAAAAAGGGATCAGAGCAGTTTGGGGGGGAAACGTGATTTCTGAGATAACAGCTCACTACAGGACATCTGGCGGCATCCAGTGGATCTTCCCCACCGGTGTGGATGTGATGCCATACCCTGGATTTCTCCATAAAAGCACAAATGTGCTCATTAAAGTGAGTGGCAATAGGCCTTTAGGCATCTGTCACTGATCCTGAGAGGTCTTGGAAAGGGAACAGCCGAAAGACACAGGGGATGAGAGCACCACAAGCTGAGAACAACAGGCGGAATAACTTGAAAGCTTTTTGATATTTAGGATAAAGAAATGCAAAAAAAAAAAAAAGTGACACCAGTGGGTTCACTGTGCAGGTGGAAGAAGAAAGCTAGGAGAACAGTGATAAAAATAAGTATGTTTTGAAGGTAGGGAAGCAGCAGGTGGGGTGTGAGTACCGGGTGAAGCCCACGGTGTGTGTCTGGGAGCTACCAGAGGCACAACAGGCTCTGGGTGGTGGCTGCTGCACAGGGACTCTGTAAATCCTGTGCGTGCTGGGAATCCCTCTGGAAATGAATATTTAATAGAGAAATAAAATGAGTATATGGATGTGTAAATGCTGTGTTTATCTCCCTGCTGCCCTATAAATGGCTGGTAGCTATCAGCCCAGGAGGGCTACAATAATTATGGGCTTCACTGGCTTGGCTGATAAAAAAATCAATTTCATTGGGATGATCTTATGCTTTCCTTACTGGAAAGCACTGGAAGCATTATCCCTGCTTTAAGTATGCACCTGCAAGGGGAAGGGACTTGCTTGGAGTCCAGCTTTCCCCAGAACTGGAAAATTCTGAAAATGTTTTTTTTTCTGAAGCTGCCTGTTCCTGGACAGCCTGTGGACACCCAGCACTCATTAGCAGCAGTCACTTCCCCAGGTACTTACCAGACTTTCTCCCAGCTGAACATCTTTGGTTTGGTTTTGGCTTGGTTTGTTTTTCTCTTTCCCCAGAGGAGAACTCCAAACCAAACTTTTTGTGGAGTTTCTGTCAGTATTTCACAAGAAGAAGTTTCTCTTTCCGTGGGAGTGCAAGGGAGATGTAGAAACCAAGACTTAAGACTGAGCTGGAGTGCAGCATTATTTGGATGTACAGACCCATCCCCTTCTCCGCTTGGGAGCTGTTACTGGGCCTCAACTGAGGCCTGGTAACAGCTGAAGTCTTCAGCAAATGCTTTTATATCAACTTTCTCTGTTAGGTGGAGTTGTGTTGCCTTGTTTCCCAGGGCAATGTGTAATTTGTTCGCTAATAGACTGTCCTATTTAGACAAATTAGACCTTTTTAACACCATTCGTATCAGTGGGTTTTGACTGCACTGCATTAATTACAGGAGGGACAGGGATGTTGTAATAGTAGAGAATTGTTCTCTAATTTGGGGAAAACAGACAACACTCAGCACTCAGCTTCCAGTTTGTTTTCTCTGTATTTAGACCTGGTACTTAAAGCATTAACATAATCTTGGGGTGGCTGTAATTATGTGAATAACTGGGTGGGAAGGAGTCACAGCACAGTGTAAAAATAACACCAGGGAGTGCAAACTTGTTTTTATCAACAAAATAAGAGCAGGAGGAGGATGGTGATGGGATGCCGATGGAAATGGGCTGCCAATGGTGCCGCATCCCAGGGCTGGCACGGATGGCTTATATTGAGTACAGGTGGGATCTGGGTTATGCCATCACATATTGCAGCTAATTGACTGTATTATTCTGTGTTTTAAAATCTCTCTGGTGCTACTACATCAATAGGCCTCCAGTGCTGAAAGGATGTATAATGCTGGCAGGGTAACAGAACATGTTTCCTTTTAGTGCAGAAATCTGCAGAAATCTCAGCATCTCCAGCATGTTGAGGGTGTTCGAGCCTTCTCGTGAACGCTTCCAGAGGTGGCTCCACCACCTCCCTGGGCAACTTTTTCCGATGCCTGACCACTCTCTCAGTGAAAAAATATTTTCTAATATCCAGTCTGAACCTCCCCTGGTACAACTTAAGGCCATTTCCTCTCGTCCTTTCACTTGAGATATGGCAGAAGAGTCCAGCCCCCGCCTCACTACAGCTCTCAGGTAGTTGTAGAGAGCCATGAGGCTCCCGAGCTTCCTCTTCTCCAGACTAAACAACCCCAGTTCCCTCAGCCACTTATCACAGGACATGTTTTCTAGACCCTTCTCCAGGGTGTCCCTTCTCTGGACTCACTCCAGCACCTCAGTGTGCTTTTTGAATCGAGAGGCCCAAAACCGAACACAGGATTCAAGGTGCGGCCTCCCCGGTGCCAAGTACAGGGAAAGAATCACTTCCCTGCTCCTTCTGGCCCCACTGTTCTTGACAGAGGCCAAGATTCCTTTGGCCTTCTTGGCCACCCGGGCACATGCTGGCTCATATCCATTGGGCTGTCAACCAGCACCCCCAGGTCCCTTTCTGCTGAGCAGCTTTCCAGCCGCTCTTCCCCACGCCTGTAGTGCTACATGGGGTTATTGTGACCCCAGAGCAGGACCCAGCACTTGGCCTTGTTGAACCTTACTCAGTTGTCCTCAGCCTGTAGATCCAGTGTGCTTAAACCTGCTTGATTCGGAGGAGGCGAGTTGTTGAGATCCTCCCAGCCCAGCCTGACACCTTTCCCCGCATCTTGAAATGTTTTATTTGTGTTCCCATGAAAGCTGTCTGCAGGTTATGTAGTACAAAGGATTTATTTATTGCTGCTCGGACAGAGGCAGTGATCCCCTTATTGCCCTGTGCCTGTGTCTTGAAACCATCTTAATAGACTGTATCATGGCACTTTAGAAAGTCAAATCTCCTTTCAGCCCGACTTCCTAAGGAGGCTTATGTGCTCATGCTCTGTTTATATCCTCCCTCCGAGAACTTTTGAACCCGTGGGCCCGGATCAGCCAAATTTATCAGCTGAAGGTGTTGATGGTAGTGAGGCTGTGAGGGTTTTTTTCGGAACCAGATAAAGCGGTGACACTGAAAAAAGGCACTTCTGTGTCAGCTCACAGCTGGTCAGACACGAATTCCATGGGAGAGGCTTAACGGGTACCCAGCCACTCACCCGCCATGGGAATTGCTTTTTTTGCAGAGCCACGGCAGGATGAATTCCAGTGCAGGTCCTGCTGCAGAGGTGCCTTGGCAGTGCTGGGGTTCTCAGGGCTCCCCCATTCCCGGTTTCGTGGGGCTCAACCTTGCGAGAGGCTGTTTGGCTGTAAATAGCAAGGTGCCAGTAGTGGAGGGGACATCACCACAGCCAGCAGGCTTCCTGCAGTGTTACAAAGTTTGGGAACAATTGGAAGGAACAGAGAAAGACTTGCATTCTGATTTTTGC
This sequence comes from Manacus vitellinus, assembly GCF_001715985.3. Taxonomy (NCBI): domain Eukaryota; kingdom Metazoa; phylum Chordata; class Aves; order Passeriformes; family Pipridae; genus Manacus; species Manacus vitellinus. The sequence goes on from NW_021940526.1 coordinate 2,808,083, forward strand.
ATTGTAAGCATACAGGGAGATCGAGAGGGTCATGGTCATTTGGCTCTCTTTTGAAGCTCTGTGTCTTGAAACATAGTGACAGGGAGTCTCTGATTGTGGGTTTTTACTACAGCTTTCCTGCACTTTTAACACTGGAGAAAATGTTGAAGGAAGCCAAGCCCTGCTCAGGTTGAGGCTCAGGAAAACTGATTACAGCTGCATGTGTGTATGTACATACATGTATGTGCAGTTCCATGCATATCTGGATATATCTGTATATGTAGGCACGTGTGTATTTCCATGGCAGAGTGAGGTTCAGTATTTTTGATTTCAGGATTGAGAATACAGTGATAAAAGAAAATTCCTGTGGAGTCTCCGGGGGGGGCAGGCAGGTAAGTTTGGGGTACCCTGACAGCTAAACTAGGCCTTACTGCGATCCAAAGCCTGTGAGCTCATTCAGGATTTGCACCTTATCCCTGGGGACACTTGGGAATGATTCCCCACGGTCTCGCCTGACCCGAGTTAAACAAACACACACCAACCAGCTTTTATCTCATGAGCAAGAAGCTTGTGTAAACTGAACTCTCAGCAACAACCTCAATGAACTAAATCCTTCCCAGGGAGCAAGAGATAATCATAGGAAGAGGCTCAGTTTCCCCCCGCTGTGCATCTGTCAGTCAGCCACCCACCCACGGAGAGGGGGGAAGGCAGCTCTGCTGCTGTAACCCCGTGGGGACCAGATGGGTGGGGGATTCCATCTGCCACGGGAAGAGAGGGATTGGGAATGGCAGTGCTGGCAGCTCGTGTGCAGGTGCAGGGAAGTACATCCCGCTGCAGCCGCTGTGATTCCATCCTGAGGCCATGGAGGTTTGAGCTGTACACAGTTATTTAGAGGAGGAGATTGTGCCGTGGGCAGCTGAGGATGCTAAATCCATTTCTACTCAAATGATTGCATTGGAGACTGGAAGGTGGAATTGAAAATTATTATCTGCTCAAATAGCCTTTTTTTCCTTTTTTCTTGTGTTTTAAGTTTATACCCATGCCTTATCGTTTCAATGGAAATAAGCTCTGCTGCTGTTTCAAATCAGCGTTTGACATGACAAAGATTGTCTGATGTCAGTGTATAATTGTAAAGGTACTACAGAAAAGAAAGCAAATTAACCTTTTATTAGTGGGGCTACACCATTTCTAGGACACAGCTCTGAGCCCACTGTAAACAATATTTCCTGGCAATTTAAATTACTGCTTTTCTCAAGAAGAATTGTAATACCCTAAAAGAAGTGGCATGTAACATCAGCAAAAAGGCAGCAGGCAAAACTGTCAAGTGCCTCCATTCTTCTCCTCTGTTATTTTTACCCTCTTGTATCTTGTAAGGTCTTGGAGCTGAGAGTTGAGGTTCCTTACATGTGCTTCTCTGATATGTTCTGACCAACCTCTTTATGATGACCTCTCATTGCAATAGTCATCAGGGATACACTGCATGACTTTCTTGGATCTTCTTTAGGAGGGAGCCTGCAGAAAAGGTTCTCCAGCAAAGTCTTTGTCATCATTTTTGCCTTTTGTTGTGTGCACATGATGTTGTACCCTTGGCTTCCAAAGTGCTTTCTTCCTTGCTGCAGGAATCTTACTTTCAGCCTTTGTCCTTCAATCTTCGTGGAACTCATTAAAAAATATGAATTTCCAAAGTTGGATGTTTTTCTATTCGGAGAATCTTTGAAGCTTGAATTTCCACTGCCTTGATTTTCCTGCTGTTCTCCTGGTAGCCTTTTGCTCAGAAGGGTGTGGGTCTTCACTTACTCCATTTTCCTACTGCCACATATGCCAAACTTCAGTACTTTAATAACCATGTTAGTGACTCTGGGGCCTTTTGGACTGGATTTCTCATTCTTCTCATCTGGTTTGTTATTTTTGGCCTATTAACTCTGATAGGTGATTAAATTTAATTATATCAAGTTGAACTTGATTATTTAAAATTAATTAAACCACTCTGGGTCTCCATTCTTCAAATCTCTTGAGAAAGAATTACAATATTCCCTTTCTGGTATAACCTACATTAGGAGTGTTGGCTAAAGTTTTTAAGGCTGAATAAGACAGGTAGAACTCATTGGTTTCTTGAGGGGAACATTGTTAAGCTCTGATTTTTGGATTTGAGATGGGATAGACAATGGGCAATGCTTTACCATAATAAAAACTTGTAAATAGGATTTATTTATTTGTTTACTTATTTATTAAGAATAGCTTTCAAGTTTATGATTTCAGCAGTCCCCTTATACCTAGTTCGTTCCTCTCTTTGTGAGACCTTTTCCACAAGTATGGTATAAATCACAAATTAGGTAGTATGGGCTATCTAAACCAATATTTTAAAATCACAGTCCATTTTATTTTAACCAGGGGCTTCAGAGCTGACTGTTAATAAATATCAACTTGGACATACTGAATTAAGGATACAGTATAATGTTGTCCTAGATTTATTTTGAAAGGATGGAACAGTTATGATACTTAGATTTTCATCTGGCTTTTTTTATTTGATTTATGTACCTTCCTCTGTGGCATATTGTAGACAGTTTTTATGAGATACTTCAACTCTTTAGTACTATAATTTAATTACTTTAAGTGAATGCTTATACCCATAGCTGTGTATAGAACAAGCTTTCTCAGTTATGTTTCTGGTACCAGCTCTCAAGTTTATTCTGTTAAATGTTTCCCAGGGGCTTTCTCTAATACTTGCATAAAATTCACTGCTTCTCCATCGCTGCTGCCATAAATTCTCAGGCTGATGTGTCCAAAGGAAACAAATAGGAAGATTAAGTAGAACATTTTGTACCTGGACAGATATTACAGAGGTCGTCCCCTGATCTGATCGAGCCCGGTTGTAAATCTGTTGTAACTCTGATTTCCCTCCTGTGTGAGAGAGCAAACGGCCGCGTCCCGTCCCAGGTGACCACGCTGGATTTATGTTGGCATCAAGGTGTGTTGTCTGACTGACATGTGCAGCACGGATAGGTTGTTCCTGAAGCAGTGCAGCACAGCTGAGAAAATGAGCAAGCAATGTAAAATGCATGACGGGTTGGTTTGCCAGCCGAATAAGAAATGGTTTTCTAGAGGCCATGAATTATGCACTAAGTCGTTTTTAATATGAATTTTATTGGTGCCTTTTAAAGTGGCTCGAGCAGTGGCATTTTGAAAAGGCTCAAAATAGTTAGAACCTAAGGCAAAGAGCAGCTCCAAAAAGACAATTACCTTTCCAAGAAAACCAATGGCAAATTAAGAGACTTCTTGCCTCAGAGAACAAAATCAGACCTTGGTCCTGTAAGCTTTGGTGCTTGCTTTGCTTTGAGCACAGGAATAGTCTCATTAACCCTTGTAAGACCAAGCAGCCAGAATAAAGTTGTGCCTAGTGTGTGGGTAGGATTAGGGATTAAAGCCCCCTCAGCATTAGACCTGATCTATGCCTCTGAGCTTGGGATTTCCCATGGAAACACTCACATGAGAAATGGTGGTATCAAAGGTCTGAAATCAAACCCGGGCTCCTGGGGTGATGTGATCACTTCACCATGTGGTTGAACGGGGCTTGTCCCACTTGGTTTTTCCCTGCTGTGCCTTTTCCATGCAGGCAGGGAGCCCTCTGGGGTAGGGACTGCATCATATGTGCAGCAGATGCAGCTCTCACCCAGCAGCAGTACCTACTGTCTTTATAATAACTGGAGTAAGTTTGGCTCTTTGGCATCAATTAAGCTAAATTCAGGCAAAGCCCCTCAGAAGAGTTAAATCAGCATAATTCCTCAGCAGAGCTGGGGTCGTCCGTGCTAAGACATCTGGTTTAGAAATGTATTTGAAAAAACCCTCTGCAATGCAAACACATAACCAAGGAAAAGGTATTCTGGGCCAGATTTTGCAGTTACTTGAGCTTCAGTGATGTGTAAAGCATTGTGTCGGCTCGAGATCTTTTCCCTGTCTGCACAAAGCGGTGTTTGCACCGAGCGTCCAGAGCTTTTCCCTCTGTGTGGAAATACCATTGCCCATTGAATTTATTGTTGCTGATGGGACTGAGTCATCTGCATAACTCCCCGGGGCGGGATGCCAAGGTGTAATCCATGGGGCCTCATCCTGCAGGGTGCACAGCACTCCTGGTACCCAGCACAGGTATTCCAGCTGGTGCTGGGAATGGGTCTCGAACCTCCTGTTGGCCAGCGGAGGGGGGTCCGTTGGGTTTGGTCCTGCTGGAGGTACCGCTCCTTTCCATTGGCTTTGGCAGCTGTGAAGCATGGAGCACCAATCCTGGGTCTGGGATTCTGAGCAGCACGTCTGGGAGGGAGGGACAGCTTTCTTGGCAGAGAGGGAAAGAAAAACGCGAATTGCGCTGCTGGCCCAGGTCTTTGTGCACATCTCAGTGTTTTGAGGAGACACTGAGAGACACCCATACCAGAGTGTTTAGAGATGGTGGTGAGGAGACTCCTGAAGATCCTCTGTTAAATCCCTGCTTTGAAAAAGACCTTGCAGAGATCTGGATGTGCTTGTCCCAATGCAGCTGAGCTTCAGGTCCTCCAAAACAGTATTTTTGATGAATACACCATGTCCTTTTGCTAAAAAAGACCTATTTTGGTTTTCGTCTGACACATGGACGATGTTTCTTTTGGAACTCTCCTCACATCTTTTCCATAACTGTTTTTAATCATTACTTGCAGGATGAGTACTTTCCCTTCTCAGCCTTTCCTTCATGAGCTCCCTGGGGCCTTTGTCAAGAGTTTCTCCTCCCTCACAAGCTCCGTCCTTTCTTGCAGGACACCCTCCTGCAAATCCTGGAGCAGCCCCTGATCACTGGGTATTGGCCACCGTGGGTGTTGTTCCTGTATTGAAAGGGAAAATATTTAGCAGCAAGTAAAAGGTTTGCTGGTAGAAAGCTACAGCATCTGCAATCCTCGGTTGTGTTTGTGTTAACAATTCCAATATCTTTGACATAATAACAGTAATTTAAACAGGTGCTGTTGACTGAAGGGCAATTAGGGGTTGTTGAATTTTACATTTCCCTAATACTCACCAGAAGCTGCCACTGAGCCCCGTTCTGCTGGTATTTATAGCACCACGACTGAGCAGCTCCTTTGAAGTCAGTGGCAGTAAAGCGCCGTGGAGCCAGCGGAGCACTGGGACTGGCACCCGTCAGCTTTTTCATTCCTCCTGCAGAGATTCCTTCACAGCTGCTCTTCCCGACAGCCTGATTTATGCCCTGGGATTTATGGAGCTGAACAAATGATTATAGAAGAGCTATGTGTTTTATTACACAGGGACCAATTTTCCCAAGCCAGAGGGCAAATCCCCTCTTCTCTACCTGCGCTCTGCTTGTGCAGCTGCCACGCATCCTCTTTGATAGTCTGAAAGCTGCAGATTAGGGGATTCAAGGGGCCAAAGGAGTCATTCATCCTCCTTTGGAAGTTTAGCTCAGGAGCCCTGTAGGTATTGCTGTGGTCTGCCACCAGCTGTGACCTTGCTGGAGGATGCAGCAGCCTATGGGGGGGCCAAATCCAGCAGATCTCTTGTGCTGTGTTTTTTGTGCAAGTTTTTCAAAGTGGGAATTGGAGGAATTTTATTTTTTTTTTAATTTTATTTACATTTACTGGAGGTTTGGTCTCAAAGCTCATTATAGGAGGGAAACTGAGTGCTTACCTTCACTCCATTAGCTACTTTGATAGTCCAGCATCTGCATTAGTGCTGGAGTTAACGAAGTGTGTGAGGTAAAAGCTTTGTCTAGTCCCTCCACTTTCCCAAGCGTTCCTCAGCAGTAGGTTTGCACAGATGTTGCCAGGTGTGAGATCTGACCCACAAGAACTCCACTGGTGCTGTTGAACAAGCCAGAGGAGACCTGGCTGGGCTCTGGGATCCTGGCTTGAAGTTTCAGCACTCTGTGATCAAGAAAGGCAGATTTCCATGTTTGAACCGAGCCCATCGAGCCTGGAGCATCGCCAACACCACAGAGTTGCTGTTTCCATGGAGGCAGCTATGAAAGCAGATTTTTCCCTTTAAAGAAAGGCAGAGCATGGGACAAAGCACATACACTCTAATGGGGTGGAAGTTCATTACCAGAAAATGAACCCCCTTAATTGCTTCTGCATAAATGAAACGTTCCTGAGGCCATGGATGGAGAATGGGGTGTTACTGATCTCAGAAGGTCACCTGCTTCCATGGGAAGTGAGAGAGGACTACAGCGCTGAGCCCAAAGGAGTTTTATGGATTTGTGAAGGGAGCCAGTGAATCTGTGTCTAATTAACTCAATTCTGAGTGATGAGGGTGCTGGGAGGAATACACAGGGCAGACCCGGCAGAGAGGACCTGCAGCAGCTGCCATGTGGCACCAAGCTGATTGTGCCACCATCACTTTGCCCTGAGTATAGTATGGCTGATCGAATTCTCCTCCCAGCCCCTTAATTGCTGCTCAGCTGGATTTCCACTTTGACAATGGATCAGGTCAAAGCTGCTCAACTGCTTCAGCTCCATCTCACCTGGTTTCTCCTCCCTTACTCAGTTTTCTATTGCATCTGTCCCCTCTGGCTCAGCCTCCCCCTCTGCTAGGAGCCACTCCCATTGATATCTCTGGGCTGCTCCTGTCCTCCCAGAGAAAACTACCATGATTTCTGTATTCACAACTCCCACCCTGCCCTCACCACTCCTGCATTTCACATTGCAGACCCCTCTCCTCCCTGCCACCCTGTTGACCTGTGCTGGTTTCCCAGTAGGGATTGTCTGTCCCTTGCTTCCTTGCTGCAGGCACATGCACTGGGGCTTTTTCTTAAATGCTGGGAGCGTCGTTCCATGCAGTTAATGACACGGCAAGGAAATGGAAACTGAGGCTTTTGCTGGTTGTGGGGTCACAGCATGGTGGTGGCTCCTCACCTGCCCCGTGAACAGAAAAGAGCTCAGTGCTGGTGAGCACTGAAAAGAACTGTACAGGGCTGGCTCTGGGAAGGGATAATGCTGCTTTTCCTGTTTTCTGATTCGGCAGGATAGGTGGTCTGTGGCACACAGAAAGCCTTTCCACAAAGATCACGCACACGGATGTGCCATGGGGTGAGGAGGGAGGTGGCAGCGGGAAGCAGATGGGCAGCACAGTGTGTGGTGTGCCTGGCATTTGCTGCTTTGCTTAGGGAAGCTCAGAAAGGAGTTACAGTAGGACCAAAGAAAGAGATTGGAAAAAAAAAAAAAAGATTGAAACCCATCAATATTCAGAAGAGCAGAAGAAACAAATACATTGACCTAAATAACCATTGGTGACTCAAAAGCTTAAGGGAAATATATGTAAATAGTGCCATTAACAGCTAGGAGGCTGTGGGGAAGAGGGGCTCTGAAGGCAGAGATGGGCAGCTCCTGACTTCTGAAGTAAAATGCAAACTGACAGAAATACTTTCTTTGGGGATCCACTCTCTTCTGCCTGACCACAGAGACTCCTTCCCAACCAAGTTAAAGTAAGTTAAAATATTAACTTCTACCAAAACCAGATCGAGTACTGCTGCCTTCATCGGAGGAGAGTGTTTCATAAGGCTGATTCGGAGAATAATTCAGCCTGAATCATCTCCACGTGATGCATCCATATGAAATGCAGGCTGATTGCAATTTCTGCCTGTGTTTTACCCAGCTGAAAGCAAGCTGACCTGCAGGTTTTTGCTCTGGTGCATCCATAGGAAAAATTTCGCTTTGCTGGCCTGTTGTAATGTTTTTCCTTATTCCAGATATTTTAAAATAAACAGAAGGGATTAACTGGAGTGGAAGGCTTAATTGACCTCTTTCAAACAAATCTCCTCCCTAGAGGATCTTGAATTAAACCCCCACTTCCATTCCTGCAATTTAACTGACCAGTGATAGCTCTGATAGCTCGTCTCCAAAACAATGCACTCTGATTAAGCCTTAACGTCTTAGGCTATGGAAAGCTGATTTCGTAGAGATACAGAATCTGTAACGCTTGTCCTAAAACCTGCCATGTTAATCATTTATTAATATTCTACTTTGACTTTAGGCATCTCGTAGTGTCTTTTACATTTGTATTTGCTCTTTACTCTGCCCTGGTAACTGTAGTTTATATACATTTCCTCCCTAGTCCCTGCAGTGCCCAAGTTTGCCTCTGTATTGCCTTGTCGTGTATTTATTGATTTCAGTTCACCATTACATTAAGGAAAATCCTTTTTTATCTGCTCCCATGAGGAGCTGTTCTGCCGAGGGCAGTTCTTTGGTCTTGTGTTGTTTTGCAGCAAACAGTGCAGGTCAAAAAGTGAGAGGGGGGGTGAATTTGTTCTTCATAACCTGGAGTTACAGTGAAGGTAGGGGTAGAGCAATAGCTGACAGTGAAGGTGGGCTTGAAATGAAGTTGGGAGAGTTTGGAAGATTATTTTGCATAAATAGGTGGTGGAGTGGTGGTGTGGGGAAGGATAGGTGGGAGCTGAGGGAGTTAGTCCTTCAGGACTCAGCAGAAGCACAGCAAAACTGAGAGCCCAGGAAAAATGGGTGACCTGGAAGATCTGTGGGGAGTCCTGGCTCTGCTTGAGAAGTGGAAATGGAGGAGGAAGCTACTACTGAGTTCCCTTTGAGCTTTTCAGGTTGAAGTATGCCTTTAGCCAAGAGAAAAAACCCCTGTGTTTCCTCCTCCCAATCCCTAATTTCTTTGCTCTGATTATTACCAAGTGTGGAAGCATTTGCCTCTGCTCATGTGATGGATGCCAGCGGCACTGGAAAGCTGTCACTGGAGAGGGGAAAAAGAGAAAAAAGTCTTTTCTTATGTTTGCTGGAGCAGAGTTCAGTGGAGCATTTCAGATGCGTTCAGATTATTGCTCTTCTACTTTGCCTGTAATTCGCCTTTTCCTCTGAATTAGAAAACCACCTTTTAATAAACTGGTAGGCAAGTAGTGATTTTGCATGCTAAATAGTGTGATTGCTTCATCCCAGTGGGATTGTGCTCTCTCAGAGTTGGGCAGCTGAAAAAATACATATATTGGTAATTAAATTAGACTGTATTTACAAATATTGGCTCAGAGATTTTCCAAGTCATAAACTTCTATCTTTCCTTTTCTGATGAACATAAGCTTTGCTGAATTCAGAGCGGATAACGTGAAACTCAGCCTTCTTCCAGCTCTGCAAAATCCTGGTTTAGAAAACATTGATGGAGGGCTATAACTGAAGTGTCTGAGACTTTGGTTTCCACTGAGATGTGGGAGGTGGTGGCAGCAAAAGGGAGGAAGGGAAACAACATCTCCTTTAGCCCGTTAAAAAGAAAGGGAACAGGAAATCAGCTTTCTCCAGTAAAGTCAGCCATGTCCCCCCTCCCCTTGTTTTGGATGTGTTGTCACCACGGAGGGTTATTTTTCCCCGTCCTATTCTCAGTAGAGGGAAATAGAGGAGAAAGTGGCAATTTCTAGGGTCAGTCCTCCCCCTGAAGCCAGCAACAGTTGAATTAGGATCCAAATGCTGCTCCAGAAAGCCTGAGATGAACAGCTCTACATTGGGGAAAAGATAAGTGGCCTTTGAAGATGACTTTCGGGGAGGTACAAAACACACAGCAGCGGGTACCCAGCTCTGCTCTCATCAGGTATGCAGGAGTGACATGTGCCCTGACCAGTCTGGTGGTGACACTGAGGATGGAGTCTGGAGCTCTCTGAATTTTGGGGTTTCCTTTGGGTTTCTAAACTCCCTCCCAGTAAGTCAAACTCTGTAAAAGAAATGGTCACACCACCCTAGTAAATACACTTTTCCCCCCCCATTTCTCTGTAAATACCCAGCTGCAGATTTGGTATTTCAAAAAACGAATCCATATACTGAATGAACTGAGGATTTCAAATGGCACCACGGGTAGTTAAAGGCTGCATGGCAGCTCCACTGCAGATCCAGCTTTTCCAGCCTGAGCCCCTGCTAGCGAGAGAGAAGGAGCTCACATGGACTTTGCACTGATTTATTCATATCCCATCTCTTACGTGGGCGAGCTGAGCCTTCAGCTTTTGGCATCCTGAGCTTTGGTTGCTTGCAAGGACACGCCACGAGTACGAAACACGGGGGGGACAAGATGATGTTATTTCCATTTAAAACATTCAGAATATATGTTATAAGGAGAAAGAAGAGTCATAATGACATGGCTGATTGCTGTCAGAGTGCTAAGAGGGAGGTCTTTTTGGAAAAGGTATTATACAGCCGACTGTGACTTGCATAATCATTTTAAAAGCCGTTCAGGACATCTTCCTGCCTTGATCCTGAAGAAGCTGGGAATAATTTAGGAAGCCATGGTTGTCAGTGTGGCTGAGCTCAAGGCTGGGCACAGTTACACACACTGGGGTGGGTGCACAGGGTATAACCAAAGCCTGATGCTTGGAGTGCAGAGACTTACAGGGGTAAAGTGTAAAAACGTGGTCTAGTCATTCATTTGTGACATATCAAATAGTTTGAGTATCGTGGCTGTCCTAAAATCATCTTTGTAAAACCTTTCTACTGGCCCATGAAGCAATCAGTAAGTCATCTCTGATGCCCACCTAGAGCACAGATGATTTTCAGAGTGGCTGAAACAAAAAGCATCAGGGTATTTATTGAATCATATGTCCAACATTTGAGAGGAAGCCTAAGGAGTGAACTATATCTTAAATATCTTACAATTTATATATGATTCTGTGTTTAAGTACAAAAGGAAAAAGATGACAATTAAATGAAAGATTTTGTAGGACAACATATTTCATTTGAACAGAAACTATAATTTTTATTAATTTTTTTTGTAAAGAAATACTTCCCTTAGGATCTGAGCTCCTTCTGCACATTTAATTCTCCTCTCAGCCAGTGACTCTGCAGTCCCTTTTTTCATGAATTGCTGACTCTGGCCCTGCCACTCGACGTAACCACACATGTTTCCTTAATGCATTTTTTTGCAGTCGCTTTCCTGGCTCATCTTTTGATTTCCCAGTTGTATCAGCAGCTTTGTTGGAGTCATTCCATAACGAAGTGGGGAATGAATGAATTAATGAATCTGCCTGCCTCTGGAAACAGTGGTGAATGCAGCCAGAGTCAGCAGGCAGAGATGCTCTTTTTTAAAAATTATTATTTTCTAATTGGTGGTATATTTTTGATGCTGAGACTTTAAGAAGGACCTGCAATCTCAGATGTAAATATGCTAAATTTAAACATAAATGTATATATTTAAATATAAACAGAGGGGTCAGGGCCTGATGGGCCGCTGGCACCATTTCACTGAGCAGGGTGGGAGCCGTGGGGATCCATGAGCTGTTGATTCCTGAGAGATGATGGCCAAGATCTTCACCTCTGTATAGCCTCAACATCTTCCCCTCAGTGGTAAATAAGATTTATTACAACATACTTGGAGAAGACCTTGTTTTCTCTCGCAGACTCCTTATTACAATGGCAGTTTCTCAACAAAACAACCTCCTTGAGAGCTGCTGTAAAACCAGTTGGTGCAGGCTGAGGAGGAGTGATGTCGTGTGGTTCCAGCGCGAGAGGAACTTCTTCTGGGAGAGAAGTGGCATTTTGACACAGTTGTCTGAAAGTTTGCAGCTGAATTAGCTCATGCACATAGTCACAGGGGGCAACTTGGCATGGTGCTTCCAGAGCAAGGCTTTTGGGAGTCATCTTAGCTGGTCACTGAGTCACCTGGCAACCTCCTTTCCCTGGTCTTTGTGAGAGGCTGCAAGTGTCTCTTTGGACCATTTCAGATGAAACCACTCATCTTGGAGAGGGCCTGGAGAGGCCCTTCCCATAAACAGCGTATGGATGGGCCCAGCAAAATGCAGTGATTCACATGTGTGCTTCCTTCCTCTGGAAGGAAGGAATGGGAGCCGCTTCCTGTAGCAGCAGCATCTCTTGGAAGGTGGCAGTGGGGGCTGTCTGAGATGCAGTGACCTCTGCAGTTGCTCAAAACCTTCCTGCAGGCAAAAAAAAGTTCTATTTCTGGCATTTAAAAGGGGGAAAACAATAAAGGCCTCACAGTTGCATTCATCTTTCTGGATTTGCACAGATTGCCCAGAGACAGAGATGTGGGAGTTCTTTCATTCAGTTTGCATCATACTGTCGGTTTTGTTTGCTTTTCTGTGGCTGGTCCAAAAGCTTTCACATCAGGGACAAGGCATAAGGGGTCTCCATTTCTTCTTCTGACCTTTGTCTCCCAGTTGGAGAACAGGTGAGACCCATCCTTTCCAAACTGGCGTCTGGAGATGGAAAATACAAAGTCTGCACGGCAGGGTCACTTAGCTCCAAAAAAAAGCAGTGTTGAGGAATTCCTCAGTGGCAATTATTGACTGGTGAGGATGATCCCAAGGGAGGAGGACTGAGCAGGCATCTCTTTATAAACATTCCGTGTTCTGTATAAAGAGCTTATGGTAAACTTTCTGAGGGAGGTAATAAACAGTAAGCTCTAGAAACCCTTCAAGGGATCAGTTCTAATTTTTAATGTGGAGACAGAGCATTGCATGACAGCAACTCAATAGGTAATAGGATAAGAATTGACTTTCAAGCCTGTTTTTCAGCACAGTGCAGAGTGGGGGAAAAAAAAGACAAGAAAATATGTATGGAATAAACATTTCAAGTTGAATCTACACATTTGTGATTTATTGTAGACTGTGTAAATATTTTTTTCCTTCAGTTACATTTACAGCAATGCAGAGTAAAAGCAGATAGTAAGAAGGTAGGAAACCCACAGTGATAACAACAGGCATGATTTTCATCTTCCAGCCACTTGCTGTGGATCCATATAATCCTTAGATATGTTTGTTTGCATTTTAAAGGTCTTTTGACATACCAAATAATCTGATTTTGTGTCATTTCTTGGTAAACACTTTACAGGTCAGATGTGTTTCATCCCAAAGAGCATTCTTATCAGAGGCTTGCCATTAATAATGCATTAGGAAGCATTTGTTGCTGTTGATCCTTCACTGGAAAGCAACCTTTATTACCAATGTTATAGTAATAGAGTGATACCCTGAGAGCCAGCACAGCCTGTAGTGGTTTAGAAGTAAAATAAGAAATGCAGTGAGTCTCAGTGTAGTGAATGTGAACATCCCAGGGAGGATTTATGGCAGGAGGTCAGCTCTAGAGCCCCACATCTCAGTGATGGGTGTCAGTGGCACATGGTGCTGTCACAGGGGTGTGTCCCCCTCCAGTCCCTCTCGTGCTTGTCACCCCCTGCTCCATGACACTCTCTGGGGGCTGTAAAGTGACCTGTGCTGGGGCAGGCAGCCCCTGGAGCCCCTCCCTGATGCAGTTTTGGTTTGTTCGTGGGTGCAACCAGCACAAGATCAGTTGTTGTTGAGGCCTAGGACACATCTTGTATCCTTTTTTTTTTTTTTAAGTAGAAGCTGAATTTTACAAATTACCAGGACACATCCATAGTAAATACAGGGCACTTGTGAGGAACTGTGTGATCCTGTTATTAGTCATGACTGGGAATCTGGAAAAGCCCTACTGCAGCCTACCATGGCTTGGTCACTGGTATGTTTGTAATGCTGGCTTTGCAGCTGCCATCAAGTGCTGCAGAGGAAACTCCGTTTCAGAGGGTTGGAACTTAAGCTTTACATTCAAAACCAAGACATTTTAATTTCCCCTTCACTGCAATACAAGTTGGTGCCAGTCCATCTCTTTTGGGGAGGCGTTTCCAGCAGACCCCACTGAGGATGTGGCCCAAAATGCAAAGAAGATACATGATTGATAACAATTTTCCAAGTGTTTCTGAAGCTCAGTCTTTTCTCTTGACAGATACAGAATTTCATATCTTGCAGTTCTTATCCTACAGTCCCCCCCACCTCTGGGAATGTCCATATTTACTAATATTCAGAATTATGTAATATTGTTTCACAGCTCTGGTTTTGGTGTTTCCTTCAAGTTTGTCTGATCACCCTGCTCACCTTGTCTTCTCTACTGATATGTCATCACATTAATTCTTCATAATATTTCCTTTTATTATTTTTTTCTAACTCAAAACATAGTAATAGAGTACCCACATCCTCTGCAATACAGGATAGTATTTTAAAATACTAATAATAATATCAACTCAGAAAAAAATAAATTACAGCTGCTTGAAGTTTCAGAAGTAACTTGAGACTTGGGGTGACTCATTTAATGGGTCCCTTATTTAATCCCCTCTCCCTGTGGGTGTCCAGCATTGCCTACAAAGTTAATACCATTAATTATCTCAAGCTGAGCACCCAAGGGACTATTTGCTTCGGCAAACCTGGAATCTTTTCAATTGCTAGGGATAGAAATTATTTGAGTTACCTCCAGGGGTTTAGGGGGCTCTGAAGGGGGGGGTGTTTCTCTTTAATCTGCCCAGAGCTGTTGCAGACTAATTCCCTGCAAGAACCTCTGTCTACACGTTTCTATATATGTGTGCATGTGTATGAGATAATAGAGAGTGACTGACTACAATATATGCATTTAAACTACTCGTCTGAAAATTACTGAGCATTAAAATCCACTGGGAATCACAAGATTTCCAAATTAGGAAAGCACGTGTCAGTCAGTGTGTGGAAATGAGTCCTGGAACAAGAGTAGCTTTCAATAAGAAGAATGAGTATTGTTCCCTGGAGTACATCAATCCTAGTTTGGCCACTCTGTACCAGCTTTTACTATTTTTCTGGAAGCATACATTGCCTTTTGTTATTATTTTTTCCTGTCTTTTGTTCCTTTGTGCATTTCTATTAGATGTGTCTCATGGGCCAGCTATCGAGAGACACACTGCTGTGCTGTGGCAAATGAAGGCATTTTCCACCGTAAACAAGGTATTGTGGGACTGAAAAGGAATGTGGACAATGACAAGTCCTGGATGCTTTGTAATTGTTTAAATGCATTTTTATTATATTGTGCAGTGACATAGAAACTCTGAAAAATTGGCTGGTTTGACCCGAGGTTGAAATGAGCAGAACGCTGCAGGGTAAATGAGGGGCTTTGGGAAAGATGGCATTTTGTTGGTCTAGTCCATCAGTATGTATCTTTCCATGATTAAAGCATTATTTTAATTTAAACCACTTGCAAGTCTGCCCCATCTCAAAAAAAATGTAAGACATCTTGAAAATCCGTGGTAATAAGTTGAATCCTATTGACTGTCAAGCTGTTTTGTTCTAAAACTCACATGGGCATGCATTGAAAATGGTATTTCTATACTTAGTTTGAGCTGAAAAAGATAGTGTGGAAAACTATGTGGTCACAGGTGACTAATTTCTATCAGTACATTATTTATGTGTGGAAGAGTTTAGTGGGATGGTAGAAGACTCAGAATTTGGGCTGGCTTTATTTACGATTTGTAGATCCTTTCTGTTACTGCCAGAGAGACAATGTTTGAAGTCATCATCTCGATTCATTAGTAGAGTGTATCAGAACACTTTCCAAGGGTTTATTCTGTTGTTCCCAAATTGAAATGCTCAGATCATAACTGAGGAAAGCAGAGATCATAGGAAATGGGGTCTCCCCTTAGGCTGGTGAACCAACCTGGTATTCACCTGCATGTCCATTCACATGACAAAACAAACCATACCCTTTCACAAGGTCTGAAACTACCTTGTATCCACAGAAGTAATGAGATACCCCTCTAGATAAGACCAGTAAATGAATAATTAATTACAAGATATGACCACAGGACTCACCTGCCTGTGATTTGAGGTGCTCTGCAGGCAGCTGCCCCCCCCGATTCCCGGGTGCCCCCTATTCATTTCCATCCTGTACATCCAGAATGACACTCTGGGAGTTAGGAAAGTGTTTAGGAATATCTTATCTGGAAAGTCAAACAGGATTTCTCCTCTGACACGGTAGTGTCTCAGGCCTGACCTGAAACCAGTGCAGTTTTTAAGAGCTTTTCCGTGAACTCTATTTGCTTCTTACTCAGTTCACTCTGCTTTTCCAGATGCTGCTTCTTGTTTAATCTCCTGAAAAATAGGGTAATTTTCTCTGTATTTTCAGTTAAAAATAGAAAAATAGAGGTAAGTTCTAAAAAATGCAAGCCTGCAATGAAGGCCCACTCCTTTTTTTTTTTTTTTGCAGAGGAAACTCATGCTCTGATTGCAGCCAGCAGCAGAGGGTCCCCTCCAGGATGCTCAGAACCATCCTTAAAGCAAAGAAAGAAGGAAATACAGAACTACTGCTGTTGCTATTCCTTATTTAAAAAACAAAACAAAACAAAAAAACTCTCAGTTTTAATAGCTGTATAGTTAAATAGATATGTGTTGGTCTCTTCCACTTGTCTCAGCAGTGAGAACTGGCACCAGTGTGAGCTCAAGGAGAACCAACATCCTTTTTACCTCTCGCTCACAGAGAATTTCTCAGCAATTTATGCTGCTGTCAGTCCACACCAGACATTTGCTTTCTCCTCGAGATTGAGTTTCAGCCCAGCTCCCATTTGTCTGGAGCACTGGCTATGCAAGCTGCCTTGACACATTAATTTAATTTGTGCTTCTCAATTCATACTCTTTCATTTACGATCAAATATCGGGAAAGGTTACAATTAATCAGAGCGCGGGAACAGAAGCCAGCAAAGCTAATGATGAATTACTGCATTTGGGTGGCTCTGGAGGGGAATAATTGAGGTCCTTGTGCTACAGAAAACTATTATTAGTAAGTAAAAATTATCAAAGAAAGGCGACCTGCACCCATCTCCCATTTCGCAATCTGTGTTTCTGTCAGTTTTCTCAAAAATGAAGCATTTTATTAACGCTCCTGGCTGCAACCGGTATTTTTTTGACTGTGTGGCTGCTTTGGGGGAAAACCTGCCTTTTCACAGGGCACTGGGGGGTTTGACCCCAGAACTGTCCCCCACTTTGGGCTTGCACGTGATACCCGGTGTGCACAAAGGCAGGTTTTTAGATGCTAATAGCGTGCCCATCCCCGAGGGAAAAGGGCTCTGCTGCTGCTTGCCCAGCTGAGGAACCACAGGGAATCCCTGCGGAAAATACAGGCTCACGGGGTGTGCTTCCTGATTGAAACTGAACTAATTGCTGGTTGTTTAAAAGCAAACATGTTGCTGGGCTGCAGCAGACAGAGCACAGAGCCCCTCCCGAGGGAATATTTACAGCCCGGTCGGCCGAGTGCTCGAGGTGTGTGTGAGAAACCCTTGCAGGCTTCCCAGGGTGGCTCAGGGTCATGATGGATACACATGATTTCCTTGGGTTAGTGAGACACATTATCTGACTGCTGAAATACCATAAAAAAAACATAGGTCTCATGCAGCTATGGTACACAGTCATTAAAAGGTCCATTTTTAAGTAAAAACACCCATCTCACTTTGTTATTCTAGGTACTAACTTTGTAAGGTTATCGTGTGTTTTTGTGCATGGCAGAATTTCACAGACCTTTACTCAGTGTTTTCTGGGGACACCTGGGATGGCAAGGACTGTTGTCAGTGCTTAGGCGTGAACTTGGGGCTCCTTGGTGTTTTTCAAGATGGCAATATAGAGTAGGTCTTTCCAACTTAAAAAGAATATCTAGTTGTAGGGGAAGAAAAAAGTGGCTCTGACTTTTTCATTGGGAACAGAAAGTCAGAGTTGAGCAGACTTCTTTCTTATTTGGTGGGTTGAGAGGACTACTCTTACCTGGGATGTGATAAAAGATACAGAACACTATTAACCTTAGGACTGAAATCACCTTTTTTTTACTTCTATTTCAACTGCCTTTGATTTTACTTGCTGTAAGTCCAAAAATATATTCTTTGGGGGTAGTAACATATATCTGGACTTTCAGCTTTTCAGTTCATCAGTCTCAAGTACAGGAGAGGGACAACTCATGAAAACTGCAGAAAGGGATCGAGCGTTTAAGATTGAAGCAACAGAGCAACCTGTCACCTCTGTGTGAGCTCTGGGAGATGAGCTGGCAAGGCTGTAACTTTTTTGGGGAAAGCTATTGCTGGAAATCCTGCCCTGAGCACAGACCATTGCTCCCCTGGCACCCAAAATAGTACTGCCACCCTCATGCTCCAGGGTAGGACTGTAGGATACTTCTTGCTGGAAAAACACCTTCATTTGTGACTGGGAGGCAGCACGGCAGTAGTGCCGTAGCTGACAGAGTGGATGTGCTTTGCTGGTCCACATCACACACCTTGCAGGGGCAGTGTCAGACACAGGGAATTTCCTCTCCGTGTGGGCACCTGATCTGTCATTGAAGGTCAGGGGTGAAATTTGGATTAGTCTGGAAGTCCATGGGACTGTGATGCTCAGTGAATTATTTCTGTGCCTAGGAAGGAGTGCAGTGCAAAGAGCCAAGTCTGGCGTAGATCTAACAGGCAGGGTGTGCTGATTAGCATGTAATTCGATTTGTTAGGCACTACAGTAAACAGCATTAAGTGCAAAATGCAGTGATTGCTCCTGATAGCACCCTTCCAGCGTTACCTCGGTGCCTGTGGCTGTGGATGGAGGTGTGTCCAGGGTCTCCAGGAGGCACCAGCAGGGCTGGCAGTACTCCTTTCATGGATAGAGAAAAAGAAGAGTAAGACAAACACTGCAATTACAAGAGGTTGGATAGCTGTATCTACAGAGCACAGCTCAAACACTTCTCCTGCTATCCCTGTCCCTTCCCCATTCCCCACTGACGCAGCTGGGACCAGCCCTGCTGTGGGTTACTCAGGAGGAGAGGTGGTGTGACAGTCAGATTTTCCCCACCAGTATTGTGTTTTCCTCCAGTAAATGCCATGTCCATATGTTTTCCTTCATGGCTTTGGTAGAGAAAGTCCCTTATCTTTATTCTTGTGCCGCGGTTGGACCGTGGGTTGGAGGACCTTGGCGTGGCAGCCTGGAGCTGAACAGACTTATCTCCTGGCTCCCCTGCTTAAGAACAGACTTGCTTTTGGTCTCATGCTGTCACACTTGCTGAACTCTTTGTTTGCTGTAACTGAAGGGCTGCCTCCTTCAAACCTCACATTTACAAGCACAAAATTAATGTGCTGCATCATTTCAGAGTAAGAGCAAGCGAAGTCTTTCTGAAATGGAAGTGCCCCACTGAAGCCATGCAGTGATGAGTCCTGTTTTCTCTTCCCCCTCAAAGCCAGCTCAAGCCCACTGTCATCAGTGGTAGCTCTTTTTAGGACAGGCTCCCCTCATGTCCCCATGAGGTGTTGAAATCAGCCAGACCATCCCTTGGCAAAGCACGTGCAAGGAAAGGACAGACATCCTGGTTGTGCTCATCCCCACCAAAATAGCAACAAATTACGAGTATGATACCTCTCATTTCCTCTTGTTCCATGGGGGTGAGCACAGGAGGAGCTGCACAGAAAGGTGGCATTTGTTGAGAGACCTGGCACAATCAGGAGTATATTGGAAGCTGTCGGGAAGAATTAAATTAAGGTTGAGTGCTCTGGCGTGGGGATGGCACACAGGCAACTCTGCAGAGCTGCCCAACAGCCTCTTACCTCCCTGTGCCCCTGATAAAGGCAGGCAGTTGTCCCATTGTCTGTGGGATGTTTTCCTAAGTGACCCCATTAGGAAATTAGAGTTTCTTAACAACTGTGAGAGGATTGCTGTTTTGTTATGACAGAGTACGGGCAGATGTCTGAGTGAACTTCAACTTCATACATTCTGTGCTCCTGATAGAAATTCTGTAATTTGTATGCTGTACATGCTATCCAGCATCCTGGAAAGGTCCATCATTTCTCTTCAAAGCACTTGGGTACCTCTTATTCCTGAAAGAGTTTTACAATTCTTGGAAAACGTTTGTTCACTCATCCAGGATGTTTTCTGCTTCCACGCCTAATTAAATGAGTAAATGCCTTTTTTTTTTTTGTGTCGTATCAAAATGACACAAAATTAATTTTAGCCATAGCAAAAATTAAATCATCTCTCCTTTTTTTGAGACCAGGCACATCAGTGGAGACTGAATTGGGGCACTTAAAAGCCCAGAGCTCAAGGTTTCACTGCCCCAGTCCTCATCCTCAGACAACTCAGGAAAACAAGTAGCATTGTTTCCATTCTTTGGGAGAAATCAGAGGAAATGAAGTTTCCTTGTGATTGCTGTGTGTGTTACAGTTATTTAGAGGGACTGTGCTAAGGAGAGGTTGACTTTGCTTTGCAGTGGAACGGAGAGACCTTGCCGGCTGATGAAGTGAAGCGACTGCGCAGCATTTATTATTGAAACCCTCAAGAGCTGGTGGAGGCTCTGCTCCTTTCAGGAGCATCCAGCAGCCATTTGCAGAGCTGCTGGGGAGGCAGGCTGCTGTTAACCAGGGTTCCTGGTTACCTTTCACAGGCACAGCCCCATGGGAGGTGTTCTCTGGCCACTGATATCCACAGCATTGCTGTGTTTGCCCGCATGGCTGAACCCATCCCTGGCTGTGCGAGGTGCCAGGATCCCTGTCTGTCCTGCTGGAGCTTCATGCTCGATTTAAGCTCATCTAAACAGGAGCTGCAGTCAAAAGGGGGGGCAAGTCCCACTGCCCAGACCTCAGACACCATCCCTGTGCAAAAGTGTGGCCTTGGCATCCGGTTTTAGACCAAAATACTGTCCTGACAAAGTAAAGGTCCCACTGGGCCAAATTTCACGTTTGCTTCTATCTGCAACAGCATTGAAACAGGAGAGAGCAACATGGCAAAGACAAATCTAAAACCAAAAGGGGAATATCTTGTTGAATGAATCTGCTGTTTATTTTTAAAAGCAATATGCACTATGCCAGCTGATGTGCTTTTAGTTACGTGATGTTGTTTGGAGCTCCGGAGGACCTGGAGCATCCAATAGCTGCGTTCGGATGCAAGTCCAGCAGGAAATCCTGCAAGTGCCGGCATTGATCGGGCAAAGAAGTACATGTCTAGAGCTGATGGTTTAAAATGTTACTCCAATAGACTCAAATCTCACAAATTCCCATCCCAGAGGGTGAATGAAATCAATCCAGTGCCATTGATTTGCCGCCGGCTGTGATTTGTGGAGCCCTGCGGACGAGCACTGAACACGAGCTGCTACCTGGCTGCTTCTCTTTGAGCCTGGAAAATAAAGTCTTTGAGCAGAGGCAAACCAGGATGGCTTTGGGTTAGGCTGGAAACCTGTCTGTGAGTGCCAAAAGGTACCCAACATGCACCAACAAGACAAATAAAAAGATTATGATGGTGGAAATGGAAAAAGAGCCAAAGAAAGTATGCACAGGGGAGACAATCACCTGCAAATGCACAGGGGGGACTTACAAAGCAGTCAGCAATCAATTTTCAAATAATGGGCTTGATCTTTAAGTAAACTAATAAAAGGAAATGAGGATGTAATAAATACCTGATTTATCATCCCATCTTTTTTTTTTGCTGCAGCGGCAACACAACTGTGTGAATTTTCTTCTCTGAGCTTCTCCTCTCCGCCTCCTGAATCATAAAGTCAAGGCAGCACCTTTACAGCTGAGTCTCTCCTGTGGCACAGGAGGTTTTATAGAGCTGCCAGCCTCCTCGCCCTGCTGCTGTTTCAGACAGATGCTGCTCAGGGGCTCAGCAAGCCGTGCTTGAAATGGCCCAGAGATCAAGGTGGAGGACTGTTGTGAGACAGCAGAAGGAGGCAGAGGACTTTGCCAGAACAAGACAGTATTTCACTGAAAAGTGACAGGACCACTGGCAGTTTCCCTGGGACCAGGAATTTGTCCTTGCCTTATGCAGCAGATTTCTGGAGTCCTTCAGAAAGTCAATTCTGAACTTGCTTCAGTATAACCATTAGTCTCCTCCACTTTGTTGTAAGGTGGGACCCACCAACCCCAAGGGTTAATGCAGGTTTTGGGTGTACTGGCTATTTGCTGTGCCAGTAGAAGGAGCAAATACCTTCATCCCTTTCAGCTTGCAGTTCATGCCTTCTTCCACTTTGAAACTTCTCTTGCCCCAGCTAACCTGTTAGCCTGTGATCTCTGTGTGCCCTGCAGACCCTCCTGCTGCCTTCCCCAGGCTCCTCAGGAGGGACAAAGCAGCAGGAGGAAGGCAAACCAAACTGCTCTTATCAGGAAGTAACAACTAAAAATTGACTAAAACACTCATTTTCTGTAGAGCAAGTGCTGTAACAATTAGCTTTACCAGGCAGCCAGGCCAACCCAGGTCTCTCCAGCAATGCAGAAGCTGGGAAGGTCACGTTTCCTCCATCCGCCTCCAGTTCCTTGCTTGTACAGCATTGGAGGGACTCCTCTCTCTTCTCCACAGCACCTTCACAAAGACCAAAGGAGCTGATCCTTCTTTCTGGATCTTGAAAGAAGCAGGGCCATCACTGTAGTGAATCCCACCCAAGTGGACATAAACCAAGGTACTGTGGGCATGTGGCTCTCACAGCAATCATTTCTGCCCTGAAGGAGAAGTCATGTACTGTGATGTTTGTAGTAGCTGATACCTGATACTGTTTTTAAGGAGGAGCCTTTCTGAATGCAGGTGAAGTCCCTTGGACCAGGTTAGAATTAGATCTGAGCTCTCTGTCTGTTTGCATGGCTGAATTGGCACAGCAGTAAATCTGCCTTTGACTGCTGGTGTGTGAGATCTACATCTGACCACAGCAGGGCCGGGCTCTCATCTGGGATGGGTTGTCTGGTGGGTAGATTTGAGATGCAGAGCCGTGTGTGCATTTGCTCTGTGGTGTGTCAGGGCACAGCTCACCACTTACACCGAGTGCCGTCCTCTGAGCAAAGCCATCCACTGCTGCTGGCATTGCTCCAGGCTGGGAGCTTCCATGGGATGTAACTTGCAACAGAGAGGGAAGCAGAAAGTAGGACCTGGGGCTTTCTTTCCTGGCAATAGGGGCATTTTCTTGTTTCGGAAGGTATTATGAACATTTAGAGGTAAGAAATAAGGACGTTGTGGGTTTATTTCTTAAAATCTCCCAGTGAGGAGGTCAGATAAGCCCTTCCCTCACACAGATCTCAACGTGTGGAGTGAAGTTCATGCAGGTATTTGGCTGAGGCCATCTACTAAAATTCCCTAGGAAGTAGAGAGAACGCTTGTGGGTTGCAACAAAGCATAAAGATGTGGCGATTTTTTTTTTTAATTTTCTTTTCTTTCCTGTTTTCTTATGACTTCTCCAGATTTTTTCACCATGTTCGGGAAAAAGAAGAAAAGACTTGAAATTTCTGGGCCCTCTAACTTCGAGCACCGGGTCCACACTGGCTTTGACCACCGGGAGCAGAAGTTCACGGGACTACCTCAGCAGTGGCACAGTTTGCTGGCGGACACGGCCAACCGGCCGAAGCCTATGGTGGATCCATCATGCATCACTCCCATCCAGCTGGCTCCTATGAAGGTACAGAGTCCCTTGGGAGTTCCCCAGCCTGCCTTTAATTGCTTGTAACCTTAATGAAGCAATGCCAGCGGACTGTTGGCATTGCACAGTGGCTGTCCCGGGAGGCAGGCACGGCTGGGGAGCGTGCGAGTGCAAAGGCAAACATTTAACAGTAGAGCTGCAAGGAAAAAAGGAATTATTTTTATATATATTTATTTATATAAAAATTGTGTGAATGTCTCAGAAGAGTGTGAGTCATGGGTCTGGCAGGGGCCAAGCCTTCATACTCCCAGGCTGCAGAAGAAAAAGCCACAAGTCCCCATGGAGGCCCAAAACGATGCTCCTCTGCAGCATAAAACTCCTCGATAATTAATTTAAGAGCAGTGCTTTAGGCAAAGGCGGTTTGGAGCAAGGGAGAGAGGGAAAAGTACACCAAAGAAAAAAAATTAAATTGCTTGTTCAGCCAGGCAGGGAGCTCAGGGAGGGATCTCGTTTCCACCTGCTGCTGCCTGGAGGGGGTAACACATGGGGATGGAGCTGAACTCGCTGGGTGGTAAAATGAGGGGAAACAGCCCCAGGCTGTGGTTTGGGAGGTTCAGGCTGGGCACCTGGGAAGAAAACTTGGCTTAGAGGGTAGAGCAGCACTGGACAGGGAGCCAGGGTGGCTCTAGGATCCCCATCCAGAGGCTCAGGATTCTGGTAGACAAATTCACCCTGATGTAGCAGCATTTCTGGGATTGCACATCCTGACAGCCAAGTGAACCACACCTGTGCTGTGGTGGCAGCCTGTGCCCTGCCAGCCGTGTACATCTACCCCTCATGCAGCTGCAAAATAAATTTAGGATTTCCTTTTCATGGGGATTTTTCTGCAGCAAGGGAAAATCAGATAATCCTGAGAGCATGGACCCTGTAGCTATATTTGATAAGTGCTCTTTGCTAAATTTACATTTACTGCCTGCTCCTGAAGGGCACTCATCACTTGCTGATCAGGACTGCTGGGTGGTGCTTCAGGACAAGGGGGATAAAACCAAGACCTTGCTATTTTGCTATAATAGAATATTGTACTATATAATAGAGGCCTTAGAATAATGAGGGAAAAAAGTAGGCAAACCTTTTCCTGCTAGGGGAGGAGAGCAACTTTGTTCCACAGCCCTTCTTAACACCAAAAATGTCTCTGGGTGTTTTGACATGAATGTGTGATGATGTTTTAAAATGGGGAGGGGGGAAAGAAAGGTGTTTATTATCTCATAGAGCTGCCATCTCTTTCCTGCAGTTCTGGAACCATCAAATCCATAAGCTTAGTAAGTTTTAAAATGTAATAGCTTTCTCAGCACTGTACAGGCCATACCACTCTGGGTCTCAGCCTGCAAATGGACGTGTGCAGTGCTCCCCAAATGGGCAATTGCCGCATTTTGAAGTGGAGAAAATCACTGTATTTCCAAGAAATTTGTCAATTCTTACTTTTCTGTCTCTGTACCAGGGGTCTGTATATGTGCAAATACCAGGAACATACTTCTGAACTAAACTGTAGAACTGAACTAAACTGTAGAACTAAACTAAACAAAATCCAGTTCCCAATCCGAGCTATTCTCCCAATGTAGCCTTGCTGCATCCTTGCATCCCACAGCATCTTCCCAGGATGTGTCCCAGGGACAGGATTCCTGCAGCCTGGTCCCCATTGTGGCAGTGGCTGTGGGGCTGAGCACAAACAAACCCATCTGCAGAGAGACCCTCAGGAGGGGTTGGAGATGGGAGATGTGGATTTGGAAGGAGATTACCCAAATTGCAGCTGATTGCATGACACTGCTCCAAAGGTATAGTTAGATGAGGAAATGGTGTTAAGACTGGAGGATTCAAGAAATTGTACCTTCACCCTCTGGTTTCTCTCCCTGCCAGAGACCCAATTGCAGCTTATTGAAATGGGCCTCCATAATACAGAAAACACAGGTTAGTTTTAATAGCAACTAAGAGACATTGACTGTAATCTGAGAATTTGCTTTCAACCCTATTGCAAGATACCATTTTACTCTATATTTTTTAAGAATTAAGATCCTTATTTTGTTATAACAACTCATGGAGAGAAACTGAGTTGCATCCACTTTAAAGCAAAAACTCTTTTAATGTTCCTAAACTAGCTCAGCATAATCATTTAATTTAGATGAATTTTTTTATGTGTGCACATGCACCAGTACCTTTAGTGTTGAAAGGGCACTGAGGATTTCATAACTTCACTGGGAGCTGAAGATTTAAAATGCACTTGCAGTTCATGGAGACAGGAACCAAAGGTTCTGAGATCTCAGTATTGGTTACAACTTTCCCCTTTCCCACCCAGCAGTTCATAGTTCACTTGATGTACCTTGTAAATGCACTGATGTGTAGCAGTAGAAGGTTCATAATTTTTCCCTGAGTCATAGAAGTAGGTCATGCTGAGGCATTTGGCCAGAGTTAGTTGGTGCTGAGGTTTCAGGTCATACAGCAGCTCTGTAACTCTGCTCTTACGTGCTCCTGAATTTATTCTGTTTGATTCCTTCAGTACTGACTGTGCTGTGAGGCAGAAGTGTGTCCCAATAGGTGCTTCTTCATGACTGAAGAGCAGCACAGATCATAGAGCCGACTTTGAGATTTCTTGGGTTTGAGACAGAACTGGTGTTTGCTTGCTTTGGGCTTCACCCAGAGCTGAGGCAGAGGAAGGGAAAGACTTTTTTTTTTTGACTTCTGTAGGTTTCACAGCTTTCCCTGTTAGTGGTGTTTGCTTGTTTCTCAGCCTGCAAAGCAGAGAGGATCTGATAGGCAGCGTATCCCTTTGGGTAAAGCCAATAAACGATAAATATTCTCACTGCTCCATCTGTATATTCAAAGGCAGCAGCAGCAATGATGAAGAGGCAGCGCCCTGGGCTCCCAAATATCCTGGGGGATGTCGTTGCCCTGCCTCTGCGTTGGCTGGGATGAAAGGCTTGTAAGTGCTTTGGCACGCGGGTGGCGGCGGCTTGTCATGGTAATATCAGCCTTTGAATCCAAACCTGAGCTGACTGTACAAATTCATTCATTTCAAACACAGGGAGAGACAATAATGGGATTCCCCTTCTCAGTGTGGGTGACCCAGATACCAGCAGAGGATTGTGTATTTCAGATGCCACCACAAGTCAGTAAAATGCTGCAGAAATTTCATGAAAAATAGAAAGCGGCAGTGATCTTGATAGGTTTGTGGTGTGGAGACAGAGGGGGTGAAAAAAGGCTGATTTTTCACTGAAAACATCTCTGCAAGAAAAATGTGAACTGCCTGTGTCTACCTGCACTTAAAATGGGCTTCATGAAGTCTGAGATCGTGATGCCAGGCCTCTCGTTCCTTTTCCTTCAATACTTTGTAGTAGTTCTGTGTGTACCTGCAGCTCGTGGTTTGCATGTTTATTCTTAGCACACAGCAGGCTTGGCTTGTCATCACCCTTATACTACACAGAAGTTTCAGTTTGTTGCCACCCTTTGATTTTTGGAAAGCCTCAGAGTCAATAACTAAGCAAATGCATTTCCACTCCACTCAAAATATTAGGAAAGCAAACACCAGAACCCTTATTTTGGGGATTTTTGCCAAAAGAGCTTATCATTGGCTTTGTAAAGATGCTCTGTTAAGATCTTTGAGTGCCTGCTGCTGTCAGTGGGAGCAGGATGGCACTGAAGACTTGTTAAAATCCCTTCTCATGTTTCCCAGTGCAGGGAACAGCTGAGCGTCCTCGCTTCTGTCAAGTTACTGGAGGGAAAAAAGGCATTTATTCATGAAAAAACACCATGCTGAGGTTACTCTTTAGTTGTCTGCACTGGTACGTGTGTGAAGCCTCCATCCCTTTGCTTTTGTTGATGCTTTGGGTAGTTTCATCATCCACACACTCAGCAAGATCAG
This sequence comes from Manacus vitellinus, assembly GCF_001715985.3. Classification (NCBI taxonomy): domain Eukaryota; kingdom Metazoa; phylum Chordata; class Aves; order Passeriformes; family Pipridae; genus Manacus; species Manacus vitellinus. Next base: position 2,835,104 of record NW_021940526.1, read on the forward strand.
ATGAGAGTCCCCAGCTTGATGGTGACACAGTGATTGGTTTGTCCTTGAGGAAGAAGGGACGGAGCTGTGAGTGTTTGGGTGGCCAAATATACGGAGGCATCAAAAAGACTGAATCCTTCCTGCTGGGACCTCTGCATGTCCTTTTCCCCTGAGCACGTTGCAGCAAATCCAGCCATGCTCATGTGGTGGAATTTTCCTTTTCCTGAATTTTCTTCCCTCAGCTTGACATCGATGCTGTACTGTCAGGAAGACAGCGGAAGCCCCTTGTGTGCCATGTGGGTTGAGCTGCCTTAAAAGTAGGGGACACATTGTCCTTTCCATCACTTGACCCAAATGCCCTTGAATGCCCCAGGTCTGAGCTGAGATGCACATTAATTTAAGATACACATCGACTGTGCCATTAACCCGTGGCAGTTCATTTACCCGGTGTTCTGAGCAGAGAACTTCTGCAGGGGACAGACCACAGCGTTGCCAGCTTTTCTCCCAGTCTTTCATCCTCATGTTCCAGTGGTCTAATCTATATGTTTTGCTTACTAGTTTTAGCTTTTCTCCCTTCTGCCTCTCAAACCCTGACCCCAATCCTGGTGTAATTTTTAAAACTTTTCTAAGCTTCTACTGATGCATTTCATCCTCTCTACTGCACAGGGGAAAAACAGTCCGAAAGTGAGTTACTGGTTGTGGCCCTTTCAATAGCTCTGGCATGAAGCAAAGCTTCTGTTTACTGTACATGATGACAGATGAAAAAGAAGGTATTTCTCTTCGCCATCCTATTTGGCCTCTTAAAATATTTCCATCAGTGAAATTCAAGTCTCCTTTCAGTTGTCATTTTTTTCCTGCATTTACATGCTTTCCTTGCTTAGATGGAGGACACTGTGCCCAGTGATGCTGACTGGTCAAAGACCTCAAAGAGGAGATAAACCAGGGTCCTTGTCTGAGCTTGAGCAGTCAGAAATATCCAAGTTTCATTAGGTAACTCCTCCAGCCCTCTCCTCCCATGTGGAATTGCACAGGGAAAATGCCTGACCAGGAAATGAGGGATTTAGAAATAAAGAACCATTCAAAGGCTTTGCCTGCTGTTTGTGGGCAGATGGACAAATCAGTGGTTGTCCTGACCTTTCTTCCTCGTCCACCCAATTGTCTACTTCTCCTTCTTGGTAACTCCTTCCTTTTAGTTATTCCTCCCATTCCTGCCTCTGTACATGGGACAGTCTGAATTCCTTGCTTGAGGAAGGTTGACTCCCATCCCACCAAATGCTGTGGATCTACAGCACTGCTTGACAGGACGGAATTGGAAGGCTGCTGACATCTCGTGGGCCTTCCTTGTAACCACATCATGAAGAGCCCTGCACATTAACTCACATTTCCTAATTACACACCGTGCAGTCCCACGTTGTGCCTGGTGTGTGTTCAGCTGGGAGAAGGTGGAGGGGGCGTCTCCAAAAAGGGCCAACACCTTGCAGCACGGGACATCCCAGGTGGAAGGAAAATGTTTTGCTGCCAAGTGTGGTTGAGCAGCAGGACAGCGGCCTGGAGGGACTGTGGGATCTCAGCCTTTGTAAAGGAGAGGGCAAAATTTGATGGACAATGCCCTTAGCAGCCTGACTGGACTTTGATATTAGCCTTGCTCTGGGCAGGAGGGTGGACTGGAGGCAGAAATGCCTTCCAGCCAAAGTTCTTCTGTGATTATCTTCATCTACAAGTGATTACGGTCAGATTTGCCATTTTCCTGCAAGGCAACCCCACTTCAATTTATTTTGATCGCTGAATGGGAATGCTTTTCATGCTACATGGTGCCAGAAGAAAGTACTGCAACATTTTTCAGTGAAAGCTTTTCTTTCAAAGGGGTAATGCTTCACTCTTGAGGGCTATTTGGTTACTGCATTTACAAGTGACAGTGCTACTTCAGTTACTCTCTGTACCTCCCTGTGCAGATATAATACAAATATGCCACCTAGTGTCCATGGATGTGTCTAACTATGACATTCACTTGGTGTGAGAAGAGCCAAGTAGCTGGTTTTTTGTAGTCTTACAGGAAATCTATCACTGTACAAATAAAAATCAGCCACAGGACGAATCAGTGCAAGAATTACCCAGCTCAGAAATTCTTTAGAATTCATATCTCTAGATTAATATATTCTCATATGTTCTACATTGTATAGAGGAAACTTTGGGGTTTATTTCTGATCACCTGATTTCTGAAAATTACAGGTTTTATCTAAGAATTTTTTTATGTTTTAAAGAATATTGTTGCTGCCTGTGAAGTTGATTTTCATGAGAGAAAAGTGTTTAAAAGTGTTTACAAGTCATTTGGACTATGCTTTTAATAACATGCTTTATTTTAGTCAGCCCTGAATTGGTCAGGCAGTTGGACTAAGTGATTGTTATAGGTCTCTTAACAACTGAAATAGTCGATTCCATTTCCTTCTATTCCATTCCATTCTAAAGGAAATGCCTCTTCTCGTGGCGCTTTATCTTCTTTGTAGTTTTGAGTTTCTGGCTTTCTGAGTTTCTGGCAAAATTCCTGGTCAGCTTGTGAGCAGCAGCTCTTTCATACCATTGCATTTCATCCAGCCTGACTTTCACATTGTTTTTCCAGAGCCTCATTTGGAGAAGAAAAACTAGCATTATTGTCATCTCAGATTGACTCAAAACACAAGATGTCCCTCAGTTTTTCAGTTCTGCTACTGAACTAGAAAATCAATTATTCACGTACCTTTTCTGACCAAGATATTTGTCCCTCATGGCAAGGTTCAGGCAGGTGCATTTGGGGGTTTGTCTGCAGCTGGACTGTAGACACCAGCACCAGGGTTTACAAACCAGACCTGGCCATCACAGAGAAACACTGAGCTTGCCAGTGAAAAACCCTCTCCTAGCACACAAAGTAAATACTGCCAGTGGCAAACCAAGTTTTTCTCATTCCATCTTATTTCTGTCCTTTAAATGTGCTCAAGTGATGCAGGAGCAGTGCCTGCAGAAATGTGGTTTCCAGAGGTGGTCGCCGCAGCCAGCGCGGGGTAGGGAATGATGCTTTGCTCCACACTGGACTGTGAAGACAAGTTCAGCACTGCAGTAAGACCTTAAGTGCATCATTCTGCCCCACTGCCTTGGAGGGGTGATAATTAATTGCCTGCCGATCATGTCCCTCATTTAAAAGGTCCCTGACATCCCTAAAAGAACGTGTGCTACCAGTACTCTCCTCCTGCAGACAGTTGGAGACAGGCTCTCACCTACACCTGCACAGGCTCTCTGAGCCAACTGAGCTCTTCCCTGGAAGAATGTTGGAGTTTGCTGTCGGCAGCATGGACATCTAAGGAAGTTTTTCAGAAATCCTTCATCACCTAAGTAAGCTTTGTCCATGCAACAGTTGGCATTGAGTCAAATCAGTCTGCTCACATGACAAAGGAGTTACTTTACCTGAGCCTGCAGCAAGCATAGACAACAACGCAGATCAATATAGATTACAGACTTCCATGGGTAAAAGTAGTTTTCTCCAATATGATGAGTAAAAGGATGTTTTTAAATGCTGTTTGCACATCAGTATTGCAATTTTAAGTAATATTAGTGTTGGGGCAGTCTTGCAAGGGCAAGCTTTAGTTCTGCTTTTGAGAGCTTATGTGGGTGAGCAGAACTTTGCAGTACACTAAATAAAGATTGAAAGTCAATTTAGAGTTCACAGTCTACATCTGCTGAGGCCGACCAGACTGCTTTAGAGCTCGAAAACCACATTAACCTCTAGGTCCACACATAAAAGGGGCAAACTCTCAGTGTCAGCATTTCAGAAATTGAATCCAGTCTCCTCTGGGAATAGAAGGTTGGGAATACACTCCAGGTAGCACTGTATAACCTGAAACAAGCCAGGAATTAGATCCTGAGCAAGGACACTCATAATCAGGTTCTTTTTTTAACAAGGAAGTTAGTCCCTGAAGACAAAGCTATGGGACATTGTCCCAGTAACTCCTCTCGCTGGCTCGCCTGTCCTGAAAAATGAGCCTCACTCCCAGCTTGCTACCTGGAGGTGGAGGACTCCATCACTGCTCATATGGCTGCTGCTGTTGTTGTTAGTTCCTTCTCATTTGTTTAGCCAAGTCCTTTGCCTCCAGAACCTTCCCTGCACTGACCAAACTCTCTCTGGGGCCAGAAACAGGGTTTGGGCCCATGACGGACTGGGCAGGCGGAGGTGATGCTTCGGGGTGGCAGTGGGGTCCTTCTGGTTCCTGTCCAGTGGCAGTGGTCCCCCAGAGGAAAGCATGAAAGATAAACAGTAAGTGTAAGCAGTAAATGCTTTCTCCAGTGAATGTTTGGAGAGGCTGAAGGTGTTTTGCCAACCTTCAGTCTCACAGTCCAGCAAGCTCTTGCTTGGCTCAGCTGAGAAAGCTGAAGGAGTAGAACACGTAAGGAGATACCCTGTTTCCAGGGACTGGCCAAACCTGCAGTGATGCTGCTGAGGTCCCTGAGACGGCAGGCTGTGTTGATGTCAGAAAACTCGCTGCTCGGCCATGGGAAACACTAGGTGGCAGCAGGAAATCTCTGGAAGTTCATATCCATACATGTCAAAAGTGGTCACAGACAGCTGAAGTAATCATAAATCTACTTGGGCATCCTGGTGGCTTTTTTTCAAGGCTTAAGCCCACTTAGGAACAGGTCTGTGGAGGGAGTTTCCATATAAAATTGGTCCTGCAGCATCTGCACTCCGCATCAGCACCAGGGCAGTGTTTGCTGCTTCCATTCCCATTTAACCATGCAATGACAGTAATCACTCAGTAACTGCACATTCTGCACATCTCAGTGATATATTCGTCCCTAGGTCTGCTGTTGAACTTTGTTTGATCCCCTGTAGTACAGAACAGAAACTGTCCTGGTTATAGTCCCATTAAATTATGTTCCGTGAAATAGAAATAGATGATCTTTAAGGTCCCTTCCAACCCAAACCATTCTGAGATTCTGTGATTATAACCAAACAGCCACGTTTATTCAAGCCCTGCAGAGTTTAGTTCAGTAAGAGTCATAGGATCAGAGGGAAAAAAATGTTGTCAAGCAGCTCACTTACTTGTGGAGCCAAAGCTCTGGGTATAAATGCGGTTTTTTCTATCTCCTGCTCTGACATGATTAGATCTGGGCTTTGGTGGCTCTGTAGGAATTTCAAAGTGCTTTGCTGCTCTTTCTTCCTTGTCTTCCCCTTCACGCAGGATCCAATTACACCAGACAAGTGCTGTGTATTACCAGGGAACAACACTGACTTACCTGCAGAGACTTTTAAATGCCTTTTCTGTTGTCTGTGGAATGAACTGTGTGGGCCAGAAAAAAAAAAAAGGGCATTTCAGATACAGATCTTTGGAGAGAGAAAAGTGAACGAAAGAGAAGTATTTAAGATGAGCATTTCTGGTTTTTAATTGGTGAGATCCAACAGGCTTTGGCTCACACAGTTAAAAGAATAGCAAGAGACTGTGAATTGTACTGAATTTTACAGTTTTGTAGTCTGAACAGAACAGTAATTGGTATCTATGTCCTAGTTTGCATTTAATAGTTCTCACTGGGCACAGTGCAAGCAAAGATCCTTATTGCTAAGGCTTGTGCTTCCATATGAAGTAGGACTTCCTGAAGCATTGGGATATATAGGCATAGAAATCTGGTTTAAACACACTGGCTTTTATAAAACACCCCGGGAATACACTGTGGGGCAGGGATCAGGTCTGACTCCCATCCCACACCCCGGGCAGGGGGAAGCATCCCCATTTCTCCCTTATTAGCAGCGGCTGCACTGCCTTTCTCCTTCTTCCTGACTTCCCATGCTGTCTGGCGGGGCTGGAGGAAGGGGAGGGAGTTCACTTTGTCGGGCAGATTAATTCATTAAGCGCGTCAGGGCCAATCTGCCGCCGAGGACAGACTGCACTTGGTGGCGACGCAGCCCAGCAAATCGAGTCAAATCAAGATTACCCGAGAAATGTTGGAGCAGTTTTTTGTAAATGAGATATTGTGGGGCTGTGCCGGGCATCACCCCTGAGAGCTCCTCTGCTGCAGAGCGTCCTCCGAAATCTCCTGCCTCGGCAGAGAAGGGGGTTGATTTGCACTTCTTGTTTGCAAGAGTGAATAATTAAAATGTCAGCTTGGGAAGCTCCTCCTGTCTTTCCTCTCACCTGCCTTGTAAATTTGACCCTGTCCATTAGATTTCTGCACAGGGGAACTTTTTTGCTGTATGTCTATGTTTGCAGGTGAAAACTGCTCAGTGGGAGTCAGTCCCCCTTCCCTAGGGCATTCTTATGGCTGCACTTCCCATTTGATAGCTGTCCTTGAAAAGGAAAAGTAATATACTTCCTTGGAAGAAAGAATGCTGCAATTTGCAATGCATATGAAATTATTTTCTGGTTTTATTTTGATGATACAAATTCCTGAGTTCCCTGAAATCAAGGAGTGAGCTCTCAGGAGAGGACTAAGGAGCCCATAGAGACATCAGTCAGATTAAAAAGCACCTCTTACATGTGTGTGACCAGGAATGCACAATTTTACTGTGTTAAAAAGTAACACACTGAAGTTTTTCTCACTATTCTAAGGCCATGGGGCTGAGGCATTTTTTGGCACATCACTGGCTGCAGGAAGATTTCTCCTGCTGTACCTTGACAGTCCCTTCCCTGCCAACATGACCAATGCTCTGCACACAATATCCTGCCCTTCCTCAGTGTGTTAATCCCAGACTTGCAGGGCTGTGATTGCAGTGCCTGTCTCAGCCCTGGGCAGGGCTCTGCAGGGCTCGTGGGTGGTGATCCCATCGCTCTGTGAAGCTCTGGCTGTGCGGCCCCGGGGACTCAGGCACTCACCAGCTTCTTCTTCCGCTCTGTGCCTCCGCCTGATGATTTATGAAGTGGGAAGGTAATTCCCAACCCTCTGCCACGGCTTGCAGAGCGCAAGGAGCTCCTCGAGCTGGCCCCATGCACTCTGAAACAGGAGTGTTGACTTTGTCTTCAAGCATCTGCCGTGTTTAAAGCTTCCTTTGCCGTGGCAAATCGCAGCCAAAAGTAATACGGTTTAAATTGTTTCTTCTAAATTAACAGACTGTCAAAATCCTCATTTTAATTAAAAGCAGGGAGATGACCCTGACCGCAGCGGAGTGACCCAAGAGCTTCTGCCCTCCTAAGCAAGTGCCCCACTGCCAGAGCTGTCAGATGAAGGCAATTACTTCTCTGGGCGTAAAATTTTATCACACTGGAATTGACTTAAGTATTTCAGAAAGCTCCATCAAACCACAGCCAGAAATCTTTTACTGAGAAAAAAAGTGCCGGGATCATTAATTGGGTTAATGCTCCATCAACCTTGCGTTTGTTAATGGGCATGTTTGGGGCACGAGGGGAACCTCATCCAGGGAAATGTCACCGGAGCTACAAAGAGGGTTTATGCTGCAGTGTGACTTTGTGCATTGCAGGCTGTCCCTCTCTTCAGGCTTTTTCAGTTGGTGCTGTACTTGAGAGCAAACTGCATTCCCATGTTGGCAGGCAGTGCCAGCACCCTGTACCACAGGGGTCTGTACAATAAATGTATGGGTGAGCGAGACTGGAAGGGTGGGGCACTGGTTTTTGCCTCCTCTCCCCTTGAAAATCCCACACCAACGCCTTTCTGGACATCTATGGTAGTGTCATGCGCCTCAGTTGTACAAAGACCTTTTTTTTTTTAATACATATCATCCGTGGGAAGACTCCCACGATGTTGTACCCCACAGTTCCCAGCACTAATCACATACAGATGTAAAATACTGACTCTGTGCCCTAAAAACAGTAGCAGTGTATGCCTCAGTGTCAGCGCTGTGGGAGACTCACAGCTCCTGTGGAGCACATCAGTGGGTTGTCAAAGTCGAAGTGGTTGGGGAGGTGGTGGTTAAATATTTGTTTAATTCCTGTGATTTCTCATGCCTTTGTTGAAAAAAGTGGGGTTTTGTTTTCCTCACACCTCCCCCACATGAAAACGTGGAAAAATAACAGTCTAAGGCTGCAAATATTAGGTGTAAGGACAACTGGCTGATACCACGTGAAGACTGATGAAGGCTGGGTTGTGCCTGCAGAGAATTCTGCATCCATTTGGGTTCACCCCAGGCCCCTGGAGGTTCCTCTTGCTATCTCACCTCCCCGCAGTTTCTCCAGGAGAGGAGTGCAGAGCGATGGGCAGCAGAGGCAGTTCACACCTCATTTAAAATGCATTTTTGCAGTGCATTTTCATTAGAAAGTGGTGATGCCAGAACTGAAAGAGGCATCGGGAGTGATACCAGTCCTTACTTCATCTTATGTTCCCTGCCTCGTGTCTGAGAATGAAGAGCTGTAGTGCAGAAGGGTGTCATTCCCACATCTCTCCCATAGCACATCAGTAATCCAGGCACAAACCAGTTCCCAAGCCCAGATTTCTGAGGTACCACTTACAGACGCTGGAGCTTCAGTGTGTTATATTAACTGCCCTGAATTCTGTCATCTTTACTTGGACATAAACTTGTTTAAGTCACCCAGCCCTGCCTGTGGCAAATATTGGTCCTGGAGCTGTGACATGCCATGAGCTTCCAGTCTGCTCCTGTCTTGGTGTTACGAGACTGAAAAACAGAGTTGTGTTCCTTGGAGGGAAGGACTTCTCTCCTCTTCCCCAAGTGTCCCTAACTTTGCAGTGTTTTTTGGCTACCCCTGCAACCAGCCCCGTTGGAAAGCTCTGGGGTGCTGCTCCTGCAGGATTTCTCCTGTGGACTGCCGTGAGGTGCTGAGTGGTGCAGAAACAGCTATACCTCAGTAGATCATATGGGATTGGCTTTGCAACTTCCTTGGGAAAAGAAAAGGACAATTCCACAGAGGCATTGGCAAATGACACAGCTTTGAAAGGGGAAGAATAAAGTGCCCGGCCCTGCTGGTGTTCGTCAGCCACAGGCTTCCCAGGGCACTGATCTTTTTCTTTTCCTGGCTGAAAATGTTAATTTGATAAAATAGGAAACTTTGACATTGATGAACAGATTTTATCCAGGATGTGGCCAAAAAACTACAGTCTTTGGTGTGGTTCGATGCAGCTTTTTGGCTTAGCAGGTCCACTCTGTGCATTGTCATGCTGAACCCATAGCCTTAGGAAAACACAGCACTATTAAGAGGACAGGTAAAATTCCTGCAGTGAATGTTTTTGAGAAATTTCATCATGTGGGACATTCTGCTTTTTCCTTCCATCTTTGGATAAAAGAAAATTTTGAAGGGTCCTAAGTCCTATGACTTTGGTTTGTGATTTCTCCGTTCCTGTCCCTGTGAAGTGCTGTATAACTCATAAGTAACACATACACCAACTTCCTCTCTCAAACTAAAACTTCTGAGTCACAATTCACTCTCATTTGTTGTGTGTCTGAGAGATCTGTGTGTATATATTGCATAAAAAATTGCACATATCAGCTGTGTTTAAAGTAGGCCCAGAGTAATTACTTTTGACATTCAGTATTCTGTAATAGCATTCCAAATGACATATAACAAGCATTTTTGTGTATTTAAAAAAAAATGAGGAAAAGTTACTTGAATGTAGGTATTTCAGTGGAATTTTAAAACTAAATGTTTTGTTAAAGTTGCTGTATTTTAAAATGTCAAAAGAATTACCGATGAATGTGATTATAATGAAACGTTGCTCTTGTTGTCATGGAAACTAACTTTTAAAACTGCCGTGCAGGGTGACAAATTACACAGTGCCGTTTTGGTGAGCCCTTTTTTTTACAGTTTCCCATTATTTTGCTTTTGAAGAATTTTAAACAGCTGGCACCGGTGTTAAGGATATTACACTTCTCTCAAACCTTTAGCTGTGCCTTTATTTCGATCCATCGAGTAATACACATTTTTCAGGCTGAGTAAATTTCATTTCTACATCGCCGGTGTAGATCATCCTTAACATCATCTACACCTTTCAGTAATTAACATGTGGCCATGCCAGTGTTTTCCCAGCCTTTCTCCTCCTGTCCTGTGCTGTTGCCAGTATCAGGTTGATTAATTCATGAGGCAGGATCGTGGCTCTTGTGCTTAGACACTTCATGGCAAGGGGCAGGGGACACTGTCTCATGCTCCTGGTTTTGGCAGGTGACTCTGTGGTGTAAAGTGCATGTTTGGTCCAGGGAGCAGAGATCCAAACATCCTGGCCCAGCTGGGTCATTCAGCACCAGTGCAGTTTGCAGAGTGCCTTCCCCAGGGAGGGAACTTTCTGGGATACCAGAAACAATTAAATTCCTTTAAAATTATTTTTACGTGGAGGATGAGAATGTATAGCGTTGGGAAGAAATCCCTAACAGAAAATATATGAACTCTGAAGCTTACAGGTGTAAAACAAGCTCTAAATTACAGGCTTCAGGAAGGAATGTTCTGACATACTTTCCTGTCTGTTGTGTATTCCTTGTGACTAACTCTGAGTAATGGCTGTTTTGTAGACAGGCTGTAGATCAAAACTGGAGCAGATCCCATAGGATGCTACTGGAGGGTGCAGTGATAAATGACATCTCATCCCATCCAGCACCATTTCTCACTACATATCTGATGAGTCTCTGTTGCAAAAGACATGTTTCCAGGGTAATCTGTATGGCACAAGCACCCTGACCTCCCCACTTAGGTTAATGTTTTATAAACATCACACAGAAGTGGTTACAACTTGGTTACTTCTGCCATAAGCATGGGAAGCACAACCTGCCACGATGCTATCATAAGATGGGGGAAAGAGGGGATGAGGTACCGGAATACTTTTGGGTCCTTTTCCATGAATCTTCCTCATTTGAGTGTGATTAAGCATTCAGTGGAGCGTGGTGGGATCACAAGGATGGATCCAACACCGTCATCTGGAAGGGCAGCTCAGAGGTCAGAACTTGTCCTCAAGTGAATGTTCAATGGAGAAAAACCTTAAGTGCACAGTGGAAGCACTTGCTTGAGAGCAGCTGTCCCAGATCCCAGCTGTGCCCTCCAGTCACTGGGCATTCAGCTGCCATCACTTTTTCTCCCTGGCAGCATATTTACTTCTCCATGTACATGGGCAGGTCTTTTATCTCTCATCTCCCATCTTCCCCTTTGAGCCTGGTCCCCGTGTCAGCCCTCAGGATGGCACCTCAGACTTGAAATTTAGCCTCACAAACAAGGAACAGAGCCCACCTCATGCTGACCCTGGGCTGCTGGAAAAAGCAAGGCTTTGCTGCACGCTTGCGGCTGTCCCCAGGAGTTTTGAAGGACTTCAGCTCTTTTGAGGTCTCAGAATCACAGTGTGGCTCAGGTTGGAAGGGATTTCAGTGGATCATCTGGTCCCACCTCGCTACTCCAGCAGGGTCAACCCAGAGCACATGGAACAGGATTGTGTCGAGACGGTTCTGGAATATCTCCAGAGAGGGAGGCTCCACACCCTCTCTGGGCAACCTGTTCCATTGCTCAGTCACCTGCACAGCAAAGAAGTCCTTCCTCCTCCAGGTACTTTTTCTTCTGGTAAGAATAGATCAAATACAGACCCCCAGCACCTCTTACACCCCTGGCTGCAGTTGTGAAACAGGGAAAGCCAGAGTTTTCCCTTGGATAGCTGACAAGGATTAGTTTTTCTCTCCAAGGTAGTGCTGAGGAGTAAAACATGAACACAGTTTCAAATACTTTGAATGTCTTGCAACACAAGAAGATAAATTACCAACACATCCATCACTTAGATTACTCTGACCATCTGTGCTTTATGCACCTTCTGTTAAGAAAAAAAAAGCTGATTTTCAGCTATGCATAGGCTGTGCTTTTAGTTTATGTATAATGCAAATGAGGGGAGAAGCTAGCTAGAGGCAAAATCAGAGTTTAGATTGGCTGTTTATAGGGGCAACCTTTCCTTAAAATACCTTTTGTTTTTCATCCTGCACATCACAGAGATTTAGAGTCCTCATTGACTTCTGAAAACACAGCTCTGGGAGGACAAAGGATGATATATTCTTAACGAGTGCCTAAAGTATAGTAGTTCTAAAGACAATAAATGCAAGGTCGCATTAGGGCAAAACAGTTAATTACCCACTTCATTATTGTCAAGGTTAATACAGCATTTGAGCACAGAAGCTGTTTTTCATCTCCTTTTGGAAACAAGGCGAGACAGCGTTTCTTACAGACAGATCCATTATAGCTTATCACCGGAGGACAGGCCGCTGCAGAAGCACCATGAAGGATGTCTGCTGTCACCAGGCTCGGGAGGAGATGCCAAACCTGTGCGGGGAGCAGTGGGAATGACGGGAGAGCTCCAGCTCCGGCGTACCGCACGTTAATTCACGGGGACTGCGCCCCATTGATTTCATGTGAGACGGCAACGGGAGCAGAAAATTCACCGGCCCTCCTTCATCTCCTGGAACATCGATCCCTCCTAAACTGCACAGTGCACTGGAAAACGTCCTTTAATAAACATGGGGTATTGACTGTCACAGATCCCATCTTTCCGCGGCGAACCCTGTGAAAGCTGCGCCTGCGGAAGGGCCCCATCCTGGTTTTCCATTTCCATGTGCTCGTTTCCATTACCTGATTACAACAGACAGAAACAAAGGCCTCGGAAGTCTTAGCCCTTTGCAAGTAATGCTTTGCTTTTAACTGCCTACTTCAGCAACTTTGAAAATTCCTCAAATTGTTGTTTAGAAAACGATTTAGAAAATTTAGAAAGCAATCTATGTAAATATATGTAGAATTATAGAGAGAGATAGAATTCACTCTTTATATTGAAGCACTTTTTTTTCCCCCAGTTTCTAAGACTTTAAAATTGAGAAAAACTAGTCTATTTGCCGTGACACTAATTACCAGGATAACTGTGTTTGTATCACTTTTGATGTAGCCTTTTTCTGGTACATTTTCCCTCAAGGTTTTTGGTTTGCTTTTTAAGGTAGAGCTAGAATTTCCCATTGTTTGTGACTCCTGCCCTTGTATTTCAGTCCCAGGAAGTTTTCCCACTGCTCACTGGTGCAGTGTCCAGCCTGGTGATTTAGTAACCAAGACCACTTCATTCCCAAACTAAGATCCCACATCAGCAGTTTGGTCTTTCCACTGAATTCATTCCTTTAAACCTGGGGACTTCTCTGAGGCCTGGCACTAACATTGGACTCTCAGGTTTGGGAATTTGGGCCATGGTTATGGCAGTTCTCAATCTCTGGCATCTTTCTGCAAATACTGTGCTTCCCAGGAAAGCTGTGGGTCATATCAAGCCCCCAGCACGCACTTTCTCTGTAGTAAATGACTTCAGGACAGGTTAACATGGCACAACGTATGTTTTATTCTTTGTAGCATCTTCTTTGATTTCATTTTTTAATAATTTGTGCTCTTCTCATCTGTACAGAGCAGTTACTCTTATTACTTCTATAGACTGATACCTGCTTTGGGATATTAATTTGGTTTTTAAGCCTGGTTAATGGTTCTGCCTATCAGGGAGGCACCCACTGTATTTCACATTTGTGTATAATCATCTGAAGTTCTATTCAGATAGCAAAATCCTTGACTATATAGCTTTGTTTCATAGGGTCTTGTGAAACGCTTCCTAAATTATCTTCTTTTGGTAGGAATGACGCTAGATACTTCCTTGGAAAAGATAAAGTTGGTGTAGGCTGTCTGATTTAGCCCGAGGGCATCTCACCATGATCTATGTCCTTCCGCATAAGGGAAGTGCAAAATTTAAAAACAAGCCAAGGCAAATAGGAATATTGTTTTTCTTATCAGCCATAAATAATGATCACAGTTGATAATAACTGTTAGTAACAAAGCACTGACTACTCAGTAGAAAATGTGCCTCTGGAGTAGGTAAATTTATCCTCCCTTTGCGCTGGCCCTTTTAATTTTCTCATGGAGAGGAGCCTGAAGCCAACAGAAATTACAGCCATCACCCTTGCAAGTCAGTGTTTGCCAGTAGTCATCCTTAAAATGCTGGGATAAAAGAAAAGGAGTTTAGTTCTTAATCCCCTTAACTTCATCAGTCAGGATGAGACAGCACTGAGGTCCCAGAGCTATCCAAGACAGCTTCATCAGACTGAGGCTTCTGTGGCAAATGCCTTTTTTTTTTTCTTAAATCAGAATTTCCTATAAAACCATTTTACTGTTAGTACTATTTTTAAGTCCCCATAATCAAAAAGGTTGCTCCCACGCATGGACCTGTCTGCAGAAAATCCCCGAGCTGCAGGGATTTGTCATAAATGAATTCCCTAACACATAAACACTCAGCTGCATTCTTCTAAATCTTCCTTCTGAAGGTGTCTGAAAATCCTGCTTCCAGACAGCGTCTGCTTGGAGGAGCAGAGGGAGAACTCCTCTATCACCAAAGAGTCTGCTCTGCTCCCAGGGGCTCCCTCTGGCTCCGAGGCCCTTTTGTGCAAACACAACGCGGCTGCTGCAGGAAACCTCTCCTTTGTGAAGGCCAGTCCCGTGGAGAGTGTTAAATTGGCACTTTACTCCTCGGCGTGCATTTGCACAGGGGAAGCGGGGTGGCAGTCGGGTATTTCAATCTTGTTTTCAATTATAAGCATTTCATTGTCCAATGTTGCCGGTTTATTATGTGATAATTAAGTATGAATGATCGCACAGTCATCCTGCCAAAGAGGCTGGAGCCGAATGAAACCAATTCCTCTCATCCTGCTGAATGGCTTTGGAGGCGAAAGCAGTGATCTATTTGCTGTCCCTTATTTTTGCTGTCCTATTGTTTCAGTATCACTGGCTTCAAAATAGCAAACTAGGCAAGTAATTACAGACATAAATCAGAGCAGGGATCAGCGTGGGGTCAGGACTGCTTTGCTTTTAGGCTGCCTTTTCTCAGCTGCCTTTTGTGAGTAACAGAGAAGTACATTCCTGTTAATTTTGTGAAACAGTTATTTTAGTAGCTTTGAAATGCTTGTTTTGACAAAGTTTGAGCCCCTTGTGTGCTTTCAGGCAGAGTTTGAGTGGTCTCTCTGTCAGTGTTGCAAACGAGTGCAGGTCCAGTGATCAGGCATCCGATATTCCATGGTTGGTGTCCAATACACCATAGTCAGTGTGCAACGTAGGCTGCATCTCCTCGGGGTGACCACACTGGCTCTGTTTAAAAACTCAGTAAGTTAAATAAGATCCAGCTGTAGATATTTAGCCCCAGTAAATCAGCAAAGCAAATGTGTTTCAGTAGAGCTGCACTGATTTATGGCCCTGGCCACTGCTCTGTACATCTTATTCTTGTCGGGTGTTTATAGACGTGAAGTGGTGCTCGGTGGGAGCCAGCTGCTGAAAAATGGATTCAGCCACGGGTTATGGTCTTCAGGTGGTACTAACTAAAACCAGCCAGTCTTCCTTGAAGGAGAGCTGTAACCGAGCACTGCTCGCCTCCCATCCTATCAGGAGCATCAGTGTTTTGGACGGAAGGGAGTAGGGATGGGCAGGGGGCCTGTGGAGGACGTCGCAATAGTGGGACACAAACAAGGCATCTGTGACGTCCCAAAGCCGTGGTTGTGCTCAGTGGTTTGCTGGATGCTGTGTATTGTAAGGAGATAGAGTTAAGTATTTTTCCCCTCTTCCCCAAGTGTCTTTTATTCTAAGTTAACTAAGAGTCAGTCCCCAGTGGCAATTCTTCTACTCAGGAACATACTGTTTCTTAAAAAAAGGAAAAAAAACCCAAGAAAATCCAGTGCCTACTAAACTTTGTGCTACTTTCCATTCCAGCAGTTTGGTAAAATAACATGTAGAAGTGAACACTGAATGATTTTCCTTTAGCTTATGCATACCCTCTAAATCTGATTCAGCCCACCAGTTTGGCTTGATGTACACAACTGAATAATAACAAATAAAAAATAAGTAGTGGTTTTAGATGTTTAAATGTTTCTATTGTTGGCTACTGAACACCCACCTCTTAAACTGGGCTTTTTGAGAATGTCTTGGGGTTGCATGCCAAATCCTAGCTTATGATCTACCCTGAATTTAACCTCTCTTTGTTTCTTCCTTTCTGCCCTACTGTAAGTATCTATTGAGATTTTTTTCCTAGCAATGAGATATGTGACTGCAGAACATGACACATCACTACATGTATTTCTGGGTGATTTGTAGACTTTTTTACTTACCGGTGGTTTTCTTGATCAGCTATTAAACAAAAGTCAGTATTTAATCAAAGCAATTTCTTATTCCCAGACTATTGTTCGAGGAAATAAGCCTCGAAAGGATACTTCAATCAACGGCCTGCTGGAAGAGTTTGACAATATCTCAGTGACAAGGTCCAATTCCCTGCGGAAGGAAAGTCCTCCCACCCACCACCACCAAGGAAACGCAAACCACGTGCCAAGGCACCAGGAGGAAAATGGTTACATCACGTATTCCCAGTACTCCAGTGAGTCAGACACTACAACAGACTATGTCGTGGAAAAATATCGAGACAAGACTGTTTATGGGGAAGAGTTAGAGCGGTACTACAAAGGCAGCTACGCCGCCAAGCAGAACGGGCACATGATGAAGGTGACGTCCCGGGACATCTATTACTCGGAAGTGACACCCCTGCAGTCAGACCTCTCCAGATTCCTCCCAGATTACCATGCACACCTGGACACCAAGCCCAAACCGCTGGAATACGGCGGCCTAAAGCTGGAGTACCAGCGGATCCCCAGCGGATCCTCCCTGGACTATAGAGATCCCTTTCCTTACACCCCGTCCCGAGCGTCGGTGCAGAGCGAGTGCCCCAAGGAGAGGCTGGAGTACGGTGACAGCGACTGGGGACACGGCCTGGGCAAGGATGACTACGACAAGAGGCCCAAGTCATCCTACGTGGACCCAGCGAGCCCTCAGCCAGCCATGAGGCAGAGGTCCAGGTCGGGCTCCGGTCTGCAGGAGCCGGCCATGCCCTACGGAGCGAGCGCGTTCAAAGCACACCAGCAAGGACATTCCTACAGCTCCTACACCTACCCCCGCCTGTCCGAAACCGCAGCAGGCATCCCCAAGGTAACCTGACATGCCTGGTGACAGAGCTGCCAGGGCAGGGATCAGCCTCTCCAGAAAGGGAGTGCAAAAAATTAGGGGTGTGCAAAAAATTAGGGGTGTGCAAAAAATTTTGGGCAAGGAGCCTTTGCTTGGGCACGTGATGCCAAACGTGGCCAGTGACATCCCTGGGAGCTTCGTGGCCGCTGTTTGGTGGGTGTAGAAACCCCCCCCCTCTTTACTCAGGTCTGTGAAAATGGATGTCAGGGGCATCCATTTTCAGGATGTCAGGGTTTAAGATAGGTTTATAAAACAGGTTTGGAGATGCGCATCTTCCAGGGATTTCACTTGGAATTCCCAATAACCCCAAGTTCTTTGGCAGTTTTTTTTGTAGCACTGGGAGTTCATACATCTGTTCAGAGCTCTGCAGGAGGTGAGAAGCTGGTCTGGTTTGTATATGAGATGCTTTTGTGTTGGAATTTTTACTGTGCAAGGCTGAGACTTCTGTGATTTAGTATTTATGTTATATTGATGCCATCTTTATATCACAGGGTTCACCACTAGTGAGAATGGTGAAACTGCTGTATTTTTAAGCAGCAAAATGAAATCAAAGCAGCTTACCTCACCCAAGACATTTTAGATGTAGTTTAAAAAAAGCAGGGCTAATGTGCAAAAAAGCATTTCAACCATGTTATCTACAGGCAGCTCACTGAATAAGTTTTTGACCTGTTCTGCCACGTGAGGAATATTACCCACACAAGCTGTCTTGCCCTGCCTTGCAAGAGTTTGCTGAAACTATTTGTTCAGTTAAGAGAATACCGCTTTCCTCACACCTCCAGTCACGTAGCCACGATGATGACCTGCTTAAACATCTAGTATTCTGCAAGAGGTGCTTTTGCAGTGTGGCTTGCACTGAACATTCCCAAGTTCCCCTAGCAACGGGCACCGAGATGATGGCTCGTTTTTCTAAGTCTTGGGTTGCTGTGACTTCCCAAATGTGCTGAGGTAGGGAGCTGTTTAGGTGCATTAAAGCACAGAGCTGGGTTTTGGAGCTTGAGGGAGGTAGTAAAAAAGTTACCAGGTCTCTTTCTGAAGCTCAGGGTGTAGTGGGAGGAGTGTGTGTGGTAGTAACTGAGCACCAGTGTGGCCTTCAGTGTGGGTTCTGGAAGTTGTGAGGAAAACCTGGGATGGGTTAGTTGCCATTTTCTTACTGAAAGCATTAGTTTTGTCAGAGTTTAGAAAAGACAAATCTAATAATTCAGAGACCCCCTTGCACCTGCTTCTGCCAATTTTACAGCATTCAGTAGGGCAGAAGGCAGAGGTATATTTTGCAGGACTCAAAGCACTCCAGGCACTTCGAAAAATATCCCTTTAAAATGCAGTAACAACTTTTATTAAGGAAAAAAAAAGAGGTGCCTCCATGCAAGATTCATTGTGAGGTGTTTCTCTCCTCAGAGCATCAAAAACACTCCTACAGCCTTGGTGTATCGAAACTTGATGATTCACTGTTCAATGCAGCAGTTTCAATTCCCAAACCCATACACAGCTCCTGGAAGTGAATAGCAGTTTCTTGCCCTGGATGATTGCTGAAGAATCTTCTTTTCAAGGAGGCATTAGTGAGATAATGGTTCATCAAATGGGCTTACTAAGTGACAATCAGATCTCAAATCAGATATTTTACAAATGGGATTGGCTGTAAAGTATAATTAAAAGTGGGGGGGAAAGTCAGCAGTGAAAAAGTCTGCAGGCACAAACGTATGGCATCAAAGTGTGTTTTACAAAGGTGTTCATTTTGGCTTGTAAATGTGAAGAGCAGACTTACTTATTTGCAGGTGATAAGTGTCAGATAAATCAAATGTCTGCCCGGTTTCATCAGTGATGCAGTGAGAGGTGTGGGAAGCCGGAGGCTCAGATTTGGTTCCCTCCAATCCACTGCTGTGTTATCCACCTGCTCTCCTGTCCTGTAGATTAACTCCATTAATACCTGTATGGGGTCACAGGGCCTGCTGTGTTACCCTCACCACACAGAGTTTACATCCCACTTTGTTCAATGGAGTCACCTCAATATTGTCTCACAGTCCTGCTTATTTTTGGCCACTCTGCTCTGCATGTTTCCTTTTTACCCTCCTCTTCATTGCAGACAGCCCTCTTAACTTTTCGCACTGGACCCTGTTATTTCAAAGCTCCTTTCCCTGTCATTTTACAGTAGGAGCTCTCCATGATACCCTCTCCTGTCCCTCCTCCAAGGAGCCATGATGTCTGCTGTCCCCAGCTCTCTCTTTCTAACCCGGCTGCTGCTCAGCACCACCATCATCCTGCTGCTGGTTTGCAGAGACTCAGCACCAGGAGGACATCTCCAGCCTGGCAAAGGCAGGGCCAAGCCTTTGCTAACAGAAACCTTTCCCTTTTTTCCATCTCATTCACACACCAGTGGCTTTACATGAGTGCTGCCTGCCACCTCTGTGCATGGAACAGGGAGTCTTGGAGATTTCCATCAGCAAAGCACCAGAGAGTAACCTTTGCCCTTGTGATCTCCGTGAGATTTACAGACCGTCCCTTCCACACCTTTTACTGAAACCTAATCAATCAGAAATCCATTCTGTGTTACTGAGAGGTGAGTCCATCTCTCCAGGGACTGGGAGAACGTGGGCTCTGGCTGCAGGGCTGTGGCTGCCACCTCTGCCGCAGTCCCACTGCAGAGCGCACAGGGACACCCGCTCGGCTGAAAGCCAAAGGTTCTGAAAGGAAGGAACCCCTTAGGGACAAGCAGGTGTGTAGTACAGAACAGGCATCCCTGATTGGGAACTGGAATGAGTTTGAACACAGCGTTACATCCACTTTTTAATGCCAAAAAGCCCCGGCTGCCGCCGTAGCCGCATGCAGGTGCAGGAGGTGCTGCGAGCTGGTGAAGCGACCCAGCCGGCAGCAGCACCGCGGCACCGTGATGGATGTCGTGTCAGAGCCTCAGCTGCTCCTTTGACCTGGTCTTGGGTGAGCACAGGGCTGGTTTCCTCTTTCCTTTGTAGTATTTAAAGAATTTCCTTTCAGTAGGTTACTGCGTTCAGCAGCAGAAATAGAATTATTAGTGGCAGCGCCTGACTTTCTGTAACATTTCTTGTGATTCAGGAAGTAAATGGGCTTAAGTTGTATTGCAGTGCTAACCTCAAAAAGCTTTCACAAATTCCTAGCAAGCACACCAAACACCTGAATTTTCATTCTAAAATTTCACTGCAGAATATACTTTTGCCAAGGTGTTAAGCCTGGGGCATACTCAGAAATACCAGACATGGGTGAAGCCTCAAAGAATTCATTAGCGTGGATTTATCCAGCTTGAATTTCCAGACAGGGCTTTCCCTGTCTCAATAGTTATAAAGAAGATGGTGTATTTACACCCAAAGCCGTAATTTATGTGTCCCTGCATACACAGATATATAGGACAGGGCTAGATTGAGTTCCCCTCCCTCCACCAAACCATCTGAGCGCTTTTCTGCGTTAATTAGTTTGGCAGATGTAATGTCCTTCATGAAATTCGTGGTGTCTCTGACTCTCTTCTATATTATGGCCACCGCTGCCTGGCAGAGTAAGGGAAATTATGGCTGTAATCATGGGGATTTTTGCTTAGGCAAAACCAGCATCCTGGGAGGCGGCTGCACAACGCTGCTACGTGCTCGCTGGATGCTCCATATGGCTGGAAACTGTCAGTGTGCGAGTCTTGAATGGAAGCAGACTCCAACTTCATGTTTCCAAGGGGAATCTCCGAGCAGCCCCTCCAGAGAGGCATTCCCCCTTCCCTGCTAAACCTCTGGCAGGATGAGGAGGGGGCCCCCGCTCACCCGTGAGGCAGAAAAGCACTGATACAATATTGCACTGGAGGCCTTTCTCCCTGCACCCAGGGGACTCCAGCTCCAAACTCCTCCTCTCCGTGCAGAGCCCACAGTGATAAATTGATGCTGCGGCAGATTTTTTTTTTTTTTACTTTTTTTTTTTTCTTTTTGCAGTCTTAGCATAAAATGGTCAAATGATGTTCCACTGCAGAATTCAATTTCACAGTTCAGTTGGGTCCTTGATTACACTGCCAAATTCAGATTAATGTGCATTTAACTAACATGGATCAGGGACTCCTGGCCGGCAGCCAGCAGTAATAGTAGCAACCGTGAGCTGTGCGGAGTTTGCTGCTCTGTCCATCCCTGTGCACTGCCACTGAAATTGATTGATTAAATGAACTCATTGCCATAATTATTTGTAATTGTGCTACATGATGAGCCTGTGTCAAACCACCCCCCGGCCCCGAGATGCTCCACACGTCGTCAGGAGTCACACATGTTATATTGAAAACGTGGAGATGCTCTTTTCCAGAGCAAAAAATGTAGGTTTTGGGTGGGTTTTGGTTTTTTTTTTTTGTCTCACATCCTTTGGTTTTTCAAACTATTATGTTTGTGAAATGTTGGTTTGCTTTCAGTGTAAGAAGCTTAGAGAAGCTTGGAAAATAAAAAAAAAAAAGAAAAATAAGGAGGGAATCTACAAATGAACAAGGCCTCCCACTGGGACAATTTCCTTTGCGATTTTCTCTGATTTCAGGTGAAAATTAGCAGTTTCGTGACACTGCAGTAGTCACTGTGTGTCACTGTGGAAAATGATTTAAGAAATGGTGAATTGAATTAGGCTGCTTGTCATACCCATGTGTGCAATCACTCAAACAAGAGCCAGTAGCGTGGCAAGGCAGGAGGTGACAGGGATTTCAGGGTATCCCTGCCTCCACAAGGAGAGGTTGGGTCATCCCTGGATTGCTGGGGAAAAGCATAAAAAAAGACTAAGAGTTGAGAATCAAAATCCAGGTACTGGTATTTGAAAAGAAAGACATAAATTGGAATTTGCCAAAGGGCTGCTGGTTGTGAAAGGGATGAATTCTTGGAGGCAATGGTCCAGAGAGCCTGCAGGGCACTGCAGATACAGAGCACATACACTTTTTGGAGCGTAGATCCCTTCCAACCTAGGCCATTCTGTGATTATAAAAGGATTATTGTGTCTACAAACAGGTACCTGGATAGAAGAATGGACCTGAGATGCACAAAAGATCTCATGGTCTCCCCTGGCCTCATTTGAGTGCTGATGAGAGCACAACAGCCCAGTGGTGTAAAACTCTTTGTTCAGACACAGGCAAGCTGTGTCCTGTTGAGGAGAACAGGTACAGGTACACGTGGGACCATGTTGTGCTGGCATCCACTGAGGACCTCCAGGAAACTAATTGAGTCAGAAAGCTGTCACTGCTCTGCTTTTGTGTTGCAGGTGGATTATGATCGAGCGCAGCTGGTCGTCAGCCCGCCGCTCTCTGGGTCAGACACCTACCCCCGGGGCCCAGTAAAGCTACCTCAAAGTCAGAGCAAAGTCAGCTATTCAAGCAGCAGCTACCAGTACCCTCTGGTCTACCACAAAGCACCCCACTATCACCAGCCATCTCTCCAGCCCGGCTCTCCCTATATTTCCACCGCCTCCTATCCCAGCTCCCCAAGTATCACGTCAAGTGCTTACCCTCCACCCAGCTGGGGCTCCTCCTCGGACCAGCAGCCCTCCAGGGTGTCCCACGAACAGTTCAGAGCTGCCCTGCAGCTTGTGGTCAGTCCCGGGGACCCCCGGGAGTACTTGGACAACTTCATCAAGATCGGGGAGGGCTCCACGGGGATCGTCTGCATCGCCACCGAGAAGCACACGGGAAAGCAGGTGGCCGTGAAGAAGATGGATCTCAGGAAACAGCAGAGGAGGGAGCTGCTCTTCAATGAGGTGAGTTGTTCTGGGTGGTGTGGTGGGTTTTGCAGGCAGTGGGCTCAGCAGGAGTCATGGGCCAAATGGCAGCTTCAAGAGCCAAATTAATAACTTTCTGAAAGAGGTGGTGAGTCCTGCAGGTATCTGTGCTGCGTAAATATTGTATAACCAGACCAGTTCTAAATGAGCTACATCTCCTTCTGGCTTCAAACCTGTGATGTCACAGCAATCAGCTCAGAAATGTATCAGCTGGTCCATGCAGGGTATCAGGTGCACAGACATAGCCCAGTGCCTTTTTCTGTTTCCTGACATAGTTTATCCTTCCAAGACAGAGGATCCAAACTGACCAGACTGTTCAAGAAGCATTTGCACTGTATTCTGGAATACACATGCTTTTTGTTTCCTTCCTCCTTCCTCTACTAACCCTTTGCTTTCTTGATGGTTACTGAGCTAAGAGCTCAGTAACCATCTGTGTTACTTCCCACATCTCTTTTTCTGAGTGGTTGCAGCCAGTTCAGAGCCCACAAGTGCTTATGGGAGACTGTTTTCCCCATGTACATTATTTTAAATTTCGGAACACTGGTTTTCATTTGCCATTTTTTCACCCAGTTGTTTGGGGCTGAGAGTACCTTATGCAACTTGAAGAGTTTTCCCAGTTTTTTACTTCTTATTCCCTTAAAGAAGCTAGTGGGTTGTGTACCCTGCTCCCTTTTCAAGATCACTTGTAAATATGCTGATCAACAGCAAAACCACTGCAGGAGCTCAGGGAAACCTCTTGTGAGAATGAACTTTTTAATTCTATCTTTTGTTTCCTGTATTTTGACTGTAAGTGAATCTTCCCTCAGCACATGACAGACCGGTTTCTTTAAAACCTTTAAAAACTTAAAATTTTTTAATTAAAATATTAGTTTTTAGCAAACTTCACCCAGTTCTTTGCACAGTGCATGACTGTACTGGGTACTTGGGCTTGGCTTTGCCTCTGCTGGAAGGCAGCACTGAATTGGGCTGTGGTGGCTCTAACTGAGCATTTCTTGAGCAGTAACATCTTGAAGCAGGTCCTACATGCTGTGCAGGACCAAGCTGCTTCCCTGACATGCTCCAGTCACTCGTGTCAGCCAAGAACCTCTTTAGAGCAGCACTGAAATTCCTCTGTCTGCAATGAAGCCTTCCCTGGCTGTTGTTTTCTCTCCTGGTCACTGTTCTGCCAGCTCTCAGTCCCCCGTGCTCACGGTCACTGCCTTGGCTGGGCTGCTCTTACTGTGGTCCCAGTTGTACAGTCCCTTGTAGATGTGGGATCTGAGTCATCCCCTGCATTACCAGCATTCTGTGAAAATTCCGTGCAAAGTACCACGAGGTACATGATGAAAATGACTTTGATGCGGTGAACAATTGATCAGGTTAAAAAAAAAGAATAAATCTGTGTTGTACTGAAGGCAGTTGGCAATAAAAAACCAATTAAATAAACAGTTCTGTTCCTGCAGGCTGAAATAAAACAATTATCTACCGCTCATACTTCGGCAGCTAGAGATTCCTCGTTCCTCCTGGTGCGTTTACGATGACTGATATTTTTATGTAAATACCTTGGTTTTGTTTATGTGCTGGCTATAAGGGTTTGGGAGGATGTGGTTCATCCCAGAACCTTCAGCGAGCACCGAGAGAACAGCACAGCGAGAAAGAAGGTCGGAGCGAGTGTCAGACAACGCTTGTAGCGACTCACAGGCCGCCCTTCTGTGCCCCACAGGTGGTGATCATGAGGGATTACCACCACGAGAACGTGGTCGACATGTACAACAGTTACCTCGTGGGAGACGAGCTCTGGGTGGTGATGGAGTTCCTGGAGGGCGGCGCTTTGACCGACATCGTCACTCACACCAGGTGGGATGAGGGACCTGCAGCCTAAAGCCCAACATGTAGCCTGGCTGGGGGGGAGATGCCCTGGCTTTTCCTCATGGATTCCTCTGGACCGTGCCCTCCGGAGCTCACCTGCTGCTGGGGGCAGCTGGGCACCTCCTGGCTTTATATATGTATTTTTATTTTTATTCTTGTTTTATTTTTATTCTTATTTTTATTCTTATTTTTATTTTTAATCTTATTCTTGTTTTATTTTTATTTTTTTATTCTTATTTTTATTTTATGTATATATAACGTGTGTATATGTTTATACTGTATTTATTTTTATATATATAAAACATTTTTATAAATGACTGTGTATTTGTAAGTACATACAAAATACATATATAAAAGCATAAAAATACGTGCCATATACATTCATGGAAAACATATATACATATATATATAAATATTTATATACATAAATATATATATAAAACATATATACATAAATATATATGCATATATGCATGTAGCTATCTATGCATATATGTATATATACATAGCTATATATATACACTATATATTTCTATATATATATCTATATCTAAATATAGATGTAGATGTATATACACTTATACCCATACATAACATGCTTCCTTTACCAGCATAAATAAACCACTGCAGAGGAATCCCTGTCAATACCAGCATTTTTTAAATCAAAGGGAAAGAAATACCTGAGAGGGCTTGCTGGTAGATGGGGATTTGGTGCAATTTAGTTGGTAGTTCATCAGCAACACAACTTTTATCCATTACTTCCTAAAAATAGCCCCCCACCAAAAATGTTCTTTTCCCTGTTTGGTGATCTGCATTGTTAGTTTTGCTGTCATGACCACATCAGTCCTAAGGGTAGTTTCTCTCCATACTCACAACCCGTGTAACCAGGCTGTCAGAAAGGTTATCTGCAAACCAAGCCTAAAACATAAAGGGAAGAGAGTTTTTATATCAGAATATTTGTGCTTGTGGTAGAGCACGTTCCCATATTTCAGTTAATGTCACACCTTTAAAGCAGGTGATCCACCAGCACAAGAGCTGCAGTGTATGGAGCTGTTCTGCCTCTTCTGAGAGGAGACATTAGATTTTACAGCCCTCTTTCTACCTGATCTTTGCTCATCTGCTCCTGATAATGAAATAGGGAAGAGCGATTCTTTATTTAATTTCTTCCTCTTGAATAAAAGAAAAATTAAAATTTCCACACCAAATCAATGGGAGAGTATTTAGGGGAGCAAGAAGAAAAGTAAGGAATAATAAATTAGAAAATTTATGAGAGAACATAGTTTAGTGATGCTCTTAGACCCTACCAAGAGCAGAGCTGTAACACAGGTATTTTATTTTTTATTGCTTCCTTAACTTGTGTGCTGAAATAAATCACAATATTGCAAGTCATTTGTTAACTACTGCAACCCAAAACATTAAAAGCTCTATCTTAGATATTTCTGACAGGAGTTTAACAGCAAACAGATGTTCCCAGGACACCACTTCTTAAGAGCTGTCATCTATTTTTTAACTCAAAACAGTCTTTTCTTAATCTTCTGGGTTTTTTTTACATTGCATGACCTTCCCTCAAAGATTTTGCTACAAATGGCACACAAAGTTAGAGCAGAAATCTCCACAGGAGTTTTTCTACTCATGTAAGAGAGGTGATGGGGACATCCAGCGATGGGGCAGCAGTACCAGGGTGCACAACCCACCCCAAAATGGGTGTTTTCAACCTTGCATAGAAGTGAGGCCTCTTGTTTATTTTTCTGCTGAAATATCCAGAATATTTTTACAGAAGGCATAAAAGTGCTCCCCAAGAGCTACACCCAGGGCTTGATGTTTTGTCTGCACAATTAGGAGTGGTTTTTTTTCTCATATTCATTCCACGCCTGTTTCCATCCCAGTGGTGGTTCACACTCCCTGGCAAGCACTGAGCTTACTGTAAATAAGGCATTCCCCTTATTTCCCAGAGGGAAATGGGCTCACTGTCACAGGCTGCATCACATGGAGCACTCAGCTTTTTTAGTGCTGCAGGGAGACTTATCCAGACCTCGTTGCAGAGTTGATCCTCACCCTCATCCCATGTTTTTGGTCAGAAATAGGACCAGAGAGTCACCCCACAGAGCCACTGCCCAAAAGATCTGTACACTGGCCTGAAGGGGAACTCGTGTTGCTTTGTTCCAGCTCCCCTTTCCCACTGTCTTCCTTAACACTCCGGTTTTCCCACGTTGCTGTTTCAGGATGAACGAGGAGCAGATCGCGACGGTCTGTCTGTCTGTCCTGAGAGCCCTGTCCTACCTGCACAACCAGGGCGTCATCCACCGCGACATCAAGAGCGACTCCATCCTCCTCACCAGCGACGGCAGGGTGAGCACCCAGCCCTTCCCCAGCTCCCAGGGCTACCATGAAAACAGCTGTGCCCCTTCAGGGCGACACTGCCTGGAAAAAAATGAGCCAGGCCTGTGAAACTGCAGGGTGTGACCTGTGAGTGACTCGTTGGAGAGCTGAATCCCAAAAACACAGGCCTGGCCTGGCCTGGCTGGTGATGGACATCTGTGCTGCAGGCAGCAATCCCTTGGGGAGGGATTGCAGCCATCAAAAGGCAGTGGCAGAAGGAGCTACACGATGTGGGTGATGGGTCGGTGACAGGAGGTGATGGGAGATCATCTTTTAGGCTGCCCCACTCCTACTGTGATGCCTCTCAGAAATACTTCCTTTTTACTACACTTAGTTATCCCTCAGTTAGCAACCTCTGTATGTGTGCTCTGTTAGCAGCTGCTGTACCTGTGCTGTTTCTCCAAGCTGGTGAGAAGGCTA
The DNA here is from genome assembly GCF_001715985.3 of Manacus vitellinus. NCBI lineage: Eukaryota > Metazoa > Chordata > Aves > Passeriformes > Pipridae > Manacus > Manacus vitellinus. The sequence continues at coordinate 2,862,418 of NW_021940526.1, forward strand.
ACACCTTTCTGTGCTAAAATAATAATGTGCATTACTGCTGAAACCCTCCCCTGATGGTCAGAGTAGCTTTTATATTTGTGAAATGCTTGATAATGCCAGTTCCACACTGCCATGTACTTGGATGGGATGCTGCTGCCAGTTAATTGGTCTTTGAGCAGGGAGAGAGGGGGACAAAATGCTGCACTTGACTTGCTCAGTAAGCAAAATGAAGTTTGCACACAAAATTACAGGTTGTTACACAGATGTCTAAAGCAAGACTTAGCAGGTTGGACTGAGCCTGTTGGTCTGGAATCAAATCTAGACCTTCCCTTTCAGAAGGTGAAGCTCTTGGCTTCCCAGGCCTGGTCTGACTCCTTAACCAAAGGCTCCCTTGTTTAATTTGATACCCACTTCACCAAGGAATAGGGCTTTTCTTCCTGCAGCAGTCACAGGCTGCTCCCATTAATCCTGTCAAGGAAAGAAAATCCCACGTGTGTAGGAGTTCTTCAGCTGGGATTTCAATCCATGTTGCTGAAATAACATCTGATCTGTGCTGGGATCTGCATACAGTGCCTCATTATACTCATTACTCCAGTACTTATTATCTGCATTGCAGATTTCTTCATGGCTGTGTTGTGCAATTACCTTTTTTTAGAAAATCGTTGTCTTTTATGTACTCGAATGAGCAATAGATATGCAAAACCTCTTGTGCTCCTACAAAAGATGATTGGAGTCTGCTTCCAAAATACGCATTATTTCTTCCATTCTTCATCCAGTAAACTGAAAAATACATTTAGCATGGAGAACTTGGCTATTATTGTTTTAGAAATACCAACAATCATTTCATAATTCTCTTTAAAATAACACCCACAGCTTTAAAAAAAGTAGTGTCTGCACTGAGTCCAAAAGAAAACAAATCAGTGCTGACAAGTCAATGCAGGCATTTATGCAACTTCCCACTCCCATTGTCCAAGGGCTGTTGGGGTTCATTTTGTATTCCCAGGTGCTGAGTATGTGATGGGATACACGGCCTATGGACCTTGGGTCACCGTGGCACTGTGCAGCTTATAACCGGGAGTGATGGGAGTTAGGATAATGCCCAGGAAAACCCCTGTGATAGCTTCTAGGCCTTCAAATAACTCCTGGGGGGGAAGGGGGGGAAGAGACTTCAGCCTTAAGGAACAAGCTGTTTCTGGAAGGGGGTGATGCCACTGACACTCAGACCAGCTTGTTTTGTTTGGGGGTTGGAGGAGTTTTCACCTTGGCATTGTACAGCGACACGGAGGGGGAGGTGATAATTTTCCATAATTTCTGTTGTTAAAAAAAACTGGCATAAAAGTATGAGTAGGCACATGATGCAGCAAGAGCTGCTCTCCGGAGTGCTTGTGTATCCCATTATTTCTATTTCAGGTCACTGTCACAGCTACTCAAGGACAGTACTAATTCCTGAGTTCCCAAGCAAAGGGAGCAGGTCCCATTAACTCTTTTTTGGAAGAGTCTTGTGCCCTTCCCCACCTTTCCGAAATCAGCTGTTACTACATAAAGATGACATTTTCTTTAGTGACAGTCCATGGTGTGAGGTCCTGGTCTTAAAAAAACCATTGGCAGGGGTTTTGCTTTCTGTGGGTATTGGGTCATGCTCTCGGTGGTAAAAGGGAATGGGGTGAATGCCACTTGTTTCACCTGTGTTCTGGCAAACTCACAGGTCATGTTCCTGGGTACACATCCCAGGAGGGGTGTGCATCACTTGGAATGTGTTTATTACTGAGTATCAGCATGCATACATAACTGCAGACATGGGGTTTATATATATGCAATAATAGATTCATTATAAGACTGTTACTTCAGAATTTTTTGCTTTCCTTCTGTTTTTAACCATTATAAGCCATTTATCACCTCTGCATCTTTTGCTGGTGGAGAGGCAATGAGGTGTGACAGATGACGTTAGTAATGAACACCACTTTCACTCTCCTACGTCTTTGCCTTGCCTTCATTTTAGTGAATTTAAAGTTCCCCAGGCTGTGTTCCCGTCTCCAGACACACTTGCAAAACTGTGCTGCTGTCCTGTCCCAGCCAGACGCTGCAGCTCCATCCCCGTCCCTCCCGCTGCAGCCAGAGGTGTTTCAGAGGCACGTGTGTCTCACAGGAATGCGCCTTGTTACTCAAGAGGGGCTTTTCCTTTTCAGATAAAATTGTCCGACTTCGGGTTCTGTGCCCAAGTGTCCAAGGAGGTTCCCAGGAGGAAGTCGCTAGTTGGGACACCGTATTGGATGGCTCCGGAGGTGATATCCCGCCTGCCCTACGGCACCGAGGTGAGTGCAGGGGGCACGGCAGGGACCCAGAGCTGCTGTTTGCTCTCTGTGGGGTGCCTTGGTCGACCCCACGGAGCTCAGGGAGCACCGTGCAGTTCAAAGGCATTTACATAGATATGCTAAATAGCAGCAATTACGTTTGCCCCAGAGTGCTACATCGCGGCTCCTTTTAAAGTGTTTCTCCGAGATGAAGTCGTTAATTAACAACTCCATTTAGCACACTTAGTGTAATGCCTTTACGTATTTACACTTAGGGTGCTGTAGGAAAGGAAACTGGTCTTATTTTCACATTGGAAAGACCCTTTGATGCTCTTTAATATAAAAGCCTGGAGCTGCAGTCACAGGTGTCCACACCTGCATGTGCCAAACCTGCAGCCAGGTTATGCAGCTGTACTGCACAGCCAGGTCACACCAGTTTTTGCACTCCGCTTTCATCCCGCTGAAGCCTGAGATTCCCTTGCTCTGAGGAGTGCCAGCAGAGGCACAGGTCCCACAGGGTCCCAAACACTTGAGCCAGCTGGATGGGTAGGATTGCCACCCTCTGTGGTAGCACTGGTGTCCCCATCGGCTCGTTCCTTGCAGTCATTGCTCTCATTAGCTGAGAGACAGGGGTAGAGGAAGCACGTCTGTGGGAGCTATTTTAAGCCCTGCCAAATTGTTCTGAAAAAGACAATCCACACATTTTTATTAGAACCCTTCAGAGGAGACCAGCAAGGTCTGCAGTGCCATATCCCATCCATTGGGAAGCTCTGAGTCACAGCACTCCTGCACTGCCAGCCTGGGAAGAGCAATCCCCTCTCCCGCGCTCAGCCGTGACAGTGACTCACGGCTCCCCAGCAGGAGACACGGCTGCCTTTGCTCCTCTGCGTGGGGAGAGGAGCTTCTGCCTGATAGTGCTGATAGTGCTGATAGTAACAGCTGCAGAGAGCAACCCTGCAAGGCAGATAGAGTCAAAAATACAGATACACAGATACACACATATTATATATTTATATACATATATATACACACACACATAAATGTAGAGATGCAGAAATATACATGCACAGAGAAGGGGAAATGAGCTGAGACAGGAGATGCAGCAGGAACTGTTTTGGCACAGCCCCAGGGTGAGAGCACCCCACAGGCACTGACGTGCTCCCAGGACAGGTGCCATTATGGAAGACATTCCAGGGGTAATAACATCAGGTATTATTAGCCCATTAATAGCACTGGAAGGATTATAAAGTGGCTGAACTTATGGCTACATTAGGTTTCCCCACCAGAAGGGAAAAAGAAAAAGGATTTGGGCTAAAGGATAGTGTTGGGAAAAGTGAAAAGCAGCATGAACTGGCCCTGGTTGTATTTGGGCTGGCGAATGACACGAATTACAGTCATTAGAGAAATGGAATTCTGGAACAGATCTGCAGCTAGCCAGGACCAAAATAAAAGAAAAGTAGTGTTGAGTTATTTGGGTTTTTTTTTATCTGGAGCTGAATCATTTTCCAGAGGGATTATATAATGTGTTACCTCTGCTGGCTGGAAGCGGTCCTGGGTGTAGTTAAGTGCTTGTGTTTGCCTTGGGGTCTTGAATGGAGTTCCTGTTGTTTTTGAGCTTCGGGGGACACAGAGTAACTGATTTCACAGCAGCCGAGTTGTGCTCTGCTCTCTCCCTGGCTGCAGCACTGCAGAGCCAGCCTGGGGTGGGCAGTCAGTGGCTGCAATCAGTGCAGCTGGAATGCAGGGCAGGAGGGTGCAGCCTCTCCAGTGCACAGGGCTTCCAGTGGACAGCACCTAAACCAGCTGCAGACCCGGGTTTGTAAGTCACTGCTAATCCATTTCATCCATCACTTACTGCTCATAAGGCAAGAGCATTCTCAGCTGGGTAAAGATTTATGGTGATGGCTCACCAGACTGCTGGCTTAGACTGGCCACAGACAGTGGCACGAGCCATCTCCAAGCTTTGCATGAGTCCCAGTGCTGAGCCTGTTGGGCCCCCCTGCACTACCAGCAGTGTTCATGACCAGTCTGTGTGTTCCAGGTGGATATCTGGTCCCTGGGCATCATGGTGATAGAGATGATTGATGGGGAACCTCCCTACTTCAATGAGCCGCCGCTGCAGGCCATGCGCCGGATCCGGGACAACCTCCCGCCCCGGGTGAAGGACATGCACAAGGTCAGACTTCCCATTAGGTGATGAAGGTCTTGAGCAGTGACATGTTTAATAACACTATAGGCACACATTTGAGTGCCCAGCTGATAACTTCTAAGGTCCCACCTGGAGCAGTGGGTCCTGCACAGGACTTGTGCGGGGAGGATGCGAGACCAAAGCCATCAGCCATAGCCTTGTTTGTGCCCAGCCCTGGCTTGGCTTTTGCAGCAAGTGATGGCAAAGGGAGCTGGGCAGAGCCTCGTGTTCCCTGTGCTTCCCAAGCTGCCCCAGGACCAGAGCAAGTCAGCACATCAGGAGTGCTGTGGGTGGGTTTGCATGTCCACATCCAGTGCCAAACCCTGTGTGCATCTCCCATTTTGGGTGTGCTTCAGGCCTGAGCCCTCAGCCCACATCAATGCTTTTCTCACCCCCCACATGCAGAGCTATGCAGGGGCTGCTGTTCTGCACCCCACTGATACCCAAATGGTTTCAGCATGAGCAGCATGTAGAAGACACAGCCCTTCAGCTCAGTACAGCTGTTACCATAGGCAGAATCACTGTGTCCCTTGTCTTCCCAAGAAAAGCAGTGTGCACACAGCCAGAGAGGGATGTTTTTATCCACCCCTAACACCAGTGTGGTGTTGCAGGTCTCCTCAGTGCTCCGGGGCTTCTTGGACTCGATGCTGGTGCGGGAGCCCTCGCAGAGAGCCACGGCACAGGAACTGCTGAGGCACCCCTTCCTCAAACTGGCTGGGCCCCCTTCTTGCATTGTGCCCCTCATGAGGCAACACAGGCATCGCTGAAGCCGGCAGCTTTTTGGGAAAAGGTCAGTGCAGAGTCTGGATAACGGCCGTGTGGGAATGCCGGCAGTTGTGTGGGAACTACAGGCAGGGAGGAGTAAAACCTTGTGAAGGAAAACCAGCCCTGCCTAAATAATGCAGTGTATAAAAAAACCAAGGAAGTGCTCTCTGTGCTCCCTGTGTGTGAGGGGCAGGGGAGTGATCCTGGTCCCAGCTGGGAGGCCACGCTCCACCCTGGACCATCGCTCCCCAGCGCTGCTGTGTTCCCAGCCATCCCGGGAGAAGGCACCAAATGCACAGGTTGGAAAGGTAACGAGGAGAGCACAGCCAGAGCGAAACACCGGAATTCCACTGCAGGCTACGGCACTTCTGTTTCAGAAGAACGCTTTTCTGACAAAACAAAGCACTTTTTATCTCGGTCATAGCAGCGCAATGTATTTTGCAACGAGTTTGTAATTTTCTGTACAGTCCGTTTTGATAATTTGCAGTACTTTGTCATGTAACTGTTGTGTTAGTTGAAGTAATAAGTGTTACCTTAGCGAGAATTTGAGAAGATTAAAGTTTCCTACTTTTTTAACCCTTTTGAAAACAGGAAAAAGAAAAAAAAAAAAGCCCACAACCACCTTTAGGAAGTTGTAAGGTTTTGCAGATTTCCCATGGGGTGAGGAGAGCACTCATCCCACCCTCTCGGCAGCCTGAAGAGCCAAGGATAAGTGATGTTTGTGGGCACTCTGGCAGCCTGGCTGTGATGCAGTGGCAGAGCTGCTGCTGAATGTGAGTGGGCACCTGGGTCTCCCTCCCCTTTCCCCAGGGTGGGAGCCAACGCACCCAGCCTGCCTTTGCTCCAGGGTCAGCCCAGGCCACGGCCAGCCCTTTTTTTATGCCACCACCGGGCCAGTTTTGCCACCACAAAAGCCTCTGTTGTTTCTGTCGAGCTCTGGCAGCGGGAAGGGATCACCCAGCGGGATCCCCAGAGCTCCGGCAGACCTGTGGGATGTGCTGCCAGATGTTTGCCAGAGAGGAGAAGTCCTGCTGCTGTCCAGACCTTTCTGAATGTTGATGCAACAGTTGACTACTACGGTACAATTTTGTGTTATTTGTTGGATGACTTTGCATGTTAACTGTAGGCCTAAATAGATTTGCCTTTAAAATTTTTAGAAGTGCTTCATAATTATTTCAATGATAAATGATTTTTATTTATTAATGATTAGTTCTTTTTAATTATGTATGATACAAAAGCCATGTTTTTCAAGTTTGGTTGTTTTTTTTTTCTTACTGACCTCATTTTACGGTATCTTTAAGGAACCACAAAGCCAACTTTGTGAAAACGCAGTTTCTTTCTTATGATGGAGTTTCATAGTTGATAAATTAATTGTTATTTATTGTAGTAAATTATAACCAAACATCTAAACCTGGCAGGAGCTGTTGCTTAAAGATCTTCCTCTGGGAGAAAAGAGTTGCCAATAATAAAGAAGCTCCTTTAGTTCTGCCCTTAAAAACTTAAAAGAGTATTTGAAGGGAGAGAAGCAATTTAAAAAGAAAAAAAAGGGAGATAAATATGAACTGGAACATTGAATAGATGTTCTCACATCTGTGTGTCTTACTCCTCCCGCTCTGCTTTCTCTTCTTAACCCTGTTTGCACATTTTAAGAGGGCACTACAGAAAATGTGTTTGGCTCCCGCCGCCCCGCCGCGAACACGCTCCCGGTGCCCACCCAGCCGAGAGCAGCACCCACAGCCTTCCAGGGGGTCTGTTTTGTAGTCTTGACAACTCAGGAAAACCGGCTGCACCAGTCCAGGCAATGGCATACAGGCACAACTGTAGTACTAGCCACAAAAGTTAAACTTTTTTAACCATCTTTAAATAAAAAAAAAAATTAAAAAAAGGGGTTGTTGGGGGGTTTTTTTCTTCAATATTCAGCACATTTTAGGCTGTGCAAGTGAAGAATTTTCTGCAACTTTCTTATCATTAGATACTTTAAAACAGTGTTCATCAAGTTTACTGAAAGTTTTGTCGATTTCAAAGGTTTTTTTTTTTGTGAACACCAGCTACTGGTGAGACAAATGCACATGCAAGTTAAATAAATTAATTAATAAACACTTCAAGTTTCAGTGTGGTTTTTTCCCCTGTGTCTTTTTGCTGTTTTATAAATTTGACTCAGTCCCACAATACTGGGCCAAGCAAATAAGAAAAAAAGAGTTTTCCTTCACCCAAAATTAAGGGGGAAAAAAAAAAAGACTTACCCAAGAACATCAGGCTTAAATTTAGAAGAATAGTAGACAAATAGGCATTTCAAACCAAGATACTGTGATTTCACCATTCTGAGAGGCCCCCCCCAAACATACCCATGTACACACACACACTTACGTTAGAAAAATAAACAATTCTCCTCTAAACATAGAAAAAACCCACATGTTTCAACACGAGTTGGCAATGCCAGCACTTGAATAAAACCTCCAGACTGTGGTCAGTCAGACAGTACAGAGCATTTTGAGAAGTGACGAGCACACCCACACACCTTTGCAAGATGAAGTTCTCCAGAAGGACTTGTCCCTCTTGGAACATTTCCACCTTGCTTTCCCTGCCTCTTAAATAATCCCTTTTTTTTTTTGGCCTTACACATCCTTAATTTTTGGCTTACAACCATTCCGCTCTCACGCCTGCTGACAACATTCCTCCCAGTTTCCCCAGCAGCACCAGTCAGCTGATGAAGCTACAATGTTATTTGCCACCTCCAAGTCTTATAAGTGAGGTTTTTATATTACTCTTGATTACTTTCGGTTGCTGACATCAGTAAATATTTCAAGATACATTAGCCATCACCTAAAAGAAAAAAACCAAAACACCCCAAACAAACAAACAAGAAATCTTAACTTCAGCTGTTTCACCCTCAGCACTTCAAATAAAGCCAGAGCTGGGCAAAAAGCAGGGAATAACCACGGTCTGTTACCTTGGGTTGCACAGTTGACTGAAGCTGATGCCGAGCTCCACGTTATGTCCAGGTACTCCAGGGAGTTTATTCCCACCTGGCACTAAGGAATGATGGCTTTTTCTGAGGTCACAGTTCTAAAAGCATTCACAAATCCCCATCATTTCAGTAGCAGAGGCCGGGACATTTGCTGGCTGTGTAAGTCCCCTCCTCAGCAATACATCAATAATTTATAATTAAAGTTCTAATCATAAGTACTTGGTAAGTCATTAGCAGCTGCTTTAGTAAGTGCCTAATTATTACAGGTCCTTAAAGAGCTCAGTAGGGTGATAAGTTTCTTATATTTATCCACCATGAACTGGTGTGTTCATAAACATCTATATAAAGCAAAGCATTCAATTTGCAGCTAGCCCATAATAAGCCATCAATGAATGAAAGATAAATATAAAATTAAATCACAATAAAGTGCTGCCATCCTTAAGATGCTGCTGTAGCTTGAATGGGCAGGAGGGAAGCTGGACAGCTGTTATAACCTCATAAATAATTTTTTCATAAATAGGCTTGAAAAGCCTTAAGCAATGGAAAATTCAGATCAAATTCAGTAAATATTAACAAAAGGATGGAAAAGATTAAAATATTCAAAGGGTTTTCACCCAACATCATAAATAACTTCCTTTATACAACATACATCAGTCTGGGGCACAAACTGCCAGTGAGCTGAAATTATTGGTTCTATTTCCTTTCTTCCCCCCAAAAGAGAGGGAAAAACATTTCAATCCAACAAAAAAATTATTTTCTATCAATTCAGAAAACAAACAAAAATAATTACTGTATTCATGCAACTAATAGCTTACAGACACACTCCACCTGAAAGTGATGCCAGGAGCTTCCTAAGGGGAAACCTCCATCATCTGACATGAAAAGCAACAAAAGTTCTTGATGTTTGTAGGCAGAGGGTCACAGGAGCTGCACCAGTTTTTGGGGGGTCAGCCCCACTTCAGTGCACTGGCCAGGGCTCAAGCAGCAGGATCAGGCAAGGACAGCTTCCTGTGAGCTGCCCTGCTGTGACCACCCCAACAGGGTCACTGCAGGGTGAATTAAAATCAGTTTGCAGAGTCGGCCATAAATTAGCATTTTTTCCACCTTAACCACACGTTGAGATGTTTGAGAGCATCTCCCAGTTACACCAGGCGGGTCTCGCTCACCTTCTGCAGGGGGAGAAGCAACAACGGGGCCAAAGGCTGAAGGCTAAAACCCACCAGCAGCTTCAGCTGAGCAAGGCACAAACTCCCAAACCACCCTGGGGATATTATGCCCATCCCTCAGCCACTGCCCTCTCCTACAGTGACACTTGGCAGCTCAGCCAAGCCCCAGGTTTCGCTGCCTTCAAACACGGGGCCATCCCAGTATCCCGCTCCTGCAGCCACCCGGCCACAGTGTGCTGTTTGGGAGACAACGACCATGGAGGGGCTCCTCTGGCATCTGCAGTTCAGCTGTTTGCTTCCTTTTTTTTTAATCCCATTATTCTTTTGGATGTCAAATACAGGAACAGATGTGCCAGGCTGATGGAGCTGGCTGGGAGAGCCTTTCTGGCTGGAGGGTAGACAAGGGTGAGGCAGGACAAAGCTGATAACTGTGGCTCCTCTCTATTGAGGATGAACCTTTAATCCTTTTATTCACCCTCCTGCTACCTTTGGCTTTTCCTAACTGCCTCTAAAACAACCTTTTTTTAATAATCAGCTCATTGTAGGCAGTGGCACTCGGTCAGCTAAAGCCTGCCCAGAACACTTTCACAGGAGTGTTGAGAGAAAAGGGCAAAGCCACAAGCACCAATAGTGCAATAATTTTGCTTCTTAAATCCAAATGAGAAAAAAAAAAAAGCCAAGCATAATATATAGGAATGAGACCAGGAGTAAGACAAGACTAAAGGAAGGCTCGTGCTGCATCCACCTTCAACAAAAAAACCTGTAAATTCTGGAGGAGGTTACAGCATTAAAAGCCAGTGAAGTTTCTCCTCTTACATTTCACAGCATTGAAATTACTGGGTTTTTTTGATTATTATTTGGGTTTAAGCAGAAAGAGGACAGTCTGTCTGAGTCACTGCTTGGATCAAACCAGCTTAAAGAACGAGAAAGTATTTTGCATACCCTAAGTTAACTCAAGGCCTGGACTAACTCCTGCTGAGGGAAGTCAAAGGCTTCACTGGAAACTGGGCAGTACCAGATTGAAACACCATTGCCCACAAAACATGTAAGAAAAGCAACCAAGAGATTAGAGTAATATTAAAAATAACCAACAAATCACAGAATACTGAACCACCACCATATCTTCACCAAACCATCTGCTCCAAAACTCCTGCTAGAATAAATCCTACATTTAACATCCACTCAGCAAGAGGTATTTTTGCACCAATTCCATGAGGTATCATGGAGTTAGGACAAAGCATTACATCATTTCAAAAGAAGAAGGCAAATCAAGTTATTATGTATGTACATGTTTTAATTAATTTTAAAAATTGTCTACATTTAAGGATAGATTTCGAGGACTCCCTTATATTTTTTCTGTTACATTAGATTATACCTGAATAATCTGCATAGTAACTTGAACATTACTGTTTTCTTCTTTTTTTTTTTGTTTTGTTGTGAAAATATCAGTTGCAGGTAGCAATGTAACATCTCAACAACAATCACAATACGTGCAGGATGTCCAGCCAGAAGCATTTCTCAGTTGACTTGCAGTAGCACGGCACTTTATAATTTGTGTATCAATACTTTTTTTTTTTAAACTTTTTTTTTTTTAAAGTTGAGTTCAGATGTGGCTCAAGAAGCAAAAACAAACTTTCTTCACTCGATCTCAAGTGTGGGGTCAGCTCCACAGCTGACTGTGATCTGCTCCACTGGAGTTATTCCAATTAATATCAGCTCCAGGTTCTGACCTTTAATTATTTTTTTTTTTCAAAACACAACCTGTATTTGCCTCCATGCTGTCCTTAACATGGGTGCAAACTTAGGAATGTGGTTTGAGTCCCTTCATTAAAGGGCCTGAATGAAGGGACTCTGTCCCTCAGCCCTGCTCCCTGCATGGACAGGAGCAGAGAGGGCTCAACACTTCCCAGAGCAGCACAGGGGAGAGGTTAAAAAAAAAAAAAAAAAAAAAAAAAAAAAAAAAGAAAAAAAGCTAATTTTGCTCCCAATGTTAAACTTTGACATGTGAAGCATTTCTGTTTCCAGATGATCAGCCCAGCTGCTTAAGAAGGTATTCAAACCACCTACTGCCACAGACACCTCACATCAGACACCGAGTCCTCTTACAGACTGCCCTGACTGAGTGAAGGCCCGGCCCTGACCTGCGTGTCCCCATGAAATGCTCACCATGAGGTGCTGTGAATACCATCTCTTGCCCCCCCCTAACCTTTCCTCACCCACAGGAAAAAAAGTGCTTTTGCTTTTTCTACCTGATGAATACTCGGGTTGCTCGATCCTGCTCCCTATCCCATGTGCTTGTACTGAGATCTGTCCCGAGGAATCTGCACTTGGCTGGCTGTCAGCTTGAGGTGGATGTGGTAAATGCCAAGGGTGATCACGATCACCAAGCCCAGGATCAGGCCCAGAATCAGAGGCAGGGTTTCTTCCAACTGCTCCCTCTGGTCCACTGGGCACTTGTGTTCTGCAGGGAAAGGGAAAAAAGGAAAAGAGAGCCATGAATGAGACCCTGCAAATCTGAACTGCTGCAGTGGCCAACTGATCTCCTGGAGTCACAGCTCCATGAGAGAACCCCTGCACAGCAAAACCAGCTGCAGCAGCAAGGAGAGACAGTGACAGAACCATCGCTGGAGCCCCAGGGAGAAAATCAATTGCTTTGGAGGAAAGTGAAATCACAGTCAACACAGGGAGGGAGGCAGAGGTAACATCTATCAAACCAGCCACACAGTGTAAAAAAAGACACTTTTATGCCCATAAGCTCCTGTTCAGACCTCTCTGCCACACATCAATGGCCTTGCTGGGAATGGGACAGCAATAGTATGTGTCTCCTGACTGTGGCTGAAGATCTGCTTTGCTTATTTAATTATAGAGTCTATAAATATGATATCATGAGGCCTCAACGTCACTCAGACTTTAATCGTGCATCAGACTTGCCCTGCACATCATTCAGAGATTTCCCCCCTCCATCTGCAAGGTGGCAGAGGTTTAAGAGCATCGCTCTCCCCTTTCCATGTGCTCCCCACAGGGAGTTCACCAGCCTGGCAGAACAACGTGTGTCTGTGGTCAGACAGCATCCTGGCACCTCGTGTTGTTCACCAAACACGGCAAAGGATGAGCAGAAACAACACCAGCCCCCCAGTGTTCTTCCCTCTGCTGATGAGTCTCTGCCATGGTCTGATAAACCTCTAGAAAATATTAATAACCACAGCCACAAGGCGAAAACACTTTTCTGTTGTGCTTGTAAAGGCCACCAAGGTCAGGAAACACATTACACTGGCAATCCCAGTTCAGTTCCCTTACACTTCCAGAGTCTGCTGCAGGCCTGACTGACTGTACTTTTTTCCCCACAGGATTGCTGCTTCTCCATGCTGATGGACAGGCAGAGCCCACACTGCTGAGGTGGGGCTGCCAGGACAGAAAGAACAAGAGTTCTAACTCTGGGGAAAAAAAAACCCGTTATATAGTACAAGAGGGTCAGTTCTCTGGCCCCTGATCATCTTCTTCATAGTATTAGGAATGTGCTGAAAACAATGAAAACTTTAGGGAAAAAAAATGGAAAAACAAAAAGGCTGAGTGTTAGATGAGCAAATACAAAGGGCACCACGAATTCCTGCCCTCACTAAAGACTGTCCAGATGGGTTCCCCAGGCAGCTCACTGCAGGACACCGAGATCTGCAATAACCACGAAGAGCAAATGCTCTGCAAATCTAATGCCATGTGTTAAAGAGCAGGAAAAACCCAGAGACACCCCCCCCAGGCCCAGGCAGGAGGTGACAGCAGGGACCTGTCTCCAGCAGTGCCAGCACCTCCAGGAGTTCCAGTGCGTCCTGGAGCGGAGCCTCCTCCCAGCACCAGGCTCACAGCGGTGCCACCAGGAAACGTTTCAAGCTGTAAATGGAGTGAAACAAAAAAAAAAGCAAAAGTGAAATGTAGTCTAACAAAAAAAAATGTCCTTTTCGGTTCCAGTTGCTCACAGTTTCACCAGAGGAGTGATTAATCACCAGGACTGTGGTACAGGCAATTCAGCAGTTGCTGCAATGCAGGGGTTTTGTTTGTTTGTAGTAAGGAGAAGGGGGAGGGGGGGGACAAAAAAAATCCTGATTATTATTATTTAGCTCCCAAAGTTGGGTTTCTAGTGCTTTATGAAATTCTTCCCAGTTTAGGACGCTAAGGCCTGACCAAACTCACAGAGACACACCAGCAGGCTGAGCTGACTGCAGGAAAAGCCACACACGGGGCAGAGCTGCGGGGCCAGGGGTGCTCCAACCCCACAGCCCCGCTGCCCACGTGTGGATACAAAGCCACACCATGGGAAAAATCCATGCTAGAGGAGCTCCTGTGTACCCACCTACAGACAGCCTGACAGGCCAGGGTGTGCTGAGGTGCCAATTAGGAGTTCACAGCAGCTGGACTCTGATTTTTGCTTTGAAAGTGGTTTAGCTTAAACCCTACAGAAAATGGAAAGCAGCCTGCTGTAAACCCAACTGAGGGCATTCCACTTGGCTCAAACACACCAGGTTTGCTTGTGCACCTTTTCCTACACGAGGGTGATGCATTTGCAGGAGAATGGGGTGAACGTGAGGGTCTGCAGCCAGTGAAGAAGGCAAAGCACCACTGCTGCGATGCAGAGAATGGACCAAACTCCAAAGCACCTGCTCGTAACATTTGAATTCCCCCAGCTTTTGCCAAAGCAAACTGGCTGCAGGGCACAAAATATGCCAGAGGATGTGGCCAGAGCTCTGGTGCCCACAGGAAGCCACGGTTGTATTTAAGTGTCTGAGTCACAACTCAAAAAGGTGTCAACTCTTGCAAGCAGCCAAGGAAGATAGTTCTTTATCCTGACACTTTTTTAAGAGGATTAAAAAAAAAAAAAAAGAAAAAAAGAAAAGAAAAAGCAAAGCAAAGCTGGCAGTCTCCAGCAGCTCACCCCAAAACATGCTGCTCCACAGCTGGACCCGCTGCACCACCCCTAGCAGAGCGGGCAGCCTTGCACACCAGCTGCCTCCTGCCTTCCCAGCACCTTCTCCTCCCCACACACATCCATCTTCTCCTTTTGGAGCAGACCACTAGGCATCCCTTTTGGGCTCTTTGGAGACTGTGAGGAGAACGGGAATGGGGCTGGGGGCCACCCAGCACAGAGGTACTGGCAAGTGCTCAGCACAAACACACCAGCAGCAGGACTCAGGCTCTCCAGGTGCTCACTGCTAGGAGGCTGAATTTTGTATTTTAACACGAGTATAACGTTAAAACGTGCCATTTTGCAACAAACAAAACCATTTTCACATTTGTAACAACATACTTTAACATTTATACAGCATTTTTCACCCCATAGGCACTGAGGTGCACAACACTGCGGGGAGACAGGCAGAAGGTATCATTCCTGGCCAAGGAAAAGGCAAAGAGGGAGCAGGAGGGGAGAAGGGTTTGCACGAAGTTCATGGCAGACACAGATTCAGACATTCAACCCCACCAAGCACAGTGTGGGCAGGTGGGCTGGTTATGCACGACAAATGAAACACCACTGCACTGGGAACTGCTATCTATTTTTAAATCAGTGATCCTGCAGGAGAACAGCCCTTTCTGGTAAATTTTCACCCATATTTTGCTCCATGTCAGAGGGATCTCAAAATTTCCCAAACCGATGGGATCTACCCTCAGTCCAGGAAAGCAAAACGGTCCCTGGCAAATTTAATTCCCTTAAAAGTTGGGGTAAGGTTGGAGTTCTGCCGCATCCCAAACACAGTGGGGCCACCCCTTTTTCCCCCGAGAGGTGCCACCCCACAGTCCCTGGTCCCTGCCCCACGGAGCACGGGCTGCAGAGGGATACAAAGGAGGCGTTTAGGTACACTGCTCATTGTTCTCTTGTGCTGCAGCACCAGGCTCACACACTGCCGCCGTTTCTATGGTGAGTGCTCGTCCAATTTCTGTACTAGGGCTACGAAACCACCTCACAGGCCCATTTTCTTGTTTCAGATCCTTCTGCAGAGCAAACAGCAGCAACAAACACACGGCGCCTTCCCGGCAGCCGCAAATGCCAGCCTGAGGATTGGCACGGGGATTTGTCCAAAGGGATGGACAAAACGGGCCAGTTATGTATGGGCATGACAAGGTGGATTTTTGAGGTGGGTGTTTATAAATAATTAGATTTAAAAAAAAAAAAAGAAAAGAAAAAAATAGAAAGATCAGGTGCTTTTTTAAATGTGGCTGCACACCTTGGTGCCAAGGACCCTTGGGAAAATGTGGCCCTCAACTGGGGTGACTCAGAGGGAGTTGAGACCAAGTTGAGACCTCCCAGGATCCCAGTCTCTAATTCTCAGTCTTTGTATCCCTTTGTATTTTCCACCATAATGCATTACATTTGCACGTATAGACATAAAAATCAAAAGAGCTGGCAATTTCTCTGGGGTTCTTT
>NW_021940526.1:2878498-2881921 GCF_001715985.3 Manacus vitellinus
CCTGGCAGAACAGTGTCAGGACTACTGAAAAAAAAACCTTTCCCCCACTCCTTTGTGGTGAAAGGGCCCTGACCCTCCTGCGTCTCGGTGATTCTTCTGCTCTAGCGGGTCTCTTTCCCTATTCTAAAATATTTTAAAGTGTTCTGTAGCTTGTTCATAATTAATAGGAATTTTACCTAATGGGAAATTAATGAACCAAAAAGGAGAAGGCTAATTACTGTAATTTAAGATTGGCAGTGGTTCTCAGACCCCACAAAGGATCGTGTTTTGCCACGCGTGTGCCGCGGACAAGCTCGTCGGCGCGGCTGGTGGGGACTGTGTGAAGCTTCACTGATAAATGACCTCTCAGGCACTTCTGACCACCCTCTCCAGGTGCTGTCTGCTATTTAACTTCCAGTGGAATTCGACAAAAAGAAAGGTAATTGAATAAGGAGAGCAGCAACAACAAAAAAAACGAAGCCTGACAAAGAGAGAAGCTGTGCTTTCCTCTGGAGGAGGAATTGCCCACACAGGTTTAAAGACTGCTAAACCAACCAGGGTCTCTTTGCGTCCTGGAGAAAAAGAAAAAAAAAAAACTACAACAAAGGAAAAAAAAGAGCAACAAATTTACTGCCTGACAGGAAAGAGCATATCATGAAAATGGCAGGTAGATTCCTTCGGCAATGAGCCCTGAGTTCTGTTGTTTTAGCTGGGAGCTCTCAGACTTCTCTAGTTTGGTATCACAGAGACACAGCAGCTCAAACAGAGTCCAAACCTGCATATTTTAAATATGCTTTTCTCAGCCTCCAGCACCTGCCCACATGTAAAACCTACTCCATACTACACTGGCCCTACCATGAGTAATCCAGCCACGCAGAGCTCTGCCAGAGCCAGCACACGTAACAGCACGGATTTACTCCTTCGGTGAGAGGAGGCGAGTCATGAGTGCAAGTGCTCAGCTCTGCAGTCACTGCTGGGTTTTTATTGTGTGCTAATGTATTTCCCACATGCAAAATAATGAAGCCCCACGTTATTAATGCTGGGCTTGAAAATAACACCACCATTTTCTAGCTCGTTATTAAAAGATTTGGCTATTACATATTTTATTTGCATCTTGTTACGCTGAGGGACTTAACTAATTTGATAAGGTAGTGCTATAAAATGGGGACTAGTCTCACCTAATTCAGGTAAGCATGTTTGCATTCCCTCATTCAACCTGATGGAAAAGCCAAGGGGGAGTCAGGGAGCAGGAGCACCATGGGTTCCTCAGGATAAAGGCAGGCAAAACTGCAGGAATTCTGCCCCATGGCAGTATTGCTGCTGGCTCCAGTACAACCCTTTGATATAAACAGCACGCCTTAACTTACATTGTCTTTTATCCACCATTACCATTAGAGAAACCCAAGAAGAGCAATGACATCCCTTGTGTTTGGCACATGAGGCACCTCACTGAAGTCCCCGCTATGCTTCCTTCACCCTCACAATGACCATAAATCAAACTGAAGCCAGCAATATGCATCCCAAGTATCTCCTGCCACCACAGCCCCAGGTTTTCCCTCAGTGTGCAGCAGCCCTAAAAAACCCCTGGAGCTGTGCTGAAGCAGCTTCTGTGCTGCAGGGGAGACACCTAAGCCTTGCAGGACTCCCCAGGGACCGGTTTGCTGGCAACCTGGCTCTACAAGTCCTCACAGAAGCCAACGTACATACAATGACAGGCCATGATTTAGCAGTTAGGTTGAATTTGTAAAGGTTTTTGGAGGGCCCCAGAGGCAGGGAATGGGTTGAAGGGACTGCAGGGAGCACCGGTAAGGGAGCTGGAGTGAGAGGATGGTGCTCTGATAAAGGTGAGACGCAAATTCCTTCAGTACATCGCAACATCCCCAAAGGCCACGGTGGCATCAGCATCTTGGGGACGCAGGACTTGCCTTCACCTTACCTTCACTGAAGACAAAATCCGCGGGGATGTCGAAGGGCTGGAGCCGCACTTCCGACAGCAGGAGCTGCACCGACTTCTGGTGGTCACTGGAGATGAGGGAGATGGTCTGCTGGGCCTGGCACTCGTAGGACTTCCCAGCGGGGGTGACCAGGGCCGAGAGCCGGTGCGAGCTGGCTGTGTGCTTCCCGGCTGGCCAAGGGACACAAACAGAGGTCAGGTCCCATCTCCGGGGGCCCGAGGTGACTCAAGTGACAAAGGCAATGGACCGAGCACGCGGGAGCGCAGCCGGTGCGCAATGCGGCGCCCGCGCGCTCTGCTGCTCCCACAGCACCGCCGCCTGCGCTCCTGCCGCAGGACCTGGGGCCCGTGGAGCTGGAGGAATGGTTTCTATTGACACACGTGCAAGTTTTAGCCTGGGACTGTGCTCATACTCCCCACATTTGGGAAGCGGCAGTTCCTATTCAAGCGGCACTTGAGCTCGGAATTCAGGTGGGAAGGAGCAATGCAATTTGGGGACCACGCTACAAAGCAAAACAGGCCATAATGCCTTTCCTGAAACTACAACGTGATCATTTCACCCAAGCATAAGTTACAATACAATATTTTCCCGTCAAGCTCGTTTCACAAACGAAGGCCGAATGCAGCTCAGCAAGGTGGAATGAGGGATGCCTTCCACCTCCCGCTCTTCTGCAGCCCTTTGTTCCCCTCCAGCAGCACAGAAAAGCAATCAGTGTTTCACACTGGCAGAAGCTGATGAGGCATGGCCACCACCGTGTTCTGGGGACTCAAACAGTAGAAACACCAGTGGGAAAACAGCCCCATATCTACTGTATCTTACAGCACAAACTCTTAGCCCGCTATTCTCACTGGAGTTTGAAAATCCTGAGGAAGAACGATTTGCAGATGACAGTACTTCAGTTTTTGATACAAGACAACTAATTTCTGAGCAGAAATGAAATAAAAACAAAATGAAAGCCAAAAGAACGGAAACCCAGCGAGAAAAGAGGAGGCTGCTGGGTGCAGAGGTGTGTAGGAGTATGATACTGATGTCAATCTCATAGTTATCCTGGGAAAGCGCTGCCTTCCCACCTATTCAACCACCATCAGAAGTGAGGAAATAATTAACCTTAAAAACCATCTCCCAGAGGAGAGGAGACAAGCTTTTTAAGCCCAGGTGGCCCCCTGCCCACGCCCTCGGGCCCTGGGTCCCGCCGGAGAGCCTGGGGCAGCGCAGCACACGGGCAGAGCTGGGCTCTCCTCCCACGGCAACCGCGGTCATTAAACACAATAAAAAAGGGGAGGGGGGACACAAAAAAATAGTTCGCCGTTTAAACCCGGCAGTTAGTCCCGGCTCTGTCGGGCGGGTATAGGTCTTCCCCGTTAAGCTGCGCCTAGGCGAGTAGCCCGCGGGATGCCCGCCAGACCCCCGGGATCCGCCTTAAGCCCCGTCCCCCGGGCGCTTACGGCTCACGGCGTCCTTGAAGTAGGTGCGCTCGGAGGTGTCGTAG
>NW_021940526.1:2884661-3074277 GCF_001715985.3 Manacus vitellinus
TGACCATTTCCTCTCTCTCCTGTTTCATGATAAAGAGTCAATCCTGCCCCCTGCCCCAACAGAGTCAGACCTGTGTTGGTTGTAAAACAGGATTAACCTACAGATAATAAGTTCAAGGGACTGTATAAAGGAAAAAATATAATCTTATATACAAGTCTCTTTGACTGTAACAAACTATATTTCTGTGGCAATTGTAGTGCCTGGCTTCCTCAGTTCCTCCACTGATGAGCCCGGTATTTAACTACCTTCTATTTCCTCCTCTAGTCCCCTATTTAATTTCCAGACTTATTGAGGTTTCTAGGTAGCTTCTAAGCCTCCAAATGCACGATTCTGAGCAGCTGCCCCTGCAACCAGGGTACCACAGGGAGCAGCTGGGAGAGAGCAGCTGTGCTGGAGGCACAGGCAAGCCTGACCCACGGCACGGCACCGCGGCTCTCCCAGCACCCGCCAGCTGCACGGCACAACAAAAAACCCTTCAGCTCCGGGGACAGTCGCCACTTCCAGCCTGCAGGGACACGTTTATTCTGTTCTCTGCGGCAAAACAGGGAAAGGCCTAAGATTTCCTAAAACCAAGTAAGCCCCAAAACATGGTCAGAGCAGAAAGGTCTCACCTGACGGAGCCAGTGCAGCATTACCTGCCCTGAAATGCTGTGACTGGGGCCAATTTATGGTCACAGACTGGATCACATGGAACTAGACCCCCAACCTGCCCTTATACAACCAGTCCCCACAGCTGGGGGTGTCTCTGAAGGCTGAATCCCCCTTGCTACCTACCCCCAACTATCAGGTAGCAATAACTCTTACCAGCCTCCTCGGGAGGAGCACGCAGCACGGTGACAGCGGGGCCACAGCCCTGGAACAACTGCTGGCACATCCAGCAGGAACAGGGTTTTCTGGCCGACTGGCTCCTCTGGGATGTCTCTGCCACTTGCAGCCGGTTTCACAGGCAGCCCGTGGGCAACAGCATGCGGAGTCTACAAGGAAATCAGCCCCCGAGGGGAATTTTGGGTCTTTAGTGACGCAGTCTAACTGCACTCAGGCGGTGCAGGTGTTGAACAGACCCCCACCTGGAAATAGTTAAGTTAATGACCAACCCCCAAATTACTGGAGGTGAAAGAATAGCGGGCTGCCTGTGAGGCCAGGGTGTCGTGACCCTCCCCATCACAGCTGAGCTGAATTTATCTCAAGAGATTCAGAGAGGGAGAATCTGCCACTTCCCTCGATGAAATTTCACTGAAGTGGAATCCATCACCCTGGCAGGGAATGACATTTTAAACTGCTTTAACTTGGTATCAATGTTCAAATTGATTAGCCTATTTCATCTCAATGGAAATTCTCACCTCATTACATTAGCGGCCAAACTTCAAATAATTTTTGAATCAAATACTACTTAAACAGTATTTCAAAATACTTAGCTGACAAAATTCATCACTTAATTTCAAATTACTGCCTGCATTTTATGCTAAATTGTCAACGGATAAAATAGGCATCAGTGCTGGGAGCTGAGGTTTCCTGCTCTGCAGTTTCACAGAAGCCCATTTTCTCTCTGACTTGACAAATGCCTGGCTCCTGGCTGAGCAGTGAGCACAAACTCAAACGGGGACTGTGGACAGTATTTTCTAGCCTTCCAAAACCCGTGTTTCCCCCTGATGGATAGGACACTTGCCAGGGAAGTAAGACAGGTAGGTTTGTTTTTTTTCAGAGAGGGATGTGAGCCGAACCCAAGCCCTTCATTTCTAGTTATTTCTTTAACAGGTAGGGCAGTGTTTTCCAGCCAGGTTGTAAGTGAGCCTAAGATGCTTCACCATCCAAGTTCCCTCTATATCTGGTCTGTTATTTGCTTCTCTTTACTGGCTAGAAACCACCGTGGTAGGCAATGGTATAAAATTCCAGCTCTTGGCACTGTCTCCACCAGCTGTGTTTTAGAAGACATTTTTAATTAACAAAAAAAACCATAATAAAAAAAAATGCCTTGTTTGAGATGCCAGATCCTGTCCAGCGTGGTCTGAAAACACTGCTGCTCCCAGCTCCATCCAGCATTTGAGACCGGTTTAGGGAGCAGGGAGAGCTGCTCCCAGCACACAGCTTGTCTTTTAAAACATTATAAGGAGCAGGAGATGCCTCCTTAGGTTGTGGCATCAGAGTGGGAATTCTGAATATGCATCACAGGTTGGTTTAAACCCTGCTTTAAACACCTCAAGACTCACTGACCTCTGCCTCAGCTGCATTCTCAAAGCTGTGCTGCTACACTGGACTCAGGCTGCTGCATCTCCAGGCAGTGCTGCTACACTGTACTGGGGTAGACCTCTAGTGCTGCCAGGACCAATGCTGCACAATGCTTCTATCACTTAAATAAAATTAAAAAAAAAAAAAAAGACTCCTTTGACTAAATAAGCTGTGATAGAAATATATTTACACTATGCACATTTTTACAGGAAATACAACTTGCTAAAAATTTGCAGTTAATAATACCACCGCCCTGCAATTCACTGCAGTCAAAACTAAAGGATTTGAATTTTTAAGTTTTTTATTAGAGAAGTTGAAAGTTTCATCTCAGGACTGACATTAACATAATTATCTCTTTTCATTTATTTTGTTTATAGGAATATGTAGAATTTGTTTGTACAAGCATATACAACAAAGTAATTGGTGCTTAGTACATTGAAATCAGGAATCTGATTTGTTCTAAACTACCAGTTTTCCATGCAGTCATCTTTGAATTGGCAGCATGGACAAATTCCAAGCGGAATGCTTACATGCATTGTTTTGCAATATAACTACAGCAAGCTCTGGAAACATGCAAATTAACACATTAGCAAATTGGTTTTTATATCTAATGGACATAAAAAGGTTATTCCTGATATGAAATTCTGAAAATCTGCATAAATACTTCTGTGTAAAATTAAATTAGTTATGTACTTTTCTTTTACTACAAGTATCAAGAATGCCCACGTAATTAATATACACACATATATATAGAGACCTTGTAATGCTAAAAGTCTTTGTAATTAATCAAACAATATTCTGTGCCATACATTTACTCAGTATTTACCAGCTAGTAGCATGACTGTGGTCATATAGTAGGCATTACAGTCTTAGTAGCATTTGTATCACATGCAAACATACTCTTAGCATTTCTGCTTACTAATTTTTATCACGTGGCAACATGTATGTGATTTTCTACAATGTTGTAATTCCCAAGTGTATAAATACTTTTTACATTTTCACAGTTACAAACTTTTTGCCAAAAGCCATTTAAACAATCTTTTAAGTTACAATGAACTGTAATATCTGGGATCTACAGCAACAGGATCAAAATGCAATTTCTATACAAGCAATGTAGGATGTAAACTTTTCTTAAAGTGCCTAAAATGTAATTCCTTAGAGCACTGATCAGTTTTGGCACGAATACACTGTATTTCCCTCAGGTTATCCACTGCAGTAACTTTTACAGGATATGGGCTCCTCTCAGACATTATGACAGAGTTGATATGGCACTTGTGAATGACATCATTAGGCTGCAGAAATATCCTGTCAAGTTACTGTTGCAGCTGATGAATTTGGCCGATGACTTTGTATATATTGTACTTCTGAATACACGCAGTTACCTTTCAATTGCCTGCTGCCTGGAAAATACCTCGGAATATAATTTATAATCACCCAAACTCAGCTCCTTACTATCTTGATTATTAGGGTGACTGGGCATAAGATCCAGTTCAGTGGGCTCGATGACATGAGGTGCTGAGCATCTGGCGAGTTGTTGCTTGTCGGGGTCTGGCAGCAGGGGGGTTTCTACACAAGGTATCACACATGAGAACAGAAATGGTAAATAACATGACTCGACTACAGGTTTTTTGTTGCCATTTGAGATGATGTCAAAAGTATCTGTTGTGTTTCGAGGCTCTGATTGTGTAATTCTGGTGCAGGCAAGCTGCCTGTTGAGGACACAGGAAGGAACACAGGGACGGGGTTTAAAAAACCGTCTTCATCTTCGGGTTGGGGTTTTTCTGAACAAAGGAGATTCTTACAGAAATCCAACAAAGGAAATTCAGTGCCCAGTGTTAAAAAAAAGAAATAATGCAAACCTTAAGACTTGGTGGTCCATAGCTACACTTTACATATTAAAAACAAAAAACCAAAACAAACCCCTTTTAAAAACTAAACAAAAGAAACAAAACAAAAACAAAAAAAAAGGAAAAAGCCCACTTTTCAACCTCAGCAACGTTATTTTGAATTTTGCTCTCATTTTAAAAGGATGCTGTGTTCTCCAACTTCAATTTGCTTGTTGAGGCTTCAGACCACTGTTGCTGGCCTGCGATCCATCTCTGCTTCCAGCTTCACCATCTGCTGCATCTCCTTTGCCTGCAATCCAAAATAACCGCATGAAGCGTCGCATTAGACCTTTTGTTCAGAATGAAGCACACGTTCTACATGACAGTGTCTGAGTGAAATACAGGCAAAACACACTGAGATATATATATATAATGACATTATTTTTACACCCCTCAGCCTCCCCCGTGTCATTCTGTTTTCAAAATCAGGTGTAATCCTTATATCTACAAATTCATGGGGAATATTTTTGATCCTATTCCAGGACTCATGGGTTGACTTTCTACAGTGTGTGGTAAAATGCAGAAGCCCCAGCATTGAGGAACAATGCCAGGTAGATGCCAATTTGACTGTTTCTCCTGACAGGACATGTCTTTGGGAATGTATTCTTTACCGCTGTTCTATGAGTACTCTGACGTGTTAATTTCTGAAATTCTTAGAGACTTCATCTATAATCTGGACATATTTCTTTCATAAAGGCAAGGAATGACTAAAATCCATCAGTGTAACATATTCCTTGCAGTAGGTAAGATTTTTTTGAACAGTAATTTTTTAAGTATTAATTTTTTTAAAAATAATCTCCATCTGGCCTGGAGATCCTTAAGATTACAGAGGGGGTGTTTTTCACCTCAGGATTAGACTACTGCTATATGCTTCATGGGATTACACACACTGAATCCACCTGAAACTGTATCCAAATGCATTATGCAAAATACAGCAATGAATATATGCCAGATCTGGCTATAAACTCTGTGTGCCTGAGGCTTTGCAGGCAGAGTTAAAGTACTGTGTATAAATGGTAACTGGCCTGGGAATCCCCTCTTAGAGGGCGTTTTTTTTAATTCCTTTCCCTCCCTCTCTCATACACACACAGAGGCACAATTTCTCCTCCTGTTACAGTGTTTTGTTTGAAACTCTGTAGTTTAAAGGAACTGGGAGTCAGCATCTTCATTTTCCCTGAGGCCTCTGAATCTGGGAAGTTATTTAAATCCATAACTCCAAGGACCCTGAATAAATTGACCCAGAGAGCAATCTAATCCACCTATCTTTACAATCAAACTCCTGAGCATTAGGACAAGTTTAGGAAGAGACAACCCAAGCTAATATTTTCTTTGGTGTAACTGCTCCGCATCTGTCATGCAGGGAATAATGGTTAAGGGACTTGACTTAAATAAACTCTGTTCCAAAAAAAGTTTTAAATGTTGCTTAGACAGGCAACTTTGCTACACAAGCTCCTACTTAAGGGCTCATCTATTCTGTATGTGCAAACACATATTTGCATGTGTGAAAATGGGCAAATGCAGGTCTAAAGTAATGAGATGCACCACTATTCCTTTTGCAAGGTAAATGTGGATTTATGTAGATGTGACATACCTGCCTTCTTGAAAAATCTAGCCCTGTTCTTTCTTAATCATCATCATCATCATCATCTTAGGGAAAAAAGTAATTATGATAATAGCAAAGCAACTGTCATAAATATGATTAAAAATTAATCAACGCTCTCCATTTAAATGACTTAAAAGTTTGAAAGTAATGAAGAAATAATTTTAACATGAAAACATGGAAACATAACAAATAAATCAATATGGACAACCTCTTCTGAGATGTTGGCTGGATTTTGCCTGTGTGTGAAATGAAACTCCAGATGAAACAAAACCTTGTGGTTGTTTCTTAGTGACTCACACATTTCACGTTTTAGGCTTGTGACTTAACTATTGGCACACAGCGTCCTATAAATATATTCTGCCAATGTATTGTGTACAGAATTGTTGCAGAGAGAACCTGGCTTCAAAGAACACATTAGCATATAGCACAGGACCAGGGTGCCTGGTTTTGCCAGTCTGAGCATGGTTCAGACAGTGCATTCCGACCTGAACACTCAAGCACAACACTGGAAGATGAACCTTCTGGAAGGCAGCACTGAACCCACAGCGAGCCCAGGAAGTGAGGGACAGCCAGTGGACTCCGCTTTCAAGAACAAAAATAATTTTTTCCTAGCCTAATGAATGCTTTTTTTCATCATTATGTGTCTATAAATAGATGTTGCTGAAGTGGGTGCTGTCAGCGGTGCAAGATGTTATCAATTCAAGAGAGTAATTCAGAGGAGGCAGTACTGTAACCATGGGACGTTCAAGCCCAGTGCAGCTCTTTCCCTTGGTAAGACAGGGGTTAACAGAGATTTCTTGTCAGTAAGGATTACTTAGGGAGCCACAGCAGCACAGCCACATCACAACTGGAATTGCCATACCTTGTAAAATGTTGGAATTTGAAGTGAATTTTAAAGTGCTGGAAGCCTCTCTTCCTTAGGCACTAGGAAGCTATTTCTAGCCATCTATTCTATATTTTGCTATTCTTAGCGTGGAATTACTTATTTTTATTACTATGCTAATATATGTGGGTACCCTTTGTCTGACTATCAGCATTAGCAGGTAATCATACGTATGTTAACACTAAAATAGTTTTCTTAGATCAACAGACACTCTCACACAGTTCAGAACTCTAAGCAGATCTTTCAGTAACAGCAGCTAATGTACAAGTTAATCTCTGAATATTTCCTCTGCACATCCCTGTTCATATGCATCTGAATTTGAGATGCTAAAGCACAAAATACTGTTAATATTGTGTCAGGCTCAAATATCTGTGTGCAAACAAGATTAACATTGTGTCCACTATGTCAATGGCACTTCCCAATGGTTGCATTTACAAGGAGGGCTCCAATGATAATGATTTAATTTAGAAGGAAAGCACACTGAAATAATAGTTTGCTTATTATACGTCCATCCTACCTTGTGTTTGAGAGACTGCATGACAGGATTTCAAAAGCTGTTTGTACAAAAATAATAATGTCAAAATTGAGTAATACAACAAGAAGCAAATTAAATGAATGAAAACTGAAGTGAGATTGAGAAATTAATGCAAGAAAAACATACATAAAACAAAACAAATTTAAATTCACAACAGTTTATATTGAAGGCTGTTTCCACCCATAATTCTGTTTTTCTACATTGTATATTTGTATGAAAATTTTCTTGCCTTGTTTTGATCAGGGGAAAAAAAAAAAGCTTTGAAATGATCATTAAACAAATATCACCTTTATCTGGATCCAACTAGCTTTTACACATCAATGTGTATCACAATGAAACCAGAACCAGCTGGGGTTTTGCACTGATGCACTTTTGGGGGCTAAAAGGAAACGGTCAAAACAGCACGTGCAAAAATATATATTCTGATGGATCAAATCAGAGTGAGTTAAAAAGCCGTTGAGGACTCCCCCTGTGGCAGAGGCCACCACATGCCCACACAGAAGTGATAACCAGCCTGTGGATGAGTTTACTCCATTTAATCACTGCTGATTTAAGCTGACCCCGTCCCTGCCCCGAAATGGCGTATGAGCAAGCCCACGTAGGCTGGACCATCACTCAGCAGCAGAAGCTGTAACCCCAGGTAAGGGAAGTATCTAGTTGCTCAAAGAGGTGACTCCTTTAATGACTCACACCTATTCCCACCTGCCTCCCTCCCCTATACACAACGTGGTTATCACATTATGGTTAAAGGCACAACTACAATCATTCTCTCTTGTCCTTATGCTTTTAAAAAATGTATCCAAAGCTCTCTGAAGCCAATGGAAAGAAACAACTGATTACACCCACGTCTGGATCAAGCCCACCATTTTTTTATCAACTGTCATGCTCTCTACAGTGATGCTACAGATCTGCTGTATCCCAATGTCCTCCCCCAGGCCCTGGCTCCCCTGGGTCCTGCCTTTTGATATTGCCCAGGAGCAGACTGACTGACAGATCCATTCACGCTGGATGTTTCAGATGGTCTCTGCAGAATGTTCCTGTGAGGGAACAGAATGTGTGGTTGTCGTTCTGAAGGGAGGTGGGGTGATCAGAAGACAGAGCCCTGGTGGCTGGGGCTTGCTAGCAGTAGCCACCTGAGATCCTACATGCTGTGACCCCCCCCAGAAGTTACCCAGGCTGCAGCTTTTGGGGCTGTAGGACTCTCTCCTGGCAGTGGAAATACTTGATTTGCATGTACTCTTCCCCTGCAAGATGGCTTTACTTCATGTTATGTTATCCAGAGAGTTCAAGTTCTGAACATTTAATAAACAAAGTAGTAAGTACATAACCCTTGAAAGTAACGGGTATTAAATGCTCCCCTTCTCTCTCACCTCACTGAACTGCTGGGTATATTCCCCTTGCAGTTTACATTTGTAAGTGCAGTACTGCAAGTCCATGCACTTATTACAGCTCTTCTGGCTCAACCTTTCAGCAAGGGATCTGCTCAGAAAATAGTGTTGCTTCCACCAGAAATAAGATTAGAATTTTCCTTTCCTTGCCAAGTAGTTTTTCAATTAAAAAAAAAAGGGGGGGGGAGCTTATAAACTAGCAGAAAATAATATGGTATTTTAATTAGGAAAGGGTGTACTAGTACAGATAAAACTCCCCATGCTACTATACATCTCTAGAATTCAGTCCAAACTCACTGTCTCTTAAGAGTTCAGAGATGCTCTGTGCATGTTTCACCTCGAATTTTCCAGTCAGCACTAGAAATGTTAAGTTCCAAAAGGAAGGAAACCGATTTGCTTGAGGTACTTTTTTTGAGAGCAATTACAATGGATATGCCGGGTCTTGTACGACTGTCACGTCTCGCTAACGAGTATCAATGTGGCTGAACAGCTGCAAGGACAGACTCTGGCTGAGCAGTTCAGCTGCCACGTGCTTATCTGAAACAAATCTGGTGCTGTATCAATATTTACGTCACCTCACCTCTTCACTTGGACTCCCCAGGCAGGTGAGTGACCGTGAACAAGGTCATTGTCCCCATTTTGGTAAAGACTCACATTTAGGAGCATTCTTACTCAGCCTGACTCTGGTTACTGTTTTCACTACCTTGCTTTTCTTTTAAGCCTTTAAAAGAAGGTACCTGCTCATTCTGCTTCTCCAAGACTTCCAAATGCTCAAGTTGAACTTTTTTCAACTGATCCATTTCCTTTGACTGCTTCATTGCCAGCTGTAATTGAGAGAAAATAATTGGGTGGGGAATGTAACACGTCATTAACAAGTAAAATAAAAACTTACTTGAAACATATACACATACATACTGTCACCCCCCATTTAGATGGCACAAAACATCACAGGAGGCCTATCACCCAAGCTTAAGAAAAGCTATTAATACATTAATAGAGATATATTACACATATTGCATATAATACATAGAATTAGCAAACACAAGAATGAATAGTAATTCTGTTAATTTGAAATAGATTCATCTTACATAGATGTTAGGTCTTCCATGCTACACGTTATGTGGAACAAAGCAAAGACAAAATCTACTAGAGCTGGATTCCCAACACAGAGAAGTGAAAAAGAATATCCAGAAATAGTGCCCAGTGACTTGGTCAAGGTTATAGTTACCCTTTTTCTCTCTTCCAGGAACTTTTTTGTGTTGCTGCTGTTCAGTTCTCTGACTCGCCTAAAAAAAAATGCAAACGTTGTCCATGAAGACTCATTGGAAAAATATAAACACAAAAGCTACAACAGAGTACTCTTAAGGTATATTTTGGGTTTGGATTATCTGTACCATGTGGGACTAGTGGCAAATTGTACACTCCTAGGGCTACACACCTTTACACTTACATTAACAGCATGACTGAAAACTTGGCTGTTGTGAATGAAGTTTGCTTTTCCCCTCACTCAAGAGTGGTAGACAAAACTTTAAGAAAAGTTAATTCATTTGTGCATCCCTTGCTGCACTCTGCCTTCAATTTGTTTTGGTATATAAAAAGTGCTGCATCTCTTAACAGTGGGAAAAATCATCTGATGATCATACATAAAATTACAGCTTATCGATGCTGTTATTCTTAAAGCTGTTATTTAAGCAAAAAGATAAGTATATAGTTAATATTTACATAAAATACCTAAATGCAAAGTGTCTCTTCCTAAGATTTCTGTCATGAAAGAGGACAAAAATAGTTCAAAGAGGTGAATCAGCCTAATGACAAAGCCTGAAAACCAGAACTGCATTTCGCCTGCTTTCAGATCTGGGAACAGCTTTATCTCAGAGTCATTAGTGAGGTCTGACATCAACAAAAGCACACAGTTACCACGGGCTCTGACAACTCATCCTCCTGATGAGCTGGGAGTGTGCAACACTCCAGGGACTCAGTTCAGCACGAACAGGTTCAAGCTGATTGACCAAAATAGCCCAGTGCCAAGGAGGGAACGTAAAAGAGGAAAGACTGAGCCAGATGGCAAGCCCAAAGTGAAGGGGAAACCCTGAAGGCTTATGAGACAACATCATGTAGGCTCTGCTTTCACTCCCTTTTTATAGTAAGGCCCTCATTTCACTTAAAAAGCAAAAGAGGATAATGCACTTGAAGTACAATCATTAAACGCCTCACAGATGTGTTTCAATGTAATTGTGATTAGACCTGCTCTAGTCAGTCACAGATGATCAAGGCATTACATTTATTAAAAGGATAAATACGAGAAAAATAATTATTTTTTCTAAAGCAGTCATCTAAAAATATATTCAGCATAATCATTAGACCTTGTTTCCATGCATAAAAGTGTGGTTTTAATAGAATTAATCCATGAGTTCCCCTGTCAGCATTCTCTCCTCAGGAAAGGAGATCTGATACTTACCTCTCTCTTTCAGCTTTATTTTTGATGGATTTGTCTTGGCTTATGGCTTTGCTGTTCTCCATAGATATTTTAGCCTGGTTGGCACGCATCTCCTTGCTTTCCCTGGGGGAAACCAAAGATAGTCATTAATGCCCAAGATGCAATTGTTGTGGAGGTTGGTTTCCTCTACACTGTGGTTAATTTTGCCCTTGAGGAATTAAGGAAGAGGAAAGAACAAACCACATGAAAACTGCCTTCCTTTGGGTAGGCTTTACACAGTTTGAGCAAGCATCCAGAAACCTCCATTTGTTCCAGAGAATAAAATCTGAAAGATCACTTTAAAGCATTTTTACACTTTGAATGCTGTAAAAGGGTAAAAAATACTCTCTTTTCTCCCTAGTATACGAGTTGTCTTAGTATGAGCTACTATCAGCCACTTAAAAAAAGCAATTTGACTTCTAGAACTGTGTCAAAAAATTTACAAATCCTGCACTCAGAACATAACAGCAGTATCAACAGTAATAATATTTGCTAGTTGTGGTATGAGCTGACAGACTTCCTTTTGAGACTTCTAACTTTAGGAGTGAAAAGAGCCCTTTGGGCCTGAAAAGAGTGGTTTAGCTCATGGTCAGATTTGTGTGTGGTTTCTCCTTCTGGCTCAGTGAACCTTTTAGCCTTTCCTGTGGAACGAGAGAGCTGTAACAGGAGGATGGCAATCCCCTTCCAGGGGTAATGTCCTGAGTAGTGTGGTTTGGCTTGGGAGCTGGAAAACCTCTTCTGTGTTCCAGATCTTGACACATTGCAAGCCCAGGTAGGACCTCAGTCTCTTTTTTTGGACATGATCTTAAGTAGAGAGCTAAACAATTATTGTACTAATTAATCCAAAATTCTAAATATTTTGCATGAAAAGGAGGAATGTGGTACAGAACAGAGTGCTTAATTTAATGCAATATTGTCACTGAATCTTTTTTAGCTTGCTTTCATCTCTAAAAGACATTAATCATTAAATAGCATGAGGAAGCTTTGACTAATATTTTTTACAGCTTAAAATTTTTATTAAAGAAGTTTGGTGCTTTTTTTTTTTAATCTCCAAAAGTTCATAAAGTGAAACATTTCCTGGATACAGGTTTAGAAGCAGTGGTATGACAGCAAAAATTAGACTGGGTTCTAAAAAATGTTGTGTTGAGAGCACATTTCATTCCAACAGCCCCTTCTCCAAATAAGAGCTTTTATTTTCTATACAGAATTTGAAGTAATTTTCAAGCACACTGTCTTAAGAGGAGTACTGAAATAATTCATTTTTATTACTGTGCTCGAGGACATGAGAAAAGTTAGTGTAGGTGTTCAAATTGATTTAGCCTGTTTGCATCAGATATAATTTTAGAGTGAAAGAAGTTAAGAGGATTAGAGGACTACTGTGCATCACTGCTGATTGCAAAATGAGGGTTTGGTCATGGAGATGGTTGAAAGAGCCAACACAACTGTTTATTCTGCAGGTATAATCTAGCTCTGAGCTGCACTGCTGATGGGGTCTTTTCTGGGGCTGTTGGGTTTTCACTTGCAAGAAATAAAAGATATTACTAACAGAAGAAATGAAAAATCTTATCTTCTTTTTAAAATAATCTAGAAGCACTTGTAGACGTAGATGAATCAAGCACTGCTTGGTTCTAAAATAGTGCTTCTCAAAGTAAATAAGAAGTTGTAGTGGCCAAAGTTCCAGTGTCAGCTCAACCTCCTGGACTGGGGCTTCAAGATGAGTCTCCAGTTCAGCAGTAAAAACACCCTCCCTCTCATGGGCAGTGGTGATGCCTGTAGCCAGAGGTAACTGGAAGAAGTAGATAAGCCAGGATGGTAAAGAAAAAAAAAAAAAGGATTCTGAAAAATGTGGCATGGCAAGATTTAACTGCTGACTTCCCACTGTGTCACACTGACTGCAACTCTGAAACTTATACAAACATGTCTTTTAAAGGGACACTTTAGGTGTATATATATATATGTATTTATATATATGTGTATATCCTTGGTATTTATACATTTTATATGTATTTTGATGTGCATTAACATGTTATGTCACCGGTATTGTTTGAATAACTAGAAATCTCTTCTTCTATTAAAAAAGTGCCACTGCATAATTTTTCTCTCTCTCTCATGTCATTTTATCTGGAGCACATAATGCTTGTGAATAACAGCTCCATGTCCCCAGTTTCTGAAATGCTGCAGGATCACCACATCCAGGTGAGTAAAGGTAACAGTCTGAGGAGGTGGGGGGCACAGCATCCCCAGAGTTCAATAAGCTTCAGGTTTTTAGTGGTGTCTGCTGCCTTCTGCTTTGTTTTCAAATGAGCTCAAAGCACAAACTGTAATTGCTTTTTGTAATGCACTTGGAAGGAAGGTATCCTACCCTACAGCAGATAACTACATCATTTTAGATTATTGATCCCTCCTCCCAGCCCTGTGCCCTGTGCTGTGATATCCACCTCATTACCCCGGCTCACAGAGAGGGAAGCAGTGAGAATATCATGCTGAGAGCACGGTCCACCTCCTGCATCACCCTCAGAGAGATCCTTTTTTTTCCTATGGATACCAGAGCTGTCTCTTGGCTGTTACATACACCTCTACAGATAAATGCATATGTCTTCCTACACACAATATATCGCATTAAAAAGTCTACCAATGATTTAGTGTGAAGTCTTCTGAAATATTCATAGATTCAGACACAGTCTTAAATTTGTTTTAAATGGGAAATTCCCCAGTCTGCACATTTAGGACTTAACCCTTAAATTCCCAAACACACTAAATTGCAATGAATAAAGCAGGAAGAATATTGAAGGAAGAATTTATGAGGATGTAGATTTTCAGATCTAGTTCTTAGTAGCTCTGAAAATAGAGCAATACATGGACTGAACACAAATGATTTCTCACAAGAAAATAAGATCCACTGCTAAGAATATAAGAATCATGTACAAGAAATGAGAGTGGGCTGCTTAAACAACATAGAGAT
The DNA here is from genome assembly GCF_001715985.3 of Manacus vitellinus. NCBI lineage: Eukaryota > Metazoa > Chordata > Aves > Passeriformes > Pipridae > Manacus > Manacus vitellinus. Next base: position 2,898,621 of record NW_021940526.1, read on the forward strand.
ACAGAAATTCTAAACCTTAAGACTAAAATTAGGAGAAAAAAAGCTTTAAAAAATTTAAACTTTGCCTTAGTGTATATATAATAGCTGCCTGGAATGACAGCTTCTAGCAAAGTTAAAAGAATATGGAAATATGTATGGAAAAGAAAACAAAAACCTCTTACTTCCACAGGGGATATATTAGTAAATTATCTTTTAAGCATTGTGGTGAATAGCAAATAGGATAGAAAAAAAGACTCAAAAAAACCCCGAAGAAGGTGACGTGATTTCTTGGGCTACGTATGATTTGGAGACACAGCACCAAGGACTACACCTTCCTCTGGCTAATAACTTTTGAATTATCAATTTGTATTATAATTTAACAATTTTTGGACTTCATATTTAACTGGGAATGTTTTGCAGGACCCTTGAATAGATGGGTTAACACAGAGATTAACATAAAGATGAGCTCACTACCAGCTTTTTGCTGGGAAAATTCTCTGTTGGATGGAAAGCTTGCAGGTCCCAGCCTGTGTTCTCTCTGATGCAAAGATAAGCTGTTTTTTCACTCAGGAGTTTAAAAAATAATTTCAATTTCTTCTTCAAATGTGATTTCTTTATTCCTTCCCCCCCTGCTTTTTATGTGAAAGATGTTGAAGCCACTTACATACAAATCTAGATACGTATGTGTATATATGTGTGTATGTTCCTATGCTTTTAGGCTGCTTTGGATAATAGATCATAGCATAGAAAAGTGATTCTCTGCTTACTGCCATTTTTAGCACTGTGAATATGATGTGTATTTAATTTTATTTCATTTCAAATGGGCAAGATGGTTAATTACAAAAGCAGCAGTGTCACACAGCATCTTCTGTATTCCCAGCAATACTGTATGAAGATAAGACATCAGCCTAATGTAGCTTATCCTGCAGCCCCTTGTTTTTATGATCACTTTCCATGGATCTTTCATATAATCACCAGTGCTATAAACACGAGTTCATAACTGACAGCAACTCCAAAGGATATTTCCATATTTGATACTTCTCATTTTCCAGCCTCTGAATTTGAGTTCCAGGGGAAAGTCGATGCAAACTCCCATTGCATCTGCTGCCTTTAATGAAGTTCAGATAATCCAAACCAGCTAAGTAGCACATTCCTTCACCTCCCTAAACCTTGTCTGATCACTTCTTTTACTTCTCCCATGCATTCAGCCCAGTATCTCTGACAGCAGTACAGAGCTGTAAACACTAAAAGTAAACCATAACCCAAAGCAGACACAAACCACATCATCAGGTAGCACTGCCCTGCTCACCTGTCATGGGAAAACTTCAGCTGCTGGGTTTGTTGTTCATGAGCATTAATCAGCAGTTTCTTCAGTAGTTCACACTGTTGGTTCAAGTGCAGGTCACGGATCTCTTGCTCTTCGGCGCTGTGCGTGTTGATCATCTCGGACCACTCTTTAGTGTGCTGAGCCACGATCTCCTTGACCTGGGGGGAAGCAACAGCAGCTTTGTTAGAGGTGCTCAGATAGGCTGGGAGATCAACTCTTCCTGCTGCTGAAGATGATGTAAAGACAATCATAAAACAGGTTGTGAAGAATGCAGCTAAATTGTGAAAAATGAAGTTACACTAATGAAGTTGCCTCACAGGGTAGCAAAGCCACCAAGGACACTACCACCTACTATAAAACCAGATGTAAACTAATCCCTACTATCAGGACACTATTATCTGAAGTGCCCTGAATAGAAAAGCTCTTGACTGTACTATCCTTATTTTAAAACCTTCTCTAACACTGAGTTCATAATAAAATGGTTTCACATCTTTGGTTGCCAAGAAAAAAAATATATATTAAAAGTTCTGAACTTAAAAATGGAAAAACCTAGTGAGACAGTCTTTCATTTTGTGGAGACAGTTTTACACACACAGTCAGTTTACAGAGAAATCCTGTGTTTAATGCAACCTGAAACTGAAGATGGGCTACATATCTTTGTTTGATATTCATTAAGTCAGCAGGGAATCTGACAAGGTTTCTTCTCTTCCTTATCTCCCAAGACTCACAAGAATAATGAGATTAAAGTTTTGGAATGTTCCCAAGAGACAATATTAAGAAGTCTAAATCACCAGAGTTGTTATTATAATAACATATCACACTCAATGATTTCGAAAAGCAGCTAATAGAAAGATATGTTTTATTATCCTTTAATAATTATCCTTGGGTATATTGACATGCTATCCTACTTTTCCATAGATGGTATATAAAATACGCTTCCCAATAAATCTATTTTCAGGTAATCATTTCAACTGCTACTATAGTAATTAATAACATCTAGGTCATCTTCTACCAAAGTAAATTTGATCTTTTATATCAAAAATTGCCTCAATATTGCTCAGAAAGTGAGAGACTGATGCCAGTATTTCAGCTCCTCTGAAGGCCCTCTTACACAAAAGCTCACATCACCTATTAAATCTGGACCCCTAATGAAAAAAAAGGCAAATAATTTTGGAACAGATCAGGGTCACCACTACCAAAAAAACAGATTTGCATTTAACTACAGCTAAATAGTGGTCCCATATCAAAACAGGTAGGGCTGGAGGCAGAAGCAGCTGATGGAGAACAACCTAGAGTTTTCTGCAGCTGTCAGAAAACAACAAAAGCATTTTGAGGCAGAAGTTGGTACGACTAATACAGGTCTAAATCATCAAGGTGTTTAAGAGTGAGTGTACCTCCAAAAAAATGAGCTATGCTTATTTTTGTGCTTGTGGGTAGATGTACTACTAAGCCAGAGCCTGTCAACTATGAAATGATATGAAGGATGTGGAGCAGTCAGTGGGAGTAGTGTTTTTAGTAAGATGTTCATGAGGCAGTACTGCCTTCAGAGCCAGAAAAACAGGAGGATTCAATTTTAAAATGAGTCAAAATAAATGCTTGGATTTTGGTAAGGAAGAGAAACTAATTTTTCAGATGGAGTTTTTGAAAGGTTGCGGGGCAGACACTCCAGCTCTCCTCTGGCACACACCTAAGGCACTTTGGTTAGGACCAAGGGAGACCTAGAGTGGACTTAGGAGAGCTAAAGGTCATGGCTGAAGTTCTTAGGAAACCTTGTTCCTTATTTATTTTCAATGCAAAGTTTCCAGATGGAGTCAGCTCTATCCACGACTTGAAGGAAAAAAGGGACAGGTAGATGGATCCAAAGTCCTGGGTCTAACTGGGACCACAGTAGAAGAGGGACCACCCAGAAAGCAGAAAGTCTAAATCAGAATGTTTGAAAGTACTAATATTTAAAAAAGACAAGTACTATTATATGACTCAGGGAGCAGGCCAAGTGTTTTCCTCCACTGCTTGCTGCTGTGTGACTCTCCCAAACAGTCTGCCACTTAGGACTGTGTTCCACATTAATTTAAATATTAGGAAGTGCAGGGGGTATTAACATATGAGCTCTGATTTCTAGGCACAGTTTTACATCACCCTAAAATGACAGGCAGGTATTCCAGTAAACAAAAAAGTGTGTTCCTCTACTTAAAGCCTCCTTATGCTGTAGAGAAAATGCAAAACAAACTTTGCATAAAAAAAAGAAGCATGACTTAATAAAATAGTGAAACAAATAGATGTATAAATAGTGGAAGCCCTGGTGAAAGCAAGTCTTTAGTGACTTAGCTGCAAAGAGTATTTACAGAGCCCAAGTAAATGCAGGGAAACAAAGACTCAAGGGCTTGTTGCAAATGAGTAAAGTGATAATTATTTTTAAATGGTTAATGTTATAAACTACAGAGGAGTATGAAGGCAGGAATTCTGTATCTCAGGTACACTGATACCAAAGAATCATATCTCAAGTTGGAAGGATCCATAAGGATCATGGATTCCAACTCCCAAAGAGGAATCCTGCAAGGAGACTACAGCAAGCACTACAGTACCTTCAGTATTTAACCTGAGAAGGAAGTAAGAATCACAAAACCCCTGCCTCTGTTCATGGACATATGTGCCAGTGATGTGCTGCTAATTCCAGAATCAGCATGTAATAGTCTAAGAAACAAAACTTGTTTATGAGTTTTTGTCCAGGGATGTGAGAGAAAGAGAAGCTTTCCTTTAAATTACATATCCACCAAGCCAGGAGTCTCATTTCAGGTACAGCAAGATATAACCTGATGAGAAGGATGTAAGGGATGTGCCAAACACCAGTTAGAAGACTTTAAATTTTACTCAGAGTCAGAAGAACTTAGAACTCATGGCCATTAAAACATCTAAAATCCAATTTTGCTGCGGATCTGTGTTACACTTCAAAGTTCAGATGTAGCAAACTCAGAGTACCTCCCTGCTTTTCTCCAATTTACTAGCATCATAGTTAAAATTACTATTTCATTTTCACTGGGATGTGCTCTTGTTCTACTGCTTTCCACTATTAAAGCAGTGTTGCCTGTCCTAAAGGATAGGAAAAAATAACCATTAGCTAACTTCTCTCTTTCCTGTTCTACAGACTCTGTTTGCCAGCCTGTCTTTTCATCTGTTCCTTCAGTAGGCCCAAGAGACTAATTAAAATCTTGATAAGGAACTTTATTTTGCACAGCATATATGCAAGATGTTTGTTTAGTCACTAAGTTCAAGCAGGAATGAGCTTTGAAGTAATCTTTCCTTTTTTTGCCTTTTCATCCTCTGCCTGCTTGATATTGGGACCCACTTTTCCAATGCAGGGGAGTAATTTGCATTTGCTACGTTAATCGTGTGTGAAGTACACGTTGGGACATTCAGATCTAATTTAAATATTTTATGTCAAACTTGGGCTGGATGTTTCCTCATGACAGGAGGAGTTTTGTTAGATGAAAAGGTCTCTGGTGTTAAAGGTATACATGCATATTGTGGTACAGAGCTGCACCAGAGGACATGAGCTGTAATTAAAGCTGAATCATGTTCCAATCTGATATCAAAATTAGTGGGCCAAATGCTGTGAAATGCTGAACAACTGTTAATTAATCAAACTCCCAGTATATCAGTGTAATGCAGTCAGCATCTCAGAATTTAATCTAATTTAATTGCACCTACATTCATCTAAGATAAAAGTTAATTTCCCAATGGTCTTGGGCACTGTTTTCCAACCTGTTGCTTGCAAACCTTTGAATGATCTCCGGGAATAAATCAAGGGCCTACACAAGGAAACTGAAACAAAAGAAGTCAGTAAATAATCTGGACGATTTTGATGGAACCACAGTGAGCAAGACACTGAAAATCACTAGAGAAAACCAGAGAGGCAGATGACTTACAGAAGAGTTCTTTGGGAATTATCCAATACACAGAAGCTTGGCATTTCAAGTCTTATATTTGAGTCCTACATTTAAGTCTCCTTTCAAAATGTCATCCTAAAACCTCACAGGGGAGTGGACAAAATTCAATCTTTTTTTTCCCCAGATATGGATTAAATTGAAGGGAACCAGTCTGAAAGCAGGATTTTAAAAGGAAAACAGCTCAGAAACTGCATATATTTGTGGAAAGGGAGAACATGAGTCACATTTGTTGGATTTGGATGTCCTTTGCGTACAAATGACACTTCTTAACTCCAGACTGTGAATGACACAGGTGAGAAGCAGGGACCACAGCAAAGAATTTTCTGTAACTTCAAGTGAGTTTTGGAGCTTATGTCTGGATGATTAGGAGCTAGTGCTCCTCAGAGAGTTTATTTCACTAAGAGATTAATGAATTTTGTATTTTCTAGGTTGCCAACAAATTTGTTTTTATTTAAGGCAACAGTTCTAGACTTTTCACAGGGGAAGAAGATGGGGAGATAAGAGAGCACATTAGGTTTTATCCCTGGGGGCTCACTCCGTGTTCAGCTGAGAGGGCAGCAACAAGAAAGCAACCTTGTTTAGAAAACCAAGATCTTCTCCACATGGAATAATAAAACCAAAGAGTAAAGTTAAAAGAAGACAAGATGAACATTAACTTATTCTAGCCTCAAAGATGTGGCTGTGTTTGTTAGTATTTTCTATATTTGTCTGATTCTTTTCACAGGTTTCAGCTTTTACTGGGGTCAGTCTCCAGCACGCTCTTCTCCCTGGAGATGTTTTTGCACATGGATGAGCCTTCTGGTGTCCCTGCCACCCTCTAGTCTGGATATCTTTCAGAAACTTGAAAGCATGTCAGCAAGTCACGGATAAAACTTCCAAAGGGAATAGGAAGTCAGAGAACACAGCAGTGGTACAGGAGTACAGAGGAAGCAGCTCTAAGCAGCTTGGTGTGAGCCAGGAGCTTGAGAACAGTTTTTCCAAATGAATGGAATTTGAGTCCCAGAGCACCTTCATTCTCCAGCACCTTGAAGAAAACAAAGCCACTGCACAAGGGGGGAAAAAAAATTACTAGAAATAAGAAGGCACTTAGTTCAAGAGCAACTTGGGCTCCTCCTCCCCTAAGAGACAGACCAGCAAATGTCCACAGCGACAACGATGGAAAACGAAAAAGACTCTTCTCTATGTATATATTTTGGGAAAGTATTTAGCATCCAAATTTCATATAACACATATTCTCTTTGTTTAGCTAAAACCAACACAAATGACCAGTTTTGCTTCACGAGGAATGAATATGGCACTTTCTTCAATTCAAAACAGCAGGAAATTGATGCTGCTTTTAAAAATTCTTTTAAGAAACACTTTTAGACACTCAATTACTCCCATTCTTTTCAACATGTTATTATTGCTGAAAATCATTCATATGCTTCCAAGAAAATTAACTACCAGTTGGATCTCAAAATCTCCCTTTCAGATGTTGCATGTGTTAAAATTGGCTGTTTGCTTACCTTAGATTTGTGATCTGATGTTAGTGTCTGAATTTTAATTTCCGTTTCTTTCTTCAATTCAACACAATTACTTCCCCTAAAAAAAGGAAAATTGCAAATGTGTGCCACAAGTTAAACATCTCCCCATTCAGTCAGCTCTTACTAATTAAAATGTTAATCAAAGTTGAAGTGCTGCAGTGTATTGGAATGAAATTATTTCTTCTGGCAATTTATTCACAACTTACAAAATATTGTTGGATTAATGATCATTCAATTCAAACACCACATGATTAATTCTGGATTGGCCCTGCATTTATTCTATTGCTGAGGATGTGTCAGGCATCTCCATTTATGATACTTGGTTCCTTTTCCAGGCTTAAAATACCTTGCCAAGAAAAAGCAGTTTCTGCCTGAAAACTTCCAGGCATATTCACTGCCTTGCCATGGTTTTATACACTGTTTTAAAAATAATTTTGCTACTTTTATTTCGTTTGAGGAAGAGAAAAAAGAAGTCACTTGATTAATTACCTCACAGGGCGATCTGGGAACCCTAAATTGAACACCTATTGAAAATGTAGGTGTCCCTCTGTGAGAACACAGAAGTGAACGGGTTGCAAAGAAAGCGCTGGACCACACCAACCCACGTGGATGAATCCAAGCCATTGGATACCTTATATGACTTGGAAAGCAGTGAATCTTGAAGACATCCCTCACTCCTGTAACAAGACTTTGTGTTTGGGTCAAGTGTTAAGCGGGTTGCATACCAGTTTCAAAGTTTGTTTAATGCAGGAGGAGCGCGTGATTCCAAGGAACAGGCTGGCAAAAAGCTGGAGAAGGCCATCCTGAAGCTCCCCTGACGTGACTGTGGGTTAGGAGATGGATGGCTTCTACCTCTCACCCACAGAACTGCCTCCACTAAGCCCAATTACTCAGGTTGTGCACTGGGTGGGACGAAAAACTATTCCACTGCAGCTACAACAGGAATTTCAATTACTGCCTCACCAGAGTCAATACGGTTTTGAAGGCTGACAAGCTCCATCATTAACAATCTTTTTCCAGTGAAAGGTTTTTACAACAGAATACAAATTCACACAGTGCAAGTCTCTGTTATTTTGTCTGGAATAATACAATATATTGAGAGAGGTCTACTTTAACATCACTGTAATATTTCTGTGTCAGATTATCCACTGATGCAAAGTGGTACAACTCCACTGAGGGGCTGGAGCCACGTTCATTTATCACCTGCAGCTGGCCCTAATAAGAACGGTCACTGCTTGACTGCAGAAACATTAATACATGTTTGCTCCAAGAAAGGAGACTTACGAAACTCTCAACAACTTTAAATCCTACTTTTTTATTGAAGTACTGCTAAACTTAGGGAAAATGGCTGAGAATTTTATCATCAAGCAGTACCAGGTCAGCCCTTACTGAAAATAGTAGTGTGGTTTGTCTTGTGTTCCCCAGGGCCACCAGAAGGATTAGTCATTTATTTTCTAGCCATAGCAAGGGAAATTTTGTAGATATTTATAACACTCTTTTGACACTTTAGAAGTAATCTAAAGTCATAAGCAGAGGTTGTGACCACTGTTACCTCTGCCTGAAAAACAACAGCTGGAAGGAATTTGATTATCCATGTGGGTAGCCATGATCAGTCTGGCTGTAAGGAATGTATGATTTGTCATACACTGTGAAAGAGTAAATCAAACATATTTTATCCCAAATCAGTCTAATTAGTTCAATCACTAGACTTTCAGAATTCCAGACATCAAAACCACCAGCTGATCCCTTCTCTGGAAACACAGCTTTCAGGACATCTCAAGGCAACTTCCAGCCAGTTTGGACACTGGACATAAGGGAATTGCCTTCAGCTGCAGTGGAAGAGTCCACAGTTAAACCATCAAGTCACAGCTGGGAACAAAGACCCAGGACAGTGCAGCCCAGGGTCACATATCCCTGCTCAAACACAGACAGTTTAATTTCTGGGCAGTCTGAGTAAATCAGGGAACACAAACATACCTATGCCCATAAGCCTCTCTGATATTTTTAAGCATTTGAAGTGTACGACAGAAATAGCACAGGGAGCAAAATCCTGTCCATCTGTCGGAGAATTAGCATGTGATTAAAAAATTCTACTTTGCTGAACAATATGCAGTTGACATTTGTCACACCATGTGGCAGAAACAGACCACAAAAAAACTGCCCAAGATCAGAAGAGGAAGTCCTCTATACACCTATCAAAAGCCTTTTTGTCAGGAAATAACTGTCACTTTCAGAATTAAAGCCTTGAAAACATGTTTTACATGCTCTTTTACAACTTTTATTGCTTGCAAAGGTTCCAAAATGACAGCCAAGGAAATGGAGCAGGTCCTGTACTCACTGAACCCAGGACTCTGGATTCATCAGGTCATTTAAGTTCAATAAAATTTTTAAGTCCCAACCAATGTGTTCACTTTTAAACATGTCCTTTAGTACACTGCACAGTTGGGATGTGCAAAAGCACCTTGCTGAATGGGCTTCCAGGGCTGCATATGCAAAGACCTTGAAGGAAGCCAAAATATTTGGATACAGAATTAAAAAGGTCTGTGCTGATACTGGTTTTGATTTAATTGTTAATTAGATACCAACAGTTATTCTTGTAAAACTGAAAGAGCCATCAGATGACTGAGAGCTCTGGAGTCCATGGAAAGTATGGAGTCATGGTAAGGAACAGTATTTGCCTTTGTAGTGGATCTGCTTCTGGAGTGGTCATTTCCAACTTTTTTTTTAACTCACTGACAATTTAAAACTATCATAAAGGCTTTGGTTTCCATGGAATAAGTGTTATAACATTAAGAAAAGCTGCCGCATGTAGCCAATGAAGTGATCTCAGACTGGGAATCAAATTATCAGCTACTTGTCCCATTTGGGGTTACTCTGGAAAGTGTTGTTATGCAGAGCTTCCTATTTACTATTTATTGCACAGAGACAGCCACTACCACCCTTAACTTTCTGACACACCTTCCTTTGCTGTTTTGGCAAGACAGGCAGAGCCACTGGCTTCTTCTCAGTCCAACAGGAGCACTGAGATTCTTTAATTCCAGAGCACAGGGAAGCCTTTCTTCCCCCACGATAATTATGGTGTAATGTCTATGGATTAGTTCACCGTCACTGCGGTAAATAACCTGACTGTAATTATAAATCCAAGTAATCAATAAGCTTTTGCTGTGTTACTTTGAATGAAGTTGAATTAAAGCCACATTAAATCAATCCATTCTGTAGCTGTCCCCTCTCTCTTTGGAGAAGTAGTAATTTTCCAGAAGAAACTGCTTGAATTAAAAATATTTGGGTGCTTACAGTTCTCCTGTCTTGGACAAAAAAGTACAACATGACCTTTTGAAAGAGTTTGTGAGCTTTCAATAATTTAGTGAGGAGAATTCTCCTTACCATGTTTACTTCTGACAGTTCTATTTCTGTTCCGTTGCAAGCTTACAACATGCACACTCAAAAACCAAAACCATTCCAAATAATTTGTATAAAAAGCACTGGTGGAAGAATCCAGTGCCAAACAGGCATCTCTGTTCAGTGTTCAGTGAGTGAGTTCGTTGCCAGATGACAACAATATGAAATTAAGACTAACTATTAGGATAGCTGGATATAGAACTAAAGTAATTCCTGCTGTCTCCATGAAATGCCAGTCACAGGGCAAAAGGTGGAGAGGAGAAACTGCTGCCAGATTACACCACAGCAGCAAGGCAGCAGCAGGTCCTGCTACTGAATTCCAAATTAGAATTAGATATTTTATTAAAGTCCCCCAGCATCTTCCAGGAACCTTTCTGGGACAAGTAGGAGATTCACACAGATAATATCCCAGGCCATCAGCTACTGCAAATCAAAACATTTTCACTCAAGTCAAAGGAGTAGAACTGATTTATCCTAGCTGAGGATCTGAAGGATTTAAAAAAAAAACAACAAACAAAAGATATTTTGACTCAACAGCACAGTAAAACTCTATTATTCTAAACCATTCAGGACTTAGAAGCCAGCTTTCCCCCCAAAAAATCAAATCTTTGCTACTTTCTGGTCATTAGGGCTATTGAGGACCTCACTGAACACAAGAGTGACGTTCCCTGGGGAGTGCAGTGAGACCAGATCAAACCACAGAGAGAAAACTTCAGGGCAACTCCTTCACTTTTGCTGTTAAAACTCTGATAGCAGAAGACTAGAGAAAGGCAAAGAGAGTACAGCATTTATGGCCTGCTGCTAAAGCCTTCAAACATCTCATTCTCAGCCTGATGGGAGGATGTTGCTTCAAGCTGCAATCCATTCATTTCAATGACCTTTTTAAGAATTATTTACTCCAGACCACAAAAGCATAACATCTATTTTAATTCTAAAAAAAAAAAAAATTAAAATAATATCTTACCCCTTCTTCTTGATTGCCTTCTCTAACATTTTCTCGTATGAGACCTTTTCTTTATCATATTGGGCCACTATTTTGTCAATTTGGGTGCAGTGCAACTTCTGCATAGCGCTGTGCTCCTGGAAAACAGTAGGAAAACAATTAGGTTGCTGGATTTTTAATTTTTCATTTTATTGCAGTGTAAAAAATATCAGTGTACCAACAGATAACTCTGACAATGGAATTTAACCTGTTTTAGCCATCTGACATTAAACATCCCAGATATTTCACCATAAGCACCACAACATTTCTTCTTTGTTTGAAAAATCACGACCTGCAGTGAACCTTAAAAATATGGTATACCCTAAAACAAAATAATGATGGGAAAAACCAATATTTTTTAATAAATGTCCATTTAAATGCAGTGTAAAAAATCCGATTTCCAAGCTCAGATCAAAGTTTCTGAACACAAAGGAGAACAAATTTCAACCCACTCCCCTGTTCCTCTACGTATCTCGTACTGAATACAGTGACAGCCTCTTGGCCACTGCATTTCAAATAGCTAGTTAGTTATGAAAGGGGAGGAAAAAACTTTTCCTATGATAAAAAGATGACTCACTAAAGCATATAAAACACTTGGGTGTGTATATAGACAGTTCCTTTCCACTACAAGACTGTACAAGAAACAAAACACTTCACTTAGTGCTTACATTTACACTTCATTATTGAACTTGATTTCATATTCTCCTTTATCAGACCAGCTGCTCATAATGATGCAAATATTTAGCTAGCACAGAAAGCACTAAATATTGAATTTACACTACAACAGGAATAACTGTTCATTAATTTATGTTATTTTATTAATATCCAGTTGCTCCACATTTTATCTAATCATGACAAAAAGAACTGCATTAATTAATACGGCCTCTTCCAGGACTTTATTGTGTTCTATAGCTCATTTTGCATCTATTCTATGCTTGCTATTCTACTGCTCTTTGTTATTATTTTCTATACACCTTTGCCTTATCACTGCTTCTTCCTCTAAAAACACTAATTAAATACTTTTACACTCACTTTTACCAAAACATTAAAGCAAATGTTGCGATGCTCTTAAAAATCTAGCCCTGGGCTGTACCCCAGCACTCCAACATCTGCCAGGCACTTCCCTGGGGAACACACACAGCTTCCCAATTTTGTATTTAGAGTGGGGAACTGAATTTTCTGTTCTACAGAGGATTTAAAGGGAAACAAATAAGACTCTGTCAATATTAAAACATTCCAGCTTCACCAGGGAGTATTTACAGTGACTAATCAGGCAGGAAAAAACATAAGAATGACATAAACTTGACAGCACCAGCCAGACACAGGTGAAGCGACTGAGAACATCTCTCAAACCACCCACTCTCCCCTAAATGAGCAGAACTACACAATGCTTGCTCTGAAAAGACTAAGCACAAACATTGCAAAGCGTGAGACATCTGCCCACTCGTGTGACACTCCTCCATAACCTGGAATTCCTGCTTTTCCCTCAGGACAACCATCATTTAAGCCTTCTCTCTTTATCACAACCCCCCTGTAATCTTCTGCAGATCCCCTCTACTGCTGTGTACTGCCCATACACAGCTCCTGTATGTGAAATGGATCTATCCCCCCATTTTCTTCCCTGGTCCTTCCCCCCACCCAGTTCCCGGAACATGGATTTGCTTGTGCACACTATAAACAGAGCTGGAAGAGGAAGATGGGCTGCTAACAACCTCCACAGGCAAGGCACAAAGAACATGAGGAGTCAACTCCCTGCCAGAGGTTCCCTGAATTACAGGACCTTCAACCCTGAAACACCATTTAATATGGGAGAGGTGTCTCATGATTTCCTCAAGTCTGCTGAATTTCCAGTTGGAATTCACACACCTTTTACATAAATATATTCACAAATTACACGTCATTACAAACCAAAGCCACAGTTTTGCCAGGGTTCTGAGAAGCCATTTAATTGATATAAAAAGACTTAAATCACAGCAAGAGTATCCAAGGGAAAGGGTAAAGAGTCATATACTGTGTACAACTGAAAACTGAGGTCTAGAGAATTGTCATTACAGAATACAAGAATGAGGAAATAAAAAGAAGGATCTATTACTTCCAAATCAACAGTCCATGTTGCAGAACTTTATTAATCTACAGTCCCATACTCTTGTACTGTTGCTTTTGCACTCTGAAATGGAGATATTTTTAATGTTCTTTTTTACTAGGCTTTAATTCAAACACCACATCTATATTCAGTGTTAGTATGAAGATGCAGGAGATGGGATTTATATTTTTGGGTGGTAATTACACAGTTCTGTTGCCATCTAGAGCCATATCAAATTCCTTAAGCGGCATTTGTGACTATCCCTGTCATGTCTGAAACTCCTGGAACTGTGCACCACAATCATCTGTTGGGTTGTTGTCTGTTAGAGAATATATCAAAATAATCCCTCACTCTCCTCCCTCTTCTGTCTAGCTCAAAAAAGCACAGAAACTATGTGGCACTCCTGTAAAATATTGAAATTCAGTAGGGACCCATAAAAGCAGCCTGCTAACAGATGAAGTCAGTGACTGAGATGCTTTTATATGTCCACCTCCTCGCCTTTATAGTTTTATATCTGCTTGTGATGCCACCCCAGATCATTTATCTAAACAGTGCTCAAGATCTAACTTGATAAAAAAAGAGAGATATAGACCAATGGACATCATTCAGACATATCAGCTGTTCTGCAGCTGCACAGTAATATTCATACTGGGAGGTTACAATTACTTCAGGGAATGTAGATAGGAAATACTTCAAAAGCAGCTGAGGTTTGTTTGTGGATGCATTATTTAAAGAAAAGCATTTTTGCAATATACAGAAGTGGCTGTACATATTATTTTAAAATTACCAAAAGCACAGATTACCAGAACTAAGATTCAAGAGAAGTTATTCCTTGCATGGAGATTTTTTTAATGGTGACAATTCCATTAATTTGCCACTGTTTTTCAAAAGCCAAACACAAGGAATACTACAGGCTGACAGCTTCAAAATGGGCTGAGGTTTGGATCAAGAGCAATCATCTGCTCTTCAGCAATCCCAACAGCAGCATGTGCAGACTTAGTTTTTAGAGACTAAACCAGCCTGGAGAATATTCACTCTGCCCCCTTGAACTCTTTCTTCCTTCATAGCCAGGGCACAAACTAAGCAGAGGGTTTGGTCACTAAGAAGAGTGACCTTTCTGCCAGTCTAATGATCTCTACCCTAGTTAGACTAGAAGTCTTATTTTTCCTACACAAAAGTGAAAAAACAAACAGACTGTATCTCCACCTGCCCAAACATCCTTCTTTAAAAAAAATGGATTAATAGCAAAACCATCCTAAAGAGAAGCCATAGTGTGCAATGTCTCTGTGTGTGTACACTGGGTATTACAGCTCTAAGGAGCTCTGCCATGATGAAAAACCAATTAGTGATAATATGCAGAGGGATTTTAGGAGAATGTTATCGTAGCTGCTGGAGTCAAAACGGCTGAAACACTCAACGGAGGTAAATAAACGAAAGATAGCATCAAAGAAATACACTGACAGAGTGTGCTGTGCTCTGAAAAGCCTTGGCTCCAGGTAAATTTGTATTAATCTGGAAATGTGGTATCTGTATCAGTTCTATCCCCTGACAAAACAAATGATGTGTTTTCATACAAGCAACCAACCTCCACCAGCCAGGATTTCAGAGGAGCTGCTACTGCTTCTCTACACCGAGCAGTAAACCATCTGTTTACTTATTCCTCCAGATCTCTGGAATGTTTATGGTTAAATGAGAGTGTGCCTATTTCTGGAACTTTTAAGTTCAGTCTGCTTAGTACACAGGGTTCCTCCAGTTGATCATGGATAACTAACTGCACAGCTCTCCTGCTCCAGCCCAGCTGATGAAATGCATTAAGAACAGTGGTGAGTACAGCACTAAGATCACCTCTGAGCTAACTTGGTTGCACTTTCCTGTTCAGACTCTCTACATTCCAGAAGCTGCCCTTTTAGCAGGGCATGCTCTAGGCAGGCACTTTCTTGTTAGGACAGACTTGCAGTGTGTACTTAAGACCAGCAGGACACAGGCTGGCTCAGACATCAAATAGCTGTGCTTGAGCTAATGCTGAAAGCCCTTCTGAGTGCACAGCAGTTTCAGATTGTGGCTGGCAATTTTTTCCTCAGATTAGAGGAAGCAAATGCAAGCCTGAACAGATGGATCTTCTTTTTTTTTTAATATTAGCAAGCACAGTCTTGGCTAAAATATCCTTCCACTACCGTGGGTCACGTGTATCAGAGAGACACCACTGAGTATGTCTGTTTCCTACATAACCACAGCACCATTTCTACAGCAAACTGATGGAGGTTGGACAAGGAAATGACAAATTAGTGTTTAAAAATAAGAAGCCCCCCCCAAATTAACCCTATGAAGGTCTAGAAACTGTTCATGTCAAGAAGTGTGGGTGACAGACACTTATTGGGGATGGGCTTTGCACACAACACAAAGTCACTCATTTTGCCTCTGCAGAGTCAGTAAGGATTCTGAAATGTAACTATTTAGTTTTGTTACACAGTTTTTAATAATAAGAGCCTCACAAACATGCCAATTATCGAAAGTAATTTCTCCATACTACATTGTACTCCCAATCATTAAAATAAACACAAAGACTGGTATTAAAAATGCTCAGGCAACTACTCTACGTCAGATTTGCAACGAAATCTGCTATCAAGGAGAGCAATCTACCCCAAAAGCCCAAAATGGATTTGCATGTACTGCCAAAATTCAGAACTTCAGCTGTTTTCTTCACTTTTTATGCCTCCTTCTGTAACAAGAGTAATGTTTTCTAATGATAAAGAGCAGGAGAAAACTGGCTGTGATTTTCTAATATAAAGTATATTTCTGACAGTGCTGTATGTAATTGGCACATCATTGCCAACAGTATCAAGCAAAAGAAGTGGTTAACACAGATACAAACGAAAAGGACCAGGGCATTTCATTTTTCAGCTCCACATTCCAGCTCTCTTTGGCCATTTTGCAGCTTCTCCAGTGCCTGTCTTCGATGCAGCACCGTCTCTCATCATTACTGCCTTTTCCTTCTGAGCTGCCTGTCAATATGCCACGCAAGAGGGAGCTGATAAAATCATTACCTGAAAAAGGTGAGCTTTGGGTGCTTATATGGGTCAAACAAAGGTGCACCGAATATCAGGGAGACACACAAAGGGTTGCTGAAGGGAAAATGTGCTCACTGGAGCATATTCCAGTACATTTAAGACACATATGCCTGTCTTGGTGGTCCAACTACTGTTCCTTAGTCCTTTCCTACAATTTAATTAGGAGCTGTCTGTGCTAGTGAGCACTGCAACTGTTTTCAATTAGAGTTTGTGGCTCAGAGAACTCTTAATGACCATACCTTTGCATGTTTCTTCTTTAAGGCATTCAGCTCTTTCTGCTGTTTCTTTAAATGCTTTATATAAGCCTATAAAAAGAGAAATTGGATCAATTTTCTTCTGGTCATATTGACTTTAACTAGATAAAATCGTGGCTACTGGGGACAAAAATTAGAAACACATCTTGAAAAGCTTGTGTCCATCCTTACCTTCATTTGTTTCAAATCTTCTATCTTCACTTGAGGAATGAGGTCTATACCTAGGGAGGCATTGATACAGTTTATCTAAAACTTCATACGCACTAGTACATCTCATACTTTTAAAGTTTGAGTTTTGCCACAGAAACCTACATTTAAGTTAGCAATTAATTAATGTTTTTCACCACATAAAAAAATAGTTGCAGGTTAATGAGAAAAGCTACAGTTAATTTCCTTTTCCAATGCACTGCTCAATCAATTGTGAAAAAAGAAATGAATCAATGAGTGTATTTTAATCTCTTACAGTTCTGGCCTGGAGTGTCAAAACACAGCAATCTAAGAACAGAAAAAAGCCCCTTTTCAGCAAACATAGCAAACCATTTATGAACATTAAAACTGAACCACGCAAACTTTAGAATTTTGGTCCGTATGTGGAGATTGCTCTGGCACCACCATCTGTCAGTGGGGAAGCTTCCTGGGTGAGGTTCTGTGTGACTACATTCAGGATAACTGAGGCCGTATTTCCAAATTTAAAACACAGGAGTGCAAATTTACCTGCGGCCCGTATGTGAATGAAGGTAAAATCTGCATTTTGGTTAACACCAGGCTATGAGAAAAGGAGCAACAGCACTCTCCAAGGCTGAAGGAGAGTTAAAAACGAAGGAGAAACGCAAAAGAAGTGGAAATTCTAATGAAAATTCAATACAACAGGCAAATCAATCACACAAGACTAACTGTACTATTTAGGTGAATGAAAATATGTTTTGATCACTTTAACTGCAATGCAAACAAAACCCAATCTCATCTCATGTTTATGCTTTAATGAATGTTTTGTGACATACTATGATTTTTAAAGACTACCAAGAGCATCCTACATGTAATTATTAATAAAAATGTCAATACAATGCCATGAGAGTTGTAATTTTTAGGTTTTTTTCCTGAGGTTTCATACAAAAATATCTGCATGTACCTAAATACACTGCAAACATATTTAGTTAACTGCTCTTAACAATGTCTGTGGACTATAAGATTTCCCCTGCCTTGAAAAGGACTTCCTGGCTTTTAAGGTGAATTTAACTGGAAAATATTTAGATGCTGTAAAAGGAAAAAAAAAAAAAAAAAAGCGGGGGGAGGGAGGCAATTTCCTCAGGGAATATGATTTTTTTTTCTTTTCTTAGAAACATAAGATTCTGCTCAAGTATACGGTATCAACATTAGGCTAGTAAATGAGATTGGAAAAGATTTAGGCACAGATAGAGGCTGAAGTTTTTAAAACCACAAATCACTTAACCCTTACTGAAAGTCAGAGGACAAAAAAAAAACCCCAAAATTCCTGTGCATTTGAAAGCCTTCCCCAGACACCCTGCCCTGCTGGATAAGTAATTTCTAATAGCAAGGGGAGCTGTGTATCATAACAGTGGTAGAATTATTCAGATCTTAATAGATCTGAGATAACCAATATCATTACAAGGGATATAAAATGAACAGCTCTACTTTACCATGCAAGAATATGGGTAAAAATTGCAGACAGGAGCACGTTTCAGTTTCAGACTGGGGCTCCATCAGGCTGGTGTGTTCTAAACAAACTTCTTCAGGATTTTACTTTAGAACACAGATTTATTTACTTTGTTCTCCAGGTCTGACTCCATGGCAACCAGGAATCAGTTGTCAACCCCAGAAAATTCCATGCTTAATTAATGCACAGTAAAACTAATACTTGTGCATCTTGGTGATGATACATAAAATATGAAGACACCTCACAGGATAAAATAATCTGGGGCTTATGCCAGGGAAGAACTTTGCAAGAGTTCAGGTGCCAGAAAAAAACTGGTTTACTGCCAAAAGTGACTCCACAGAAATGGCATCTTATTTCTCAAGAGATCCCTCTACACATGTGTGTACTCAGCCATGTCTGCTTAAGTTTAACAGCAAGAGCCATCAGTGCTCCTTTTTACTCCCACCAAATACCTTTGGGCCAAGGTGGATGAGAGCAAATGAACCAGATTCTAGTTCTTGCGGCCCATTAACAGAAATATTTATTGTGTTTCATTCTGCTGTACAAATTTGTTTTCTCACTTAATCTTCATTACCTGTGATGATATGGGATCATATCATCAGATGGGAAATAATCCCATCTGACTCTATAAAATGACTTTGTAGAGTGAATAGTGAAGAAAAAAATACTTATTCACTCATAAATGAGCACATTTAATATGGATTTTTCTTTTTTTTTACAATAAACATGCCATTTCCATAATCACTCTTCAGAGTAAAACCACATGGTGAAAACATTTCTAATTGTTGGGAAATCTCTACAGAATCCAGTGAATTCTAAATACCTTTAATTACTTAAATCTGCAACTCTGCCAAGGGATTTGTGAAGGGAGGAAAAAAACCAGAAGAGTTTCTTTGGACTATGCCAGATAATAGTCACTCCTACTGGCACTCCTCCAGCAGATCTTTAGTAAACTACTCCCAGAGTCATGCATGTTAATGCTATAAGTATATAGCCAAACAAAGAGGTCACTTAGTAAAATAAACCTGTATTGGCTCTATACAGTTATTCTAGCAATATACAAAACTTAAGTGCAATTAGACAAAGACAACTCTTACTGGCAAGTGAATTTACCTTCTAAAATGACAAGAATTATTAGAACTGCGAAACTAAAATGGAGTAAGGAGTACTTCTCTGTGGCTTTCTGAATCACTCCAGAAGAGAGGGGGTGGTGTGTGGGTTTTGTGTACCTTTCTTAGTGTCGGTCCCAGAGCCTGCGGTGGTACTTGGGCGAAGTTCGGAGCTACTCTGAGGTGTTACGTTGGCTTTGGGATTGTTGGCTTTTCCTTTTCTGTCGTTCTTCGAAGTGTCATTTGGTACGTCAGCTATATCACTCTGAAAGAAACATTCACACCGTAATAAATTAATTGTTCTTTTACCTGTACTGTAAAGGTTGGGTACCGTGAAGTTTTCGGAACTTGCTTACTTTAAACGTAATCAAATTGCAGCATAATTTCAAACAACGCTATAGTAAAGTATTTGTAACCTACTTGAAATAGCTACCTGCTGAAATACAGCTCTGTTCTCATTCCTTAACATTTCTGCTTCTAAGGGATGTGTCAGTTTGATCCATGAAAATCAGCCAGTGAATTTCAGTACATGATAACTAACATAAGCTAATGTATTTCAGAGCTGGACAAAGGGTCTTGTATTTGAAAATGAGAAATAAGGTAACATGCCTCGACTGAGGAAGGACCAGCTTACTTTAAAAAAGGAACACAGCATGAACATAAATGGGCTTTTTGTCACTGAGTCCTACTTACAGTTTCGATACCCATAGCTCTCATTTGGTCTGCTCTTTTTTCTGTGATAGACAAAAATTTCTTTGGATCTGATAAAGCATCCACAATATCTGGAAGGGAAAAAAAAATCAACTTTTTATGATCTTCAGAGGCATTTGGAAGGTAATCTTTTACAAATGCCTTATTCTAGCCCTGTTTGCCATACGCAGCGATCAATGTGCAAGCACAGGTTTACAGGATGACAAAGTCACAGGAATCTTTACCTACATATTGAATAATCCCTTTCCATGCTTAACTTCAACAGTCAAACCCCCCCCCCCAAAAAAAAGGTGAAAACATTAAATCCATCAAAAGCTTTGGGAAGAAACTTGCTATCCTTCATGTGCAAAGTGGGGGCTGGACTGTATCATCTCCCTTCCAGCTTAACATTTCTATGAAATGTTCTCTCTCTGAAGTCACTGGATGCATTTCTCAAGCAAAACAACAGAGACAGGTCTCCCATTCCAGCAAAAGTTGTATTAAATAGTTAGCATTAACCTTGACAGCTCTGTTTATCTACACAAATAGGTCCTCTCCAATAACTGTTGCATCCAATGATGTCTTCTGAAACTTATTTCATATACACAAAACCTATGTAGAGTTTATTTTTAGCCACAACAAAGGCCTTGTAGCTCAGCACCGACTGTTTGTCCTTTCCCTAACTTCCTAACCGTGTCTTTTTGTCCTTGCCATGCACTCCTCAAGGAAAATCCAGGACTACCCTGGCAGCATGATGCATCATCTGAAAATTGAACCCGATTATCACGAGCTTCTAGGTAAAAATGACTAACGTGTTTGGGAGAGAGACCTTTGTAAATTGTATTACTAACCATGCAGGCACATCACCAAAGGCTCAGCACTTCTGCAAGGGGGATGTGACTCATCACTGCCTCTCACAGTGTCATTTGTCCTCTGCTTACGCTTTCCCTTCTCCCCAGTGAGGCAAGGTGGGGGTGAGGAGCAGCATTTCGTAGAATTGCAATTAAATATAAAGGTATAAAAATCACTGCAAGAGCACATTACAGAGGACTTTAACCACTACCCTAAGCTGCCTTACTTACGTACAGATTTCTATTATAGAAGCTTCTCTTTGGAGAATTCCACTTCATTTGCATCAATCTGTGCCACTATTGTGTTTCATTGAGAACAGAGTAGCTGATGCAAATAAACCACAAGAAATCACTAAGCTCTATGAAAAATAAGAATATGCATCTTCTAAAGCCTACAGTGTATCGCCCATTCTAGTTATTATTCGGGGCATGTTTTTAAATCTTACTCATACAGGTTAAAAAAAAGAAACGAAAAAGAATGTAGGCAGCTACTGAATTGAGCTCTACCTTCCTACAGGTTTGCTAAAACAACCATGGTGATCCTAATGATAGCTCACAAAACAATGAGGAGTTCACTGCAGATGATAAGTAATTAAAAACCACATGCCAACAGAATACCAACGATTCCACCTGAGTGTCAAAAGTTATTTCCCAGTTGTTCATCACGCTGCTGTTCTATATCAATGAGAAAACGATGTGAGACACATCAAATATATCTGGGAAGGGAGAGGAGAACTCATAATTGAACTTATTTAGTTCCTATTAATATGGAGTCTGTTTTTCCCACTGCCGACAGTAAACTATGACAACCAGTTCTCTCATTCTAGCAGCATTTTACTGTAACAAAACTGTTACTTAGGGGTATCAATGCTTTTTTACCTCTACTAAATAAACCACCTACAGAAATGCTGACAGTGTAGCAGATTAGCAAATACTGAACTGCACACAATTTACAAATGGTAAATTGGTGTTCAGATTCTCTTTGAAAAACAAGTCTTTCACTTCTAAATTCGTAGAATACAGTTTAAAAAATAAAATTAAAAACAAAATTTTCCCCCTGTGTGACCAGCACATTCAGCAGCTTAAGCCACATCAAACTCAGTGCTAAGTTTAAATTCTATTCTTAGAAAAAGTGGAGTATCATAAAACATCAATCCCAAATCATAAGCACGTCCTTAGCTTAAAAAATATTTGAACTGAGTCATTTACTGCCTAAAGCTTCAGCTCAAGAAAGAATTAAAGCTCACACTTAAATGTGTCCCTTAGACTGATGGTTCAATTACCCTGGAGAATCTCAAGTTTAAGCAGAAGCTTACACTTCTCTTGAGACAAAGTCCCTGAAGTTAAATCCTGTCACAATGAAACGTGCTGCATAAAGGCACGGTAGTGCTCCAAACCTGTGGCAAAACTCCAGCTGACTTGCCAGAAACTGGCACATGTGAACAACACAAATGCTTCTCTAACTTTTTCCATGAAATATTGTGACTGAAGTGTCAGCCTGTTTATTTTTTAAAATATGGATAAATACCAGCAAACACAGAGTTGAAGATGTACTAATAGTTCAGGTAAGCCTTCCCTTTCTCCTGTTTGTACTATGGAAGTGACACTCAGAGGAGTGGCAGCCATTCTTTGCACAAACAGCAGGTTTGAAATTGTTTTTGAAGAGAGCAAAATACTGTTTTTATCAATAATATTTCACCAATCAACTCTAAGGTGAACTTCATTTTGCTGCAGAGTCGGAGCACTAACATTTAGCACAATTCCCGTTTTCCAGTTTTACATGGTTTATACGTTGTCCAATGTACAACACATTCCATCTGGAGCGAAGGAAACCCTTCCCTGAGGGACATCCTCAGGGTGAACTTACCGATTACACCGATTTAAGTGGCGTAATGATTATTCTCAGTTTTTTCCCGACACACATGTGGCAATTTGCCACGGCTCAGGATAAATGACCATGGCCCTGACAATCTGATCATGCAAATGACTCACATTGAAAATAACTTTCTTGAAAATCCAAAAATAATTAAACCACACTAAAAAAACTTGTAAAATCGGGAGGGAAAAAATGCAGAAGGGTTTTGGATGCTTAATTATTTCACTGACCATTTTTAACAATATGCCAATAATCTCTAGAATACAGAAGTGCCTTTGTTTGAAAAAGACCTGTCTAGATTCTGCATGAATTTTTTTATACCTCCACACCAAACAATATAGCTAAAGTACATTTTAACCTTACAGATATTTGTGTCAGATAACATGTAATAAAAAAAAGGTAAAAAGGTAAAAAAGAAGAATCTTCCTAAATCGTCAACAGAGAAAATCATATTGAGCTAACTAATATTAGCTTATTTAATTTAGCTTATTTTCCACATAATTTTGTCATTTAGCAGATACTTGTCATTATCATTAACACTGAGGCAGACACTTGATCAGAAAGGGGATTTTTTAACTCAATATGCAGTTTCCAAAGAGTTAAAATGCTGAGTCTTTCCAATCCTCCACCATTGTGTCTGCTGCCTTGGGCAGCCACAGTACTTCACCACAGTACTTCAGTACTTCCACACCAACATTCCAGAGCTACAGCACATGGGATAAAGGTTTATCTCACCTCCAAAACCATCAGGCACGTATGTTTTAAGCACAATGTTGCAGAAAACCGTTGGGAGAGAGAGTGGCTTGTTGCCCTCATTCCGAAGGGAAATGTGTCTGTAACCCGCTTGCAGCCCATCCAGAGGCAGGATCCTCTGACCAATCAACTTATTATTGTCATCATACACTGCTATTCTCAGGACAGCAAGATCGGGGAGAATAACCTGGAAAGCCACAAAATGGAGACATTTAATGACTTGAATCCTCCCCGCCTCCCACGTGCGAACCATTCGCTTTGCATGCCAGATACAGACTATCAAACTATGCAAACCCCACACTTTGAAATGAATCCTTCCCAGAAAAGCTTTTTCCCCCCCCTAAATATCGTGCAGATTTTAGAATATGTGTAAATCCTGTGGCTGACAATCACACCAGTTAAATATTTTGAAAGATTTCCCACTCCTTCCCTACCTGGTGCCATTCACCAACGCTCATGGGGCAGAAGTGAACTGTGCCTCCTGTCTCCCATAGACTTTCCCCCTGCCACTTTCATTTTCAGTCTTGGAGGGCACAAAATATGCTTTTGGTCTCTGAACCCACCTGAAGGGTATCCTACTCTACTTAATTACGACTTAGCACTCCCAGCACAGGTTACCACCAGCACTCGTTCCCGTCCTCCCCCTCACACAACAGAGGGACAACACAGAACCCAGGTTAGAATGACTGAAGCCTTACTTCAATTAAAATATAAACAAGAAAACATGATAATAACAATCAAACAGTACCTGAGAGCAACTGTATAGGATTAAACATCAGCTTGAGGAGAAGAGTGTAACCCAAACAGGGCAGGTAAGATCTCTCCTCTACAGGCCACAGATCAGCACATCTTTCATTACGTGGCGGCCTCAGACATAGATTTGACAGGGAGCAGAAGTGGGGACTGAGTTTATCATTCCCTCTCCATTAATTTGTTCTGTGGTATCCTGGTGGGCACTTTCCCCCCCCAACACATTTTAGCAGTGTGCATCCCATGCCTTCATCACCTCCAACCAGAGGAATTGTTCCTGCTACGTTTATGCCACTCACCCGTCATCAGTTTGTGTTGATTACAAGGCTAAGATATGATAAGGGCCCGAGATGAAGTAAAATAATCTCTTGGCTGACTTTCGGTCCAAGAGAACGTGTGACCATTGCAGAGTAGAGCAGAAAGTCTGGGAAATCTTGGCATCAGCCTCTGTACCCGTGTCAGGACACACAGGTACCCCCCCTTTCAGAGGAAAGCTCTGTGTACCCTGGAATTTATGGCCCTTTTGATGTAAGAAATCAGAAAGCAGCAGATGCTGCCATATGGCCAGCAGGCCATGGGCAGCATGATTGCCTGTCATTGTACCTAAGCATCTTCCCTGTGCCTCCTCGTGCACTGAGAAAAGCATTTGGAGTCACATCCATTCCAGAATATACCTGAGCTCAGAAAAAACTCCTGCATCAACTAAATTTCTATTAAAAACCAGTTATACTGTTAAGAAAGCAGATTAAGTGTGTAATATACCCAAGTGTGAAGTGTTATCACCACTTGGCAAAGCCTGAATTTTGGAATAAAAGTCTGAACTTTGAAATAGAAGAGCAACGATTTTGGATGACAACAAAACAGGTGTAAGCAGAACAGATGTTATCAAAGACAGCATCACTAACATGAAATCTGGATGAAACTCCAGCTGACAGGAAAAAAAAAAGTATGTATATAGTATATATAAAGACTGAGAGATAAACATGGACAAATGATCTCTCTCTTTAAATTCCCCATATCAAGAAAAAAAGGTTTGTTTTAATTTTTTTATTGAAAAAAAAAGAAAGTAAAAAAGAAGGCAAAAAAAGAAAGAAAAAAAGAAAGAAAAAGGTACATGATGCACATGGACTACTGGAGGAGGGAGTTGGCAACAAGGCTGAGGAACACAGCACCCTTCCAACTTTTCCATGTAATACCATTGACCTTAGCTTTGGATGCAGCATCTCACCTGCCCTCTGGGCTGAAGGAACAGTGCAAGACAGCAGCCACTGCCAGGGCAGGGAAGAAGGAATCTCCAAGGAATGATGGTATCTACAAGTGGGGACTCATTCCGAGCAGACTTCATACCTGGGACACAGGTATGGTCCCAGAGGAGGTGGATACCTCCAAGTGGGAAGAGGAACCAAAGGGGAGGAAAAAGCCAAATAGAAACAGAAACAACAACAACAAAAAATCATGTGACAGCTACAGAGGTTATCCATTAGAAAAATAAAACAAAGCAAAATTAAAAAAAAGAAGCAAAACAAATTCCAAACAACCTCTTGAAAGCTTATTTCAGCTTTACATTGTTTACTGTAGTAAACAGGGGCCCTACAAGCCCTTTCTCATGGGAGCAGTGCTCATTCCTGTGCTCAAGAGAGCAAGGAAGCTCACGCAAAACCACAAGCTGTGCTTTCCAAAAATCCCACCTTTCGAAACACAAATGACTCCTCGTTGTAAACAGGGTTCAGGCCGTTGTTCATCACCATCCGCGTCCGGAATTCCTTACGGATCGTGTCCGTGGGCAGGCCGTACATATCCACCTCCACGTACGTCCCAATTTTTTTGTCTGATAAGAACTGACCAGATATTACCTGCAACGGAATAGCAGAGCAGTAAGGAAGAGCAATACAAAATACAAATTCTGTTGTTTTTTTTTTTTACTGAGAGCAGCCTGGAAAATGCTTTATGCAGAACAGAGGTGTTTATTTCCTCCTATGAAAACGGTGTATTTAGTGCTAAAATTGTGATCACTGTTGTGATCAGACCTTAAATATATCCTTAATTTGAAATGACTGTGCTATGGTATTACCACTTGCAAGCCAGTCATCCCAATTATCTGATGTCTCACAGATGTATTCACTATATTAATGAAAAACACTGAATGAAACAACCAGATTGGGCACTGCTTTTCCACAGCTCTAAACCTGCTGCTGGGAAGCACTTTGTTCAATTATATGTCCTGACTACAAAGAGGTGAAAGGAAACTATTGCTCTGCTTTCACTTAGGCAAAGGTTTCAAACTAATCATGTGTCAGTCTGACTCCATATTATGCCTGGAAAGTGCAGGATGCTGAAAAAGCAAACAAACAAAAACCCAGCCGACTCCTCTGTATTGTTATGTATATGAAGATTTGTTGCAATTTCACTCCAAGCCAAGATTAATCTAGTCACAGCAGGTGATTACTCCAGGGAAAATTTTTATTCCATCAAGATGATATATTACTTAAAAACACAGCTAATGTTTTCATTACTACAATCAAGGAGGAAAGAAAGAAAAACCAAAACACGATTTCACAGACCTAAGCTCATTTCAAATCCTTTTGCTTTCATGATCTAACGTTCTTCCAGGGAACACTCTGGATAATAAATATGAAAATGTATGCAGCTGAGGGTTATCATTATTGGGTTTTGGTCCACTCAACTCCTTACTTACAGAATTTATATGGAATTTTGTACTGGTTTTAGGCACACAAGAAAAGTAACTGACAAAATACGTGATATAAGAACTATCTCTAGTGATATTTAGAACTTGTGTTCTCACCACCAGATACAACTTCCTTCTTGAAGGGATTGTACTGTCATTACCATTAAAAAAACCCAACATTAATAAAACATGTTTGTTCTTCTGGAAGTGCAAATGAAACTTAGTTAAGTGTCTGGAATGCACAAGGAATGCCTGGTCTGAGAGAGTTTGAAATTTCAATGCTGCACATAGAAAGGGATGACTGAAAGCTGAAGTTTAGCAGCACAAAAAGTATTTGAGCAAAAAAAGTAGAGTGTTGAGTCGTAAAAAACGTTTTGCAACTGTCAGTCTTCTTCCACAATATGATACCTAACCATGCTTTAGAACTACAGCAGATGCTTTATGGACTTTTTTACTCACAGATGATTCCAAAGTAAGGACCTTCATCACAGGAACCATTTTTCTCTGCTTATTTTGAAAATATCCTGTCCAGGTATGCCCATATTCCTCCCTGCTCTATAGTGACAAGTGGTGGTATATGATTTCATACCGTGCACAGAAATGAACTTCACTCAGTTATTCACTTGTGTGGGCTGGCGTATCACAAAAAGACCATGAAGGGTGTTAGAACATGATAATGTGTAACAAGAAATCATTTCTAGTTCTATCCTGTTCCACTCAGATCAAGTAAATAAAGGCATCTTAACCAGCAATTAAAAAAAAAAAAAAAGAAATTATTTGATGAAATCTTCACAATCCAAACACACTTTCTGTAGGTATCTTATTTCTGCTGACTTTGAAATGTGATTTGGGTGTGATGACAGTTGTCTGGTGCTGTTTTACCTGCACAGAACATGTTGCAGCAATTACACCATCTACAGGAGTTTCAGAGAATGGGTCAAATGTTCGATCTGGTCGTCGCATGAAATCTGGTTTAAGTAGATACCTTATTTCAAGGAAAAAAAAAAAGGAGAAAATTATTCTTGTGTGGAAATTCAAACTGTATTAAACACAAATGAAATGGATGCTCTAGCTTTAAGCAATGAACTGTCCTCCAGCACTGTAAAACACAGACTCTCATTCCAGCTGCAAGTGTGAGGAAATAAAAGGAAGTATTATGGTTGTCTAGAACACAAATAAATGTTCATCTTCATTTTGAATTACCAGCTACTGAGAGATGAAAGCAACCCTTGATTTCAAGAGAAAAATAAATGTAATATGATCAAGAACATTTCAAAACAACTGAATGATCCATTAAAAATACAGCAAGTTACCATATAATAAAACATAGTTGCTCTCATTGATTTTAATTCTTTAACTTCGGAAAAACACAGAGGGCTTTTTCAATTTTATTTTTCTAAATGAAGAAGTTCCTCAGAGTCAAGATTCACACAATAAATTTCAGCTTGAAGCTAATTTTTTCATCATGGTTACGAAACCTTGGGGGGAAACAACTGATAATGTCAGTGCTGACAGATTGTTAATTATAGTGGCATGAAAGGTACTACCACAATAACACTTACAATCTGTCCCTGAGGACTGTGCACTGGATCGACATATCAATGAAGCCAATATGTGCTCTGATGAATCAGAATGCAAGGATTCTGCCATCAAAATGAAACAGCAGTTGATCCCAGAAATGCTGTGCTGCACATTACAGAGGTTCTTTCAGTGCTGGAAGAAAATGTTTAACTAGAGGAATCTTGCTAATTCTGCAACCCTGACAGACCAAGCTGCTAGAAGATTAATTTTTATCCACCTCTAGTCTCTCTAGTGAATCAATGGTACACAACGTTATAAAGGCCTAGACAGAACTCAGAAATAATCAAAAAATGCTGGAAAAATTCCAGTAGAAAGAATGTCAATGTTTTCTCACATTTCTTCATAACATGGTTTCTGTTTAGAAAAATAATACTCCTCACTTTTCTTACATTATAAATGTGAGGGATTTAATAGTATTTTATTAACTTAAAGTAGGGAACTATCAGAAACATCCTTTATATCTGCTTCCAGCCTGCTGAAATAAAAAGTGGGATAAGAGTGGTTCAATCATGTTTCACCAGCATGAAAACTGTAAATCTGAGAAAAAAAGTAGTATACACAGAAGGAAACGTTAAGTTTTTATTTTCACTGTCCTGCACCCTTTCTGTGACTGAAACACCACCACATTTATAATGCATATCAAAATATTACCATGCATTATCACTGTAATATCAAAATACAGGAATTTAGTTGGTAATTTTCCCTGTCCTTCAGAAGAATTTGGCAAAAGTAAAGGGGCTCTTTTACTAGGATTGTGAGTCAAACAAGAAGGAACCATACTCTGCAGTAAAAAAGCTTTGGTTTTTTTCTATTACTTGTGTTATTCTGATTGAAATTATAGAGACTGCACCTTTGTCAAACCCAAGAGCCTCTACCTGGAGAGCTCACAACTGTGATAAAGGCATGGAGTGGCCAAGCTCTTTGTGTCCATTCTGCAGATGAGGAATTTTACCAAGCTTCATCTACTCAGACTTTCTTTCTGAATAAGATTTGCAGCAGTAAAAAGAGTAGTTTCTTCCCAGGATGAGTCTGCAGATTTTCTGGACTGTCATTTCCTGTAATTCATCAAACTCCTCCTTTCTCCTGATGTTAATGATCACTCTATCCTATTAAGGTACAAACTCAACATTTAAAAAAGAAAAATCTATCAGCATCACTTGAGCGTCCTTTGTCATGCAAAGGTCGTGAGCAAGAACTTAGAGAGATGAAACATCTGTTCACTCTCTGTGAAATTCACACTCCAACTACAGTACACAGATTAAAAAAAAGTTCCCTGTCCAAGCAAATTCGGCAATTCAGTGAACTGTGCGATGAATCTCCACTCTAAGGCACGTCATCAAAAAAAAAGGCTGAGAACAGAAGCTGGAGATGTATTTAAATAACTGTGTATGGTATTCACAATCTTCATAATTTGCACACAAAGCTTCTTCTATCTCATCTTTAAAAACTGGGCATAATTAAAAAGTGTATTCATTAGAATACCTCCTTACCAGGCATAATTCCCTCTGAATTCTTCTAATTTCTGCTCTTCACCTAGCATCCCATTTTTCTTTTGTAACACATAATTAACAGTGACAAAATTTTATTAAAACCTTATTAAAGGATTCTGCTCCACAGTGACAACAGTTTGAATCATATCACTCACCCGCATGATCCATTGTACTCAAATTTCCCTTGATTCAACTGCATTGCTAAATCTGCCAAGAGACAAAGAAATTACTACCTTTCCTGGTGAATAATGCAGACCACGAACATTCCTTTCTAGAAAATAACACCATTTGTCCAGAATAACGAGTTCAAAATAAAAATTAAATTTATTGCATAAAACCCACACATCCAAGAAATAAAAGGAAGCAATCAGGAAAAACTTCAGATTTCTTTACAGTAGTAACAGCTTTATCAACCACACTAAGTCTGTGCTGTGCTTAAGAAACAGTCAGTTTGATTCCCTCAAATCAAACAGGCAGAGAAGCAACAGACTGTGGTCATGTTACATTTGTGGGATGGGATTTCCATCATCTAACTTTTGGTATCCACAGTACAGATGTCTCCATTTCTGCAGATCACTTGGAATAACACAGGGATACAGAAGTTTTAACAGGGCAATTAACCTCAGTCTAAGGCAGAATATAAAACATACTAGACAAGACATCCTTGAAGTATGTATTTCTTCATAATGACCACAACTACCTCCGATGAAGCTCTCTGCTTCCTGATGTTTTAAAGAAGGTGAGATGAATATCACACCGGTTTTCTATGGGCTTAATTCAATAAAATACCACAAAAACAAACCAAAGACATCACAGCAGCATTGCTTAGTTTCAACATTTAAATGATGAGTTTTGGTCAACGCATTATTATGGCGCCTGTATATAAAGATATACAGTAAATGTGTAATAACCTCCCTCTCATCCAACCCTCTCCAGAACTTCGCAAAAATAAAATGTTTTCCTTCGGGTTTCCAATTACACTGGAATAGAATATCATTGTTTAGCCATAACACAGGTATTTTCTTGCCCAGTAGACTCTATCTTCAAAAGGGAACAAGATCTTTTGTGTATGTACACTTGATACACAAAATACAAGATTCTCATATGCTCCTATCACTTATTACTTGCTTTACTGGGCAGCTGTAACTTATTTCCTCAATTATTCTTCAGCTTGACAGCACAACTGGATGGCAGAGGATGAATACAGGAAAGTTGTTCACTTCCAGTTATACAATTACTACTCTTATTTTGCAATATAAAGGGGTTGGGAATGACAGGCAACGGGCAGAGGCAGTGCTGGGAGCAGAGGGAGGTTTGCATTTATCTGTTCCAGCCTCTGTATTATGTGGAGTGCTCTAAAAGCAGTGTATTCCAGTAGAGCCTTCTCCTGCTTCCTCAGCTAGTGAAATCAGGGCACAGCTTTGCAGGACACAACTCAGGGTATGATCATTAGGAGTGTCTGCAGTAGCAAAGGCACTGTTCAGGGAGGGGGGAAGCAAGCACAGAAGCAATGCCACAGCTAGAAAAAGGAAATGGGAAAATTGGTCTGTTACAGGTATGATTGAACACATTCCTAGATACATCAAAAAACCAATCAAAACAACAAAAAGCCTACTCTCATAGTTATACTCACACCTTCACTGAACAGGAACAATACATCTCCTCTCAGTTTACCCTGTGGAGAGGCACTTACATTCCCCGGCATCGTTCTCTCAGCTGGGATCTCAGACCTCATTCTCTGATGATGAGCACATGACTCTTAATGCTTCACAATGACTAGTCTAGAAATGCATTTGTCACACAGTCATTACTTTTTACCATCTTAATCTGCACACTCCATCTTTGCTTTGCAGACATGCACCCAACTGTGCCAAAGCTGTGTTTTGTGAAAGCACTGATTTTTCCCGTAATTAATACTTTTTATTAATAAAAACCATTTCTGCGAGAAGTTGCAGTACTCTGTTATTTTTCCATAAAAGGGGGTTGAATTTTCCTTCTGTTTATGGCTTTTTTTATTGCTCCTTGTCTTACGCTTCCGTAATTCCACTCCACTGTGTTATTTAGCCATATGTCTGTTCCCTCAAAAAATGCCAGAAGCAAATCCATGGCATCTGTTTGAGAGTTACTGCCCAAGCCATTCTTTAGGATTGAGGTTCACTGGTCGTTGCTGCCTACCTGGGGTCTGATAGTTCAGTGAGACCATCTGGCAGCCAGCGTTCCAGAAAATTTGAGGCATGTAATTACTGGAATCCACTCGGCCTCCCTTTGGGTATATCCGACTCATTTGTCGTTTGTTATAACTGTGGAATTCATCAAGGAAAATGAAATAAAAACATCATAGAAATGTATAGCCATACCCTGGTGTCTCCAATATTTCCTGTATTAATCTTACTATTTCTCCTTCCATGAGCTGCTTTCTCTTTTCCTTTACAGGCATGGAACACTAAATCTAGAAAGGTACACTGGTTTATTTGCAGCATTGGTAGAGAAGTGGTGTGAGGAGGTGAAAGGATACTTCACAAACTCAATGGCATGAGTCTTCAAATACCCTAGTCCGACTGATTCGTTGAAAGAGGACATATTGTGATGAATATTACGTTCTGGGAAGGAAAAACAAGACATTTTAAAACACTTCTGTAATGACAAATCAAAATTCAAAATCATGCACTATACATAAAAGCAGGATATAGCAGATTCTGGTCTCTTTCCCCATTATCTGTTACTCATAGAATCAAATTATACTGATGAGAAATTTCACGGTTTTCTGACTTGCTTTTTTCTTTCGCTTCCTGGGAAATCAACAAAAGTTTCCTTTTTTGTTTAGGACAAAATTGTTATTCAGAGCCTGTGTTGTGTGGCTAGAAAAGGGAAAACAACATGATAAATGGCCTGGTGTGCAGTATCAGCTGAGTGCTGACCACTGTGACAATCATGCTCACCTTACTGCAGGGAAAGATGAACTGAAAAAAGCAGTTCAGTTGGAAAGGCCTATAGAATAGAATGAACCTCAACAGCTCCATATTCTCCCAGTAATTTAGTGACTCCGTGTGGATGACCAATGGAATAACATGCTAACTCCACATTCAAGGCAACAGATCTACAAACATACCGATGGTGGTCATTAAACTAGCAAATACGCCTGTATTCCTAAACTCAGGAAAATGTAGAGATTAAAAAACTACCTAGGATAAGCAAACACTTGTATTTCATTCAACCTTTTATGTTACCTTCTGCTACATCGAAACCTTGAAATTTTACAGGTTGAGCATAGTTGACCATTGTTGATAAATATGGATGTATATTGGTTGTGGCACCTACATATTTGTAAGATGCCATCCACGCTTGTTCATCTTCAACAGTTACTAAACCCTGAAAACACATCAAAAAGAACAATCACTATTTCTGTGTGCAAACCCTACCGTTGGAATTTTCTAATGTGGTACATAATTATACCCAAATCTGCAGAAAGTTAAAGAAAGGGTAAATTAATACAAGAAAAGTGGAAATTTAATGTCACAAATTAAGGCTTTTCTTACTGATATGTGCACCAAAGACTCTCAGTGTTACAGGACACATGCAAGAGGACTGATGACAGAAAAGCTCCTAAGCAGCAGGTAAGTATTACATGAAGTTAGTAGGATAACACTGGGATAAAAGATAAATATTACAACAGACTGAACAATGTTGGGAGAGAATGATCTATTTTTGCCAAATAAATTCCTAAAATTGTGATTTAATATACATTTGCTGATAGCACCTGTGGTGGTGTAATGCATACTTGGCGCTCAGCATCAGAACATAAATAGTTTTAACTACTAATCTTTACTAACAGGAGACCAAAATGTAGGGATCACAACCTTCACTGGACAAACAAATGTCACAAGACCAACAAGAGACACTGTACCAAGTTCACATTCCTATTCACTTCACCTAATAAAAATCTGAACCCATCATTCACATAAAGATGCACTTTGTTTATACCAGAACTTCAGAAGTTTTCTACAAGTATCTCATCTGCCAGAAACTCACAACAGGAAGCATTTCTCATTTGGATCTACCTGTCCAACATTTTCCTTTCTGTAAGCCAGTTTGAAACACATTCTTTTCACTGAAATTAAGGAAAAAAAGATCCCTGTCAATCTAAGCAAACTCCTACATACAGTTTTGGTTGTTCTCCTACCAGTGAACCAGTTACCAAAAAATCTAACCTGTTGCAGGCTGTCAGTGAACTTCTGCTAGAAAGTACTAAGTATAGTCAAAAATTCTTGCAGTACAGCTTTTTATTTTCAGACTGCAGCTCATGTTTGTCAGAAAGTTCTCCTTCCCTATTTTATCAGGAAATAGTCAATAAGAGGAAGCACTGCAAAGCCCTTTCTCATTAGAGCATAATGCAGTTCACAGAACCTACACTACTGTAACTTATTTACTCAGTGAGATGGGAGAGTCAAGGAAATGTAAAACCACTTGCCAGTGTTATGGGTCTGTGCCTCTACCAGTCACACAGTGCAGACACATTTCAAAGAATGAAAACCACGTGAAGTGGAACCATTTATGCCTCGATATGATTATAGCCATGAGGAACATCATTGTCTGAGTGCACAGAATAGCTGAGTTAGCAGAATGAGTCCAGGTACACATTGTTGTATGTGCATTTTAGACTGAATTAAACTTCCAGCAGCCCATGAAATCGAACTGACACCATATTTTAATGCTGATCACCAGGGCTCAATCCAACTGCTCTTCAGGAATGTGCAGACTGAGGGTTCACAGATCTGTTCCCCAAATATGCCAAAAGGTACATCCCTTTATTAGTAGAAAACAGGTATATTTTTTTATTACTAGGTTAATATTTATTAATAGAGTTTAGGTCAAATTCAGGCCAAAGGTTTTCAACGAAACTAGTCCTTTTCAGTGTCTTAATTTCTGAAAGGCAAATAACTCAGGAAGAAGTGACCACCCATCTTGTAAAAAACAGGGTTCTCCAATATGCCTCTTGTTGACTCAGAACCACTCAGAACCACTGACCATATTTGACTATCCTGATCCACTAACACCTACACCAGGGTTGATGAACTCCAGGGAAAAGGAAGTCAAAGGGATTATGATGCCTTAGTGCCCTGGCAATGGTATCACAGCTGTATGACTGCATTACTGACACACTAGCTCAATGTTCCAAGACAGTCTACTGGTCACAGATTTTATCTTACTTGCTTGCAGAGCCATAATTTTTAAAGTAAATGGGCTGTACTCTGCAGTGTTCACAACTTTAAAACTATGAATTAAGAAAGTGGTAAGGATAGAATGTTTCTTAAAATCTACAGAAACAAAGGAATGGTTACAACAGCACACGAACCTTTTAGGGGATAGAGAAAACAATGGGGGAAAGTTGATGTCCCTGTTATTTACACCTCACCACTCCTCAAGAAAAGAAGCAGAACCCACTCAGAAAACAACACAGACTGAAACAAAGTGTGGTTAGGAACAGGAGCAGCTTTAATGAGAGAAGAGAGGAGGAGGACAGCGGAAGGAGGTGGGAAGTGTCTTACAGAAGGGATTCCTGGGAGAAGATAAATGTAGAAGTCCCCAGGGAAAGCAAAAGGAAGAAAAAGAGAGAGGAAAACAAAGTGCAGTCAGGGTAAGGGTAGAGGAAAAAAAAAAGAGGCAGGGATGATACATCTCAACACTATTCAAAGAACTGGTTTCCCCATCCATGACATTTGAGACTGAGATCAGACACTTCTAAGCAGGCAAAAGTCATGCACTTCTGTCTGTTCCCAAATTTTCTGACAGCCCTAAGCCCAGTATAAAAGTATAGTCAAAGAAACCCTAGGGGACAAAAGGAGATAGAGTCACTTTCAAAAATACTGTGCAGGTGCAGTAAAACTGAGTGTAAAATTGTTAAACGACTAAGAATGCATGGTAAGTAATATGCATGTTATATAGAAAGCAATAAAATAAACTACATAACATCCTGTGTGTCACCTTTTTATTGTTTTCTTGCTCAGAATCTTCAACAGCCTAAGGAAAAAAAAATATATATACATTACCCAAAGAAAAAGCAATAGGAAACACTCACAGTAAGGAAAAAAATCCTCAAAAAGTTAATTAATTTAGCAAAAAGTATACCCTTTTCCACACCTTCCTGTGTGGCTCATCTGTCCCATAAACTTGCAAAAATTTGTAGTCTCTTTGAAACTTGGGTACACAAGAAACAAAATTCAACAGCTGGTTAACAATGGGAATAGGATGAAGGATGCCAGTCAGTTAAGCCCAAAACAGAGCCCTCATTAGATGCTGGGGACAGGAAGTTTCAGAGAAGAATGAAAGAATAACACCCCCAGACCACACAAAAGATCATCCAATCTGGATATGCAAACTGCCAGGCACTGTCTGTCTTCAATTACAAGCTACCACTACTGAGAAACTTCGACAGATAAATGTTGTCTTGGCAGTGGATGTAAATTCCTAAAGGATAAAGATCAAGTCACTGATCAGCAAAGAAGCAGAAAAGTTACTCAAGGACATGCTGAGGATGAGTGACTAATCTGGAAACAAAAAACTAATCCTCAAAACAACCACCAAAAATCCCCCAACCAAAACCCAAACCCCAAAACAGTCAGGTAGTTAAGGACCAGCTGACTTTGTAAGTGAAACTGCCCTAAAGCAAAGAAGTTAAATGATACTTCAGGGGAAGGATTCATAGAAGTCCTGAAGGAGCAAAGATGTTGACCTGAAGAGATAGGTAAAAGGTAGGTCTGATATCTCTGGTACTGCTGGAGACATGCTGCCAAGGGCAGTCTGTGCTAGGAAGGATTATCCATACCTCTATTTCTATCTGCAGCAAGATCCAAAGGTAGCAGGCAGGAGAGAAGAAGTGGCCAAAATACTTAAATGACAGAGGAGCATGATCTGACAAGGTACCTTAGCACTCACACGTGGGTTTTTTTTCTGTAGCAAGCAGCAATAACACCTCCAGTGCCAGAGCAGGCTTAGATTTCAATTCCAGTATTCTGCATCTAATTACCATCAAGTAATATTCAAGTTACTGAGCAGAGACTGATAAACTGTACTAAATCAGGTATAAGTGGAATAAAGGGAACTCTTCCCCTGCCTATCAGCTGACATAGCCCCACTGCCACACCACCCCACTGGGAAATGACTGTCCTACTTTGCCTTCATTGCTGGAGGTGGAAGGGAGAGTCTACCCTAAGGAACAATAAAAAATGACACAGGGAAACCCTGCAATGAAGACACAGAATGCAGTCCTGCAAAAACACCACTAAGAAAGGAATCTGATGTTCCACCTCTCAGCAGGGCTCTGCACCTGAGATGTGAAGCAAAATATCAGAGGCGGGAGCAGGAAACCTCTTGCTGCCTTTAATTCTTGTTGCCTTTAATTAGTATTTTTGATCAAATCCCCCACTTGTACACTGTTTCCCTACATTCTGATCCTGTTTCTTCAATGAATATTCTACCTGAACAAGCAAGGACTATTTTGGGCTAAAAAACTGTGTGTTCTCGTGAACCTAAAGGTTAAGGGCATCTGGTGAAGACCTCAGGTGTGAATCTTCTGACAACAAGTGCTGTGATGCTTCCACAAAACAGAGTGCCTTTTACAACTGCCTCCATGGGGAGTTTTTCTAAAAAATACAGATAAGAAGCAATCCCACCTTTTTGACACTGATGGCAACAGCTTCTTTTTGACTGTAATCATCGACAGTAAGGTCACTTCCAAATTTGTACTCGGGGTGAGCTTCTTCTTCCTGGTCAGCTGCACAGAAAAGAAAAATGATCAGTGGAGAAAAACCCCACAGCAACTGCTGGTTTTGTGCCAGACATGCAACAAATGACAGCTGAATACACAGGTTTAGTTTGGGCATTTTTTAAAAACAGGAATAAAATACAGCGTATTAGATTTCCAAGTGCTATTTAACTGTTTCCAAGTGTAGCAAATTACAGCTAAGGCCAAAGATCCTTAGAGCTTCGGCATGGTA
The DNA here is from genome assembly GCF_001715985.3 of Manacus vitellinus. Taxonomy (NCBI): domain Eukaryota; kingdom Metazoa; phylum Chordata; class Aves; order Passeriformes; family Pipridae; genus Manacus; species Manacus vitellinus. Next base: position 2,936,635 of record NW_021940526.1, read on the forward strand.
AGAGAAATTTTATTTACTGGATTTTTGAAGTAAGCAGTAATTTGCTTAGAAAAAGTGTAAAAAGAAAAAGCCAACAGCCTTGAGCAAATAACAAGATATGATGATTGAGTTCTTTAAATATAGATAAAAGAAAATAGTAGTGTCCAGGCTTCTTGTGTGAGTTGTTACAGTCTCTTTGTGTGCCCCTACTCTAGGGAATCATTTTCATTTGCTTTTAAGGTGATTTTCCATTAGAATCTAGGGTACTCAAAGAAGATAAAAAAGCAAAGTAATAGAAAAAAATATATATCTAATATATGAGAGGACCAAGGGGTAGGCTAAAGCTGGGACATTCACTATGACATGGGTCAAAGTACCTTGGTTCAGACACTTGCAGGCAATGCATGATTTACTTCTTCTGAGGGTGGACATTTAAACAGACAAGGTGGATCATACCCTAAATATGTCTATTTTTCTGTGCTGGCCATAAATACATTCTATATCATTGGCTCAGGGCAAGACATTTACACTGAAGATATCTGAAGCTTGGCAAGAAAAATCCTATCCCTCAAAAGTATAATGCAATAATCCAACCTGACACAAGTATTAGACACAGTGCCAGAATCTGTTTCCAAAGCAAAGAGCACAGCTTTCCAGGCTCTCTTTCACACACACAAAGTGAAAATTTTACTTGGTTGGTGCTCCAACATGACTTCTAAAAAGTAAGAGGAAGTTAAAATTACCACTAGTACCACCAACTAAGCTCATGATCCTACCACAGAGCCAGGAGCAGCTGTGGTGCGTGCCTGGGATGAGACAGTAAGGTTGGAGGTATGTACAAATAGTCCTGCACTGAGCCCAGACTTACTGCTGCTGGCACAGACTGCAGGCATGTGGGTAAAGAGCATCCTAACTGCTCATGCCACCCTACTGATTTACCACAGGCAATGTTTGAGAGCCCTTCTCCATGAAATCCTCACCACTTTCTATTTCCTCTTCGTTATCATCCTCTAGGATATTAGGAGCAGCAGTTTCCCCAGCCTCCATCATCTTTTTCAGAGCATCAAGCTGTTCTGTTAATATGAGAAATAAAATTAAATTAGTCGTGGCATGAACAGTTTGTAGCACAAAGAAGTACAAGAGAACAATCATAAATGATTCTCCAATCCCGAGAGCTACTTTTGTTTAATGAGTTCTCTAAGTTTTCAGTTAGTAATAAAATTTTACGGAGTAAAGAGCATCCATAAACAAACACTGCTGTTAGATCTGAAGAGTGGTCAGTAAGGGCTGTATCCAAAGCTCACTTAAGTTAAGAAATGTTTCAAGGAATCACAGAATCAATTATGTTGGAAAAGACCTCTGAGACAGAGTCCAATCTATGACCAAACACCGCCATGGTAACAAGACCAGGGCACCAAGTGCCACGTCCAGTCCTTCCTTAAACACCTCCAGGGACAGTGAGTCCACCACCTCCCTGGGCAGTCCATTCCAGTGTCTAGTCACCCTTTCTGTGAAGAAATTCCTCTTAAATTTCCATAGACTTCAAAGATCTTTGGAGCAAGCATATTACTTCTTCAAAGAATAAACAGACAGCTGTCTCTTCGGGGCTTGATCCATGCAAATGGAGGCAAAATGCTTGGATTTTCATTGTATTCCCATGTGCATTTCAGTTAGACAGGATGAAATGTCAAACCACGTATGACTGAAGTCAGTGCAAGGTCTGCATGCTTATCTTTGAATGGAGGAGGACCAGGGTTTATCATTACAGCCATACTGGAAACTAATATAGCAGCATTATTATTGCTGAAAGAAGATAAATATCAGAACTGGCAACAACAGCAAGAAGAGCAATTTGAAATTCCATTTAATTTCATGCTTATCCTGGAAAAACACAGCAATGCAAACATGCCAGTGCAGGCAGAATTTACAAGAGATTCTATCTGTGCTATATTTTAGCTCCACCAGCAGCCTGATAAAAGTCCCAGGATTACATTCCCAGTCTATCTATGCCTTTGCTGCATGCTGATATTAAGGCTCAGACTCTGGCACTCGTATGAAACACAAGGGCAAACAAAATGTCATTTACATATAATTCATATTCTTCCAACACTAAAGTACAAGCAATTTGGAAACTTTAGTAACTAAGTCTTTTTGTAGCGAGTTGGACTTTTGTTTATTTAATATTTGACAAGTTTTACTTACTTTTTTCTACTTCGGGTTTCAGCCTTTTATTCTTTATGAGAATCTTTCTTTTGAGGTCATTAGGAGATGGTAAGGCTTTACCTGGATCAAGCTGTAAAACAATTTAAAGAAAAGGCTTAATAACAGCTATTTGGCTCCTCTGTATCGCTATTTGGGATTTTGACTTTAGGACAGAAATAGTAAGGGGCAGTGAACAAGCAGTGCCACCTCAGGCACAACCCCAGGATCTAGTGTGACTGTATGGTCTCCTCTGCTTCTTCCCTATCCCATGGGAAAGCTGTGCTCAGGTAAATGTTGCTGGTCTCCAGCCTGTGCCACTCTCAGCTTCACTGGTCAAAACATTTTCCCCTCTCTCCAGCTTAGCAGGGGCATGGATGTGACCTGCAACTCCTCATCAGAGCACTTCCTACTTTCCCTCCCTCCCTTGGTTCACACACAGTCACAGTTTAGCCTGTTATCATTTGATCTCCAAGTAAGTCACCTTTTACCATCCCTTCAGGATGTAATAATGCAAGTGAGGGAGCCCACACACACAGAGTGGAAAAGGACTGCCACTGGTGAATGGAAAACTACCCAGTCCTTAGCCAGGTAACAAGGACTAGTTTTGCCAGTATGGTCACAGGGTCACATCTTTGTGAAAGGTAAGGGGCAAGTTTCACATACAGAAATACTACTAAAAGGTTTGTTCCAGGTTGGGAAAGAAGAAAATACATTATTGAGAAAAGAGAAAAAGTACAAAATCCTCTAATTTAAGCCCTCTCACAACACTGAGGTTAAGAAACAGTGATTTCTGTATAGTAATTAGCAACCTCTCCACCTCAGGCTTGCTAAGAATACTATGCAAGGCGTTGCTTGTATAATGGACTGGGGTTTTCAGTGAACCATAAATGATACAGGAGTAGAAGGTATTTCCAGGACGAGTAAAAAGTCTTAGAAGAATTATTTAGATATTTTTATCTTCAAATCCAAATCTGAGCTACACAGAAGCAGCATTCTAGATGAAGAAACAAAAGAGCAAACCACCACAGCTTGAAACCAAATAAAAGTAGCAGAGGTGACAAATAACAACCCAGCAAAAAACCCAAAATCAACCCAGTTCCAGGAGAATGGGTGCAAACCTCCTTGCAGGAGGGTAATGATTCTCCACACCCACCAGGCAAGCTCAGGCATGGGAGTTTCAGTATGTTGGATGAAGAGAAAACACATTTGTTCTCGAGAGCGCTGGGGCTGTAATTCCACTAGATGTCAGTGCCGCAGAGCTCATTTATCCCTGGGCTTCCAGGATGCCAGTCTGCATCCCCAAGCAAGGGCACAGTTGGATACCCACTTGGACAAATATTTGCTTTTACTTAAAACCAAATCTGCTTCAACCAGTGCAGTGTCTCTCTTAAGCCTGCCCTCCTCAGTCAACCAGCCGAGGTTACCAGAGCCCAAGCACTCCTAAAGCGCATGTTCCAGGCTCCTCCTGCCACCTCTGCAATGTCTGCTTTGTGAGCAGCTGGGCACTGAATTCAGCCAAGAGGAGGAAAGGACACAAAATGCAGAAGGCTCAGCAGTGCTACAGAGCACAGGCAGCTGAGGCTAAATACTGGGCCCTGAGGCAGAAGCGTAGCAGCCTTTGGCCAGCTCTGTTTTAGGCTTCCATGGTTGCTGCTGGAAGCTGCTGTTTGTGAGGAACACGGCAATGTGCTGCGTACACTGCAGTGGAACGCTGCAGATTTAGTTCTCTGGGATGCACTTTTTCAGGGCAACAACCTGATATTCACCAAGCCTTGTGTGCTGCTACCCCTGCAACGTGCAAGGGAAGCCATGAAAAGCACAGCTCTAGCAGTGCTAATGCCAGGAGCCCCCTTTGCTGGGGTCACACGGACAGGAGCTGAAAGGTAAGGCAGAGTGCTCTTTGCTGTGGCACTAAGGAGCATCTGCAGGTTTGGGGTGACTGCTGGCACATAGCAAGCTCGCTGTAAGGAGAGTAAGGAAGGTCTGGAGGAGGAGTTGCAAGCTCTGGATAACAAGCTATTAAAGTCTCAAATGTTGTGTTTGTGAAGGAGTGTCTGTTATTATCTCCTGCCATGCAGGAGAGTGAAGTGCATGCAGATTACAGTGCACTTGACAGTGCAAATGAGACTGCAGGAAACTCCTGGTGCTTAATTAAATTCTTAAGGCAGTAGTGGGGGCCACCTAGACTGTAGGACTTGATCTGGAGCATGAAACATGCAATGTGCAGCTGAAGGAAGAGCTTTCTTCAGCCGAGACCATGCAACTTATAATGAATTGGTTTTCATCAGTGACTGGCAGTTTCCGAGTTATGTATGACCTGCAGATACAATGTGTGTGGTGTATTTTATGTAGGTGCTGATATTACGTCCCACATCAAGGGGATGGGTTTCCCCAGGCTGCTCGCCAGAGCCCTGTACAGAAGAGATTAAACAAATCAGACAAAGACAAGTTGGTACCAAACAGCATAGACATCCAAAATCACTAGTCGTTTTTGAAAGCACAGGACTGGTAGTGAACAGCACTACAGGTGATATGATCTCAGTTTGTCATCCCTTTTAAATACAACCAATATAAAAAACCACCAGACTGGTAGAATATAACATACTGGATGTGTTTCTAGAGGTTGCTTCAACAGGAGATCTCCAAAAAGATCTTCACAGTATTTTGACATCTTGTACTGTTGGTATTTGCTGGAAAAGAGTGTGCTGGTTAATTTTTAAATATTAAAAAAAAATCACTATTACTTGGCACAATAGAATAATACTAAGTAATGCAGACATCCCAAATTATATACTGCCCACTTTGTCTCCACTGAGAAGTATTACTTTACTGTATAATTATGCTGTCAATAAAAGTCTATTATCTGACAAAGATGAATTTAAAGACCAAAAAAGTAGAATAACTCAATCTCACACAGCTAATGGAACATCCAAACATATTTCACAGCTTTATCACCGATAAAAATATTGCCATTATTAAGCTATATGAAGATAGTATATTAGCAAGTGACATTCAGTATGCCTGCAATAGCCTACAGAGTTTTCAAGTACACTCAAATTACAGTATTTTAAATTATATCACCTCTCTCAGACATTGTACCATTTAAAAATTAAAAATGGGCACTACATACCTGCAGTGATTTTCAAATGAAAGAATGACAGGGTACTCTGATGTAACAAACGCTGTTTCCTTAATGGCTTGAATTACATCCTAAAAAATGAAATAACAGGATTCAAATCAGAAGAGGGGCGTGTGATGCAGGTCAGAAATGAGCCCTAAGATCTGGGGACAAGAACTGTGCCTGTGTAATCTGTCAGTCTGTCACATGGGAGCAGCACCTCATTGCTGAGGAGGGGAGGGTGCCCTGCAAGGATTCTTGTCCGTGGGTTCTTCTGGGGCTCACTGCCAGGTCTAGAGGTCAGGTACTTGCCTTGAAAAGAATGTCTGTACACATTGCTTTTCCATGTGTAATTATTGGTTCCTGGTCTTCACCTTTGCCATCCCAACAGTCCAGCTCCACACACCTAGAAATCCAAGAAAAATGATGTCAGCTTCCTTAGTGTTTCATTCCAGGTGAGCTACTCAGGATAGATCCTAAATAATGATGGTCAGAGCAGTAAGTTACAAACCAGTTCTAGGCATTACACAATCCTTTCTAAGTTGCACACATGTAATTTCAGACTCCTTATATGAGTCTGGATATTCTACCTTACAGCACCTGTGGGTCAATGTATTTACATCTGGACAATAATGTCTTCAGCACTAGAACACTCTTCTGATTCTCAGGCTAGTATGTCAAGAAATTATGCAGGATATCATAAACTGATTCTCATTTAAAAATAAACTTCTTAATTATAAAGCAGAAAGCCCTCTGAAATTCTTCAGTTGTCATTTTAATATCTAACTTCTATTTCCTTTCTCACAAACACTCTCCTTGTATCAATTTCTACATTGCACTGCTTTTCAAGGTTTTTCATGAGAAAAATAAGAGTCTTAAATAAATATGTGTGTTTTCATTTACCACACTAACATATTTATACACTCAATTATACAACATATCATCACCAAGGTATATTATGTAGGTCTAAAGTATCAGATTCACAAATATTAAAGGCTGTTATCTCCTGCTTCCAACCTGCATCCAGCCAAAAGCACTTGTCTGTACATCTCCACTGAAGACTTGCCACCAAACTGCCTGCCTGTTAAATAGGTATTGTGAGAGGAACTGATGAAATAATGAGCCAAAGGATGGTCCATCTCTTGATATAATTCCAAACGGTCTAAGAAAACCGGGGCATTTTCATCTGACATCAAGTATCTGCAAAACCCGTCGCTGGATATGACACCTAGAAGGAAGAAGAAGGCATGGTAAATTATTCCCAGATATTCAGAGTGGATAGGAATCAAACTGTCCCACAGAGCAGGAATCCTAGCACAAAAACTGTGTTTACACAGGTTTCTGCAATCAGACAGAAGCTCTCCCCTTCCACCACTCCAAGCTCACCCTGGTACAAAATGTGCCACTATGTTCCCAGAAAACAGAAGAAAAAATCAGGTGCTCACCAGCTCAAAACCTGAGGTCCAGCACTCACCATTAGCAGACCTAAGGCACCAAGAGGATGTGAAGAAAGCAAACGAGTAGTGACATCTCCTCAGAGAACTCCCAGCAATTTTGGTCTGGGACTTTCTAAATCAGAAATCCTGAGCTTGCACATACCAGCCTTCTACGGCACTTTCCTCCCCTCCTTCACGGTTAGTCCTGCCCTGACCGTGCTACACCACTGTTAATCAGCTTGTAGCATGTGCAGAGACTGTTCTCCACTGACAAAAACGTGTGGATGTGCACCTGAAAATGTCTGCACAGGTTCATTTGCAAAACATCACGAAAATCTAAGATACCTTCAAGGTTACTGTTGGAAATACAAGTTTATACCTTCATAAATGAAAAGCAATCCATTTCTACAACCAACATGGCACACCTAGTAATACAGAGGACAGAACCCGTAACACCTTTCTCTTATTTCTCTGCTGTTCTATGCTTCAATAAAGTATAAAAAAATGTAAGGTAAGGGATAATTTTTAATGAAGCCAAATAATCAGTACAGCAGTATCAGTTTTGAAGTGGTCAAGAGTCTGAAAAACGATCTGGGGTAGGGAAGAAGGGATTACTCACAAAGAGCTGCTGCAGAGAATGGTTATCTGGCACTACTTTGGAGACTGCTTTCCCTGAAATCATTTATGAACACTCAGCTATTGTCAAGGGACAGGCTGCAGCAGTCCTATTTTATTTTCTTTAAGACTACTTTTCTCTTATACAGAGAAATGGAGTGATCCAAGTTTTCATTCTACTCCTAACTTCCTGAAAAAATCCTCTACTGGAGCTTACATTTTCTGTGCTTGGAGTCAGCCAGAGGTGAACTGTCCTGGGATGTCTTATTCAAATCCTCCCAGCTGATTCTGAGTATGGAAAAAGGAGGGGGGGGGGGAAAGGGGGGCAAAAGGGAATTTCAACCCGAAGAATGGTTTTATTTTGTTGTCACCAAGAACTTAAAAGCAGCAGCACAGCAAATCTTAGATGGTACATATTTCTAGTGGATCATCTTGTGGAAAAATGTCACATCTGGACAGTTGTTCCAGACAAACTATAGCTGAGACTTCAGCAACTTAACAGAGCTCTGTTGTGTTCTGGGATAAAATCTGCATCAGTGAATATGATCCCTGGAGGAACACTGTGAGAGGACACTGCTGCTGTTCTCTTGCTACTCTCCATAACCCTACCCCTGCAGGAGGTTTACCACATTTATTAAAAACCTGTTGGAAAGAAAAATCAAAGAATGAAGCTAAACAAATAGCCAAGATTGAATTATTTTCTTTTCTAGTTTCAGATTAATTTCCATCCTCATAAAATATGTTTTTGCATCTTCCATCCTGAACAGGTGGCAGCTGTGTTTCCTCATTGTGGAAAATGTGTAAAATACACTGGCACCAATAAGAATCAAAGATGAGTGTCCTTAAAAATTATAAATAAAAAAGGATAAAGCTGACTAATATCAAGTAATTAATACTTGGAGCATTCTACTTCATGTAGAGAGGAAGAGAAACAAGCTTGTGAGTGGAAAATCCCCATAACATTCATAAATGTTCTCTAGACAAGAGAAATATCTCCTCTGTCCCAGGTGATTCCTGCAAAGTCCATCTTTTCAGTGTCTCTTCCCCTAAAAGTTTAGTTAAAAGGACTGAAGGACTATAAGGAGTGGGGAAAGCTACGAATCCAGCTGCAGAGGCATTCCTTAAGTTTATAGGCCTGTGCCAAGATCTGTGACTATGAAGCAACATGAAGGCACACAAGGAACCCAACAGGGCTCAGTGCTGAGCCAGGCTTAACTGAGGCAGGTTTAGACATTGCCTCCTGTTCTCTGCTTTGCACACCCTGCAGCAGCAGTGGAAGCACGAGTGGATGGCTAAAAGCTTCTCCAGTGCTACCTTGATATATTCCCCTAACTGTCTGGTGACAGAGGAATCCTGTTAGGATGCCTACGGGCTTTGCAAAGCTGCACTCTCCTCTCTGCTTGCTACAACGACAGCAACTTCCAGCAAAAAGGGCAGGGAGGACAGATGGGGAAAGCAACATTTCTAATTTCTGCAGCTGATCCCAGCACAGCTGCTTCAGCAAAATGGGTAAGAACTGGGAACTAAGTTCAGCCACTGACACCTCCAACACTCCCAGCAGTCAGGACACGAGCAGTCCAAGAACGGCTTGCAGACACTTCCTGAAATCTTGCTCGGAGAGAACATTTTTAAACTCACCCACATAAAACACCCTGTTTTAAGCCAGGCTGCTGCCCTCAAGCACTATAGACGTTACTTTATAAGAAGGTAGATGCACATCCAAGAAAAAAAAGCACTGATTTTGAGGGGGAGATATTTTTCCTGATCTAGTTCACTGGGTACCACACAAGTGCTTTGCCCCCAGACCACAAAGACTGTAAAGCTCCCTTTTAAAAGCCTGGATGCTTCAGAACAAATTCCCCAAATGCCTAAACCCAGTGAATACTGAATTCCCTTCTCCATTTACCTTTTCTCTTCAAGTCTTCGTCTGGCTCGTATGTCTCAATTATCTGCATTGCTCTTTTTGTGTCATAAAAGGGAAATAAAATTTCATTGAGCCGAGGATCTCGTTGGTGCTAAGGTTAGAAAACAACAGAATTCAGCAAAATAATATAGTGCATGGCTATCATCCAAGAGCATTTCATTACTGCAGATGAGAAAGAAAGAAGTGGATATTTAAAAAGAAAAAAAACAAAGCAGCCCTAAAACTTACAGACTGTTTTAACAGTAATTTCAGCTTTAGGTAGAAGATGAAGCTTATCTTTCATAAGAAACCTGGGCAGTTTAATCACAAAAATATTTCAAAAAAACCCACTCCAGTGCCATCATATAACTGGTCTTACTCTTGCTTGTTCATCAAAATAATGACTGCACGTGGCACACGTGCAAATGAAATGCTGAAAAATAAATAGCTAAATCTCCCTTCTTTGTAAATTCTCTCTCTAATCTTTTTTGTAGGACTTGTAAACTGACAGACTTGACTGATGGCACTGTAATCACCTCTGCAAAAATGCATGTCTTACACATTATCTACAGCTAAAGCAAAAAGTAAAAGTAAAATAAAGCTATATTTTAAATGAAGAATTTTAAATCTCAGTTTAGAAATAAGTACTGATCATTACTTGTGAATTGTGGAAACATCGTGTTTTTAACTATTCAAAAACCAGCACAGGTTCTTAGAAGAAATATGCAAAAAAATTTCACAGTATCATCTCTTCAATTCGCAGTAATTTAAAATATTAGGATTTAATAATATATGTAACATTTAGATACAATTTAGCAGTGATTTCTAATAGGCTAATAAAACTCAGAGGTTTTATGTTTTCCCTCAGAAGTGTGCTATGTAACTTCACTTTTTCTCCATGCTGGATTAGAGCTGCACACTGTGCGCCTGATTCTCCATTAAAAGAAAATCAAAACCAGAATTGAAGGGAGTAGTGGCATGTAAGCAGATGAAATAAAACAAAGAAATAAGTATGACTGTGAAAACACTCTTTTACCCCAGCAGGTGCACAGTTTTCAAGATTTAGTTTAAGCAGAATTCAGAAACGTAACAGGTCGCCCCCATATTGGATCAATAATTTGGAGTGGGCAGGATGGTACTGATATGGCTCACACAGCACTACCAGCATTTGCTGTAATTCCTTATGTGTAAATTTTTTGATTTATTTTTCATGAGGAAAAAGAATATCCAATCAAAAATAAGCACTTTGTCTCTTTTCTTGCAACACTGGTGCTTCGTTAACTCCAAGAAATTACAACCAATGCCAATTCAATCATGCACTTAAGGAGGGATCTCTCAAGTACTGCTACTGGCAGTCTGCAGCATCTAAAACACAGCAGGTTCATTCAGTACAGATCAGTGTTGGGATAACTAAGGAAAACTCAGATGAAATATGATATGGGAGCAGAGGGATGCAGGACATAACCGGCTAAGCAGCACACAACAGCAACACAACACTGGCATGCAACAGTTCGGTCTACTTGTGACAAGTGACAAGCTTTATACCGTTATAAGAAATAACAGGGAAGGTTCTTAAGAAAAATGCTCTTCCCCACCCTCTTTCTTCTACAGTTAGTCATAAAAAACCAGAAGAAATTAAATGGGATAAAGCAAAAAATCTCCATTCGAGAAAGAGTCTCAGAGTTATCAGAAGGAGCTAAGAGCAAAATAGTCTTCTAGTAGCCATGACCATGGCTCATTATCAATTTTCCACTTGAACAAGAGCCATATCTTTATGTTCACTTAGCTTAAAAAATAAAGTAAAATTGACAAGTGATAAAGATTTACTTAAAAAAAAAACCCCAAAGTAAGAATGTTTGCTAGTATCCCTTGAGGAAACATTCTGTACCTCTGGGTTTGGTGGCACAGCATATTTGTAACCAAAGTTAAAAGCATGAAGGTTTATCTAGAAAGACAACATGCCCCAGGACTAACTGTGTGTGTCCAACAGTGTTGTATTTGATTGTTCTAGTTACCACACTGGGCAGGACACCCTTACACTACACATTCTTTAACCATATGAGGGTGAACTGACTAAAAAGCAAGAATTCCTGTATGGTTCTGCAAAGAGAGAAAGATCCTCCCCAGCCTGGCCTCCAGCCTCCCTTTGGAGTGGGTACAGACTGAGACACAAAGCAGTTAATAATGTGCTGAAACCAATTTTGCCCCTTGAATTTGCCCTGTGCAGTGGTGAGAAGGGAGTCCTTTTGTGGAGATGAAAAACAGGGAGACAGAAAGAGTAAATGGGAAGGAGGGAGGAAGAGCAAGTCAGTGGAAGACAGAGAGAGGAAGAGCAAGGAAGTGGGAAAGAGGGGATAGGAAAGGATCTCCCCACACCTTCCTCCCAGAAGAAAGGATTAGTCCTGGTCAGAATACTGAATTTCTATTTTGGCTGTTACTTGCCTTATTATTATTTTATTGTTGTAAAAGAACGTCAGGAACAAATCTCAATAGTAGTCAATTTCAGTTACTTTTCTACTACCTTTTATTTTTTCAAAATTTAACTTTAAAAGTAGAAGACCCAGACATAATACTCAGTGCCTGCCAATAATTAAATTTCTAAAAACTTCCCAGAAGCTTTAATACTGACACACAATTAAATCAGCTGTCAGACAACAGAATTTAGAAGACAAATAGAGACAGGAGTTTGGAAAAACTCCAGGAAAGCCACTCACTCTCCTCTCATATCCAGTAACATATCCTCATGCTCCCTTAAAAACCCATAACACTTGGAGCTTCTGCAGCATGCCTTAGAGGTTGTTTCAGAATAATTTAAGTTAAAGAGTCTCATGAAGAATTTCTCTGCCAAGTAACTCCCCTCTCCTATGCAATGATAATAATCTTTTTATATTTTCCAGCATTAAACACCACTGCTAATTGCAGTGTTGGCCAGCTGTCAAGGGGACAGAAACAATCACTTCAGGAGGGAGGTTGTGGGTCATTTCGTGCCTTTCAAATCATGACTGAAAGTTTAAACTCTATCTGGAGACCAAAAGACCTCCAGCACAGAGCAAAGGCATTGGTTTCAGCCATCAGAATGAATGTCCTACTCTGTAAAAAACATTTGGCTGATTTTTCCCAGCTCTGGTCGCCAACTAAAGGGCCAACCACAAGATTTCCAAAGGCAAAACATATCGTGTCAATAGGCAGTCAGCAAGATGCCTCTTTCTCTAATACTTACTATAAAATAAGGCTTCTAATTCCATAAAAAGAACTGTTCAAACCACACAAAACTTAGAGCACAACTCAGTTTTAACTTCTTAATCAGTTACTGGAGACAAAAGAATGTCTCAGAGTAATAAGATTAGGCATGAGCTCAAATTTGCTAATAAATATGAACTAAAGGCCCAAGTGTGTAACCATTAGTGCTGAAGCTGTTTATCTTCTCACTGTCTTTTCTTTTGAATACTCCTTCTACAAGTAATTCAAGTTTAGTGCTAGTGAAGAGTAAGGCACACATTCCCTATGAAAAATAAAATTATCTTCTAAATGTGATATATGGGGAACCCACTGCTTGAATCATCACATGGTAGTATCCAATATATAAATATATACAAAATTGATTTGTAACTAGTAAAACAATGTTAGATTGAGAGATTTTTTGGTAAAGCACCCAAAAACATCACGTAGTGAGGTCAGCAGCTTTCCATGTTCCAGATGACAAGAAGCTACTGGTACAAAACCAAGTAGAATGTGCCTATTTTCCATGTGTGTGTTCTTGTCGAAGCCACACAGTGAGTTTATCTCTGCAATTCTGAATGAGTCAGCCTTCTATAACTTATGTGCTTTAGGAATAGAAAAAAAAACCAACCCCACTCTGTTTATTGAACTACTTCACACGCTCACGATGCTTTTAAGAAATACTAAATACTTCTGCCAAAAAGTGTATTCTGGAAATACAGCAATAAAAATATTTCCTCTTATTCTGCACACATAGCATTTTAAAAATCATATACAAACTCTTAAAATATCCTCTTAGCTCTTAGATTTGTACCAGATTGAAATACTACTGTTGAGAAGAATCAAACCACTGTTTATAAAAAGCCCACTTCAGTTTTTCTTTAATGAGAAAGACAGCAGATATATTTAGCTGGGGCCTACAGGTAAAAATAATTGCTTGTAATAAAACACTGGGTGTATTTTAGTTGAAACTGCATCGAACGTTTAACAGCATAAAATGTATAAAACATACATAACACACAACATGACACACCAGCAAGTAATCAACAGATGCAAACTGCAAAGCCAACATGTAGAAAGCAGGACAACACACAAGGTTGGAGCTGATTTTTGCACCTGGATGTTACCAAAATGGAAAGATCAGCGGATCAAAAGCACAGCAAATAATGGCAGGATTCATGCAATGGAAAGATTGGAAGAAGCAAGCCACTGCAGACAGACTTGTATGGTAGTTAATGTATGAAAAAGCTTACTTCATTTAGAAAGCTCACTAATTGGTCTACCGTTAAATAATCAGTTTTGTCTCCATTGCTGAAAAGAAATTTATTAGAGAATGTAAGTTTTTATACACGATGCTACAGTAGGTATGATTTACATGTTGACATTGTTGATACTTTTAAAACCACCTACTTTTCTACTTGAAGTAGCTCTATAATCTCAAACTGAACAGTCACATAAAACATACTAACAGTCCAAGCTTGGCACAGTATAACTCCCATAACATATATATTCCTATAACTTAACAAACATTACTTCATAAAACAACATGTAAGTCCTCCAGTTGAGAATAAATTGAGTGAGAAAACTTTTTAAACTTCAAATTTCTTATTTAATTTAATTAGTTCACATACTGTGTTAATCACCTAAAGGAGCAAGTTAAAAATTACAGTAGTTAGTAAAGCCAATGCAAAAAAAAAAAGTTCCAGGTGCTTCCTCTAACTCATGTAAAAGTTGCTCTGAAATACAGAGTGAACTTTTACATTAACAGTCTGAGAGGGAGGGAAGGGGAAAAACATAGACTTGAGCTTGTCTTAAAGTACTGTTGATGCTACTAGAATTCAAGGTTAGGTAAATTTTACAGTGTTCTGTCACTATTAGATATGGACTAAAAATACAGCAAAATGTCTTTAAAGCAAGATTAAATTAAATTTGAACTTACATCTTCTTAAAGAGGTCTTCTATGTCAGTTCGGGGACAAATCTTTTGGGTGAGCTCATAAAATTTCTCGTAAGTAAATGCTGCAGGCTCGATTTCATCATTCTGCAACAAAATGTAAAGGTACCTTTATCCAGAAAAGAGAGCTTATCTGCTCTTTTCCCAAGAGAATATCTCATATCAGAAAAAGCAACCGAGAACTGGTTTAATCTCTTTACCTGGTATAGATTTACCCAGTTTCTTCTGTACTTTCTGAAAGCAGTTCTTAATTCATCTTTATCATAAATCTGTTTGATGTGCTTGTATTCTAACCTCACAGTAACATTAATTCTACATAAGCACAGGGATGGAAAACAGTCTATTTTATTTCTGAGGAGTAAAAAAAAAAAAACCCAAAACATTCAAAATATTGTACAAATTTCAGGATACTTATATTGAAGCCAAAGAACATTGAGAAGAAGTCCCAGGTTTGGTGCAATGGTTTTAAAAAGCTGGGCAGTTCTCATACAGGGGGAATGAAATGCATGGATAACATATTCAGTGTCATGTCCTCCTCTGGACAAGATAAGAACTGTAGGAGTGAGGAAAAATCTCATCTCGGGTGCCAGGGATTCATGTCGTTCTACACCCCATCTCCCTGGCTGGAGATTGCAGCCTCACCAGGTGGTTGCTGCAGTCAGGCCAAGAAGGGCTGGAGTCTCCAACATGAAAGAAGAGAGACTGGGGAGGGTGTAAAGCCAAAAAAACTATCTGCAACCATCACCAGCCATCACCCCTTGGAGCTGGCAGGGGCTCCTGCTGTGAGCGGGGCAGAGCCAGAGAGCAGGTCTCCAAAGGACAGGAGCAAAGAGCAGCAGGAGTCCAAAAAAAATCAACAAAAAAGACATTACATGCATATTTTGTGCTCATATACTTTGTATAAATGAACAAAAGATAATCTGTAACAGAAAATAAGAGAAGCCTCATCTAAGAGGTTTAAGGATCACTGTGTCATACAGATTTTAACTACATTTTGGCTTTAGTAAACAACCTACAGTGATTATTAAGTTATTCATGAACAACAAGCATGTTTTATTTTGTGATGCAAATGACTTAGATTACAGCTACAAACGTGACTGAGCCATCAGTTTATTAGTATACAAAAACAGTTATTCAAAACCGCTAAATACCTTTCCGCTGGGAAGACCTAATTCCTTAAGTGCCTGAAAGATGACTTTTTCCGTTTTACCTGATGCAAAGGTTCTGGTAATGCTAAAATAAAAAACAGTGGAGAGAAAAAAAAATAAAAGAGAAATGTTAGTCACTTTTTAAACAATCAGTTCTCCCTCTCTTGCTTTTACTGCCAACATTTTGCTCTGGTTTCAGCTGATGAACATAAGTATCTTCCAAGCACTCGTGCAGTTGAAGAAGTGCTCTAAGCTTCACAGAGCAGCCCTGCTCTGCCTGCAAGCCAGCCATTAGAAAATACATCAAAATAATGAACTGCAAAAAGAACAAAAGAGGGTTTTTTTCCAATATGCTGGGACACAGGGCCATGCAAAGCATTTCTGTTTGCTCTTTTAAACTGTGTGCCTAGGTAAATGACTGTGTTTAAACAGCAGCACATTCTACAAGTTAAGGGGACTCTTGTCTCCAGCCACTCCTGGTTGTGGTGACCAAGCACTGACCTGTGCCTTCCAGGTCACACATAAGATCGGTGTGGACTGTTCCCAATGGCAGCTTCCTTCCTCTGCCCTTTTCAAGGAGTGGTTGGTGTCAAATCCCATTCCAGCTGCAGTGCCCACTCCTCCCTCTGGAAGCTCCCTCACCTTGCAGCCATTGAGAATATCCTGTTCTAGTCATACTCCACACAAATCCTCTGGGCAGATCTCAGCTGCCACTGAAATCTTTCCACCAAACTGATTACCATCCTACTCCTTCCTGAAAGCAGAGGTGATTTCACCACGTATCCAACTGACAGACCAGTTTCTCTTGGAATGTCATAAATCCCCCAGAGTGTAGCTGTTTGGTGTGACTAATGTGGAAGCCTTTGGCCTATTTCTGTTTCCATTTGAGATGAGTTTGAATAACCTCTGACTTTGGAAACGTAGATCCAAACTTGACAGCTCTCCTGGCTTCTGTTTAGGGTCTAAGCTACAACGACATGTCCCACAACCCCTTGATTTTAGTGTCTCAGCCTGGAGAGAAAAACTCCATTCTGTCTCCAAAATCTATTTGTAATGCTAATAAAAACTGTACATTGGGAAAGACTCCCTGGCTGCTGATAAGAATATGTTGCTCTTTATCATCAAGCGAGACAAACATTTGCTGAGACTTTTAGTTAATCTCATGCATAAGAAATAATTTCACATGGAGAGAGGTGGGAAAGAAACTGTTGCTGTTATTTGTTGCCATAGCAATTCACAGTTGTTTCACCCTCCAAAACACTCTAAACTGCCTATGTAAATATTTTCATACCAAAAAAAAAAAAAAATTAGGACCAGGAAGTGAAAGATCTAATTGATAAAATAATGTTTTAACAAATCTTAGCCATTTTTTTTTCTTACTGGGTTCTTACAACGGTTAGATCTCTATGTGCCTATTTAGGCATCTAAGTTTGTTATTTGATTTTCCAAAGCTGATAAGTACCAAGATATTTTCACTAAAATGTAGACAGAGTTTAACTCTAGGTACTTGTTTTTCAAAAAAAATCTCAGGCATCTATTTTTCTGCTAATTCTAAAACAGAGTAATGTCAGCTCTACAATTTACAACCTATTTCCAGCCCTATAAAAAAATTCTATGTCTGCTCTAATGAATCCAGCTCCAGTAATAAATGTCCTGTAAAGCATGTAATATTGGTGTAAGTAATTAATCAGAAGCTGTGTGCCAAGATTCCATGGCTGCAGGGAACTTATTTTTGATGCCAAACTACTTTTTTATTTCATAAAAGATGACAGCAAACATAGCAATAATTTGCAATGAGAGCAGCAGTGTAGAAAAGATTGCATGAATCAAAAAAGATTGTAAAAATACAGCGTGATGCTTTCATTTTGCTAAGGCTGTAGGAAATAAAACTGCTTTGCCCTCTATCAGAAGAGACTTAATCTGAGCAGATTCATCTTGTTGTACATCTACAGGTGTTTACTCCTCATGTCCTACAGGGCTTTGGGTAACATGTCAATGTACTTCCTCATAAATATTTAAAATACTTCCCAAATCTGGAACTGAGGAGTACAAACGTATTGTGCTTGTTGATGGATTAAATGACTTGGTTTCTTCAGACCTTCGTGACTTTCCAACCATTACTTCAAAAATCAAGCCAACACAAACTGTTGAAATCAATCTTCTTCCGTGGCTCCAACTTTTTTATCAGCTTGGCTTGAACTGGAAGGACCCCTGCCTACAATGTAGGAGAAATTCTCTATCTTTGATTTCCAACCAACATGGAAGTACTGAAACAGATCCCTTCCAGGTACTCTGGAGTAATCAACAGGAAACATACTCACAAAAAAAACTCTACTTGCAAATTAACTTAACTAAACTGCTGTAAAACAGATTTAAGCCTCATTTGTCATAGTTTAGCTTTGTCTTCTTTTTTTTTTTTTGTATATATATTTTCACAGTTAGAAGCTGTATTTGCTTAAATCCTTTTAAACGTGGTTATACAAAGGGATAAGCATAAATTGAGCAGAGCTAATTTCTAAACAGGCCCTTGCTGAGCAGGTGCAACTTGCACATGTAGAAAATCCATTTTCTGCCAAGAGAAAGCTGCAGAAACCAAGTGGATTTTTTTTTTAACAAACGTTGACCTTTTTAGTCATCACTTACAGTAGCATTAAAACCTGAAAATACAAAATATCTTACAAATGCCCTAGATGTAATTCTAGACTCAGACTGCTAAAACTTATTGAAGCCCAAAAGGCAAAACTGCTACTCTCCTAAGGTTTTCACACTGCTAACCGCCAGAATTTCTTCTCTCTCAGATGCAGCAGCTTGCTAGCAACAGTTATATGCCCCAGAGTACATTAAAAAATCCAAAATAATTGAGAAAAATCTTTGTGACTTTGCAACTTCCAACTGTCCCAATGAGGAGTCATGAACATTTACGCCATTCACCACCAAGAGGCCCTGGGATTTTCACCTTCCCGAGGCTCATCGTTCCCTATGGCCACGTGCTGGTTGCAAAAATATGTTTTAAACTTAAGAAATGCAAGGAGCTCTGATTCTGCAAGTGAGATTTTTTTTCCCCTCGGCGTTTTACTGCAGTTCTGTGTAAAAATAACTACAGGTGGATATTGTGATACATTCCTACAGCAGAACAGAGCTGCTGGGTATTCTGTTTCTGAGAGAGAAACCTTCCTTCCCCTCTGTGTCCCTAGAGCTACAGCAACTGCTACAGGAATCCCTGAGCATCAGCAGGAGGTGGAGGTTGAGGAAACAGGGCTGTCTAGACAACACTGGAATTAAAAACAGGTAAAAGGGAAGGGTCAGTTGGAAGGGAAGCATCAGTGGTTTAGAGCAGCTACTGAGAGGGAGGTTTAGGTAAACTTGGTGCCCCTTGCACAGCAGAGCCATTCAGCTCTCATTTCCCAGCACTTCCCAGCTTGCCTTCCTCTTACACATCCCTCTCCTCACCCATCCAGCTCTCCTTCTGTTCCCTTTTTTATCTCTCCATGCTCCTTTTCCGCACTAAGTGTTTGTGGGATGAAGTGGGAAGCAGCGAATTCCCCCACATTCCATGTTGCCCAGTGCTGGGACACCTGGGTGTCTGTGTCCCACTTCATTGCTGGATCAGGCCCATCTCCTGGCTCTCCCATGATTCACCCTCTTTTCCTGCAGAGCGGACTGATTTTTCCCTCCTTCACTCACACTCCTCACTGACACCTCTCCCAGTCCTTTCAGTGGGCAATACAGGGCTTCCTGGATGAGCCCCAAAACATTCCCACCTTTTACCCACACCAACATAATGTGTTCCTTGGAGCCTCCAGATTTAAAGGAGATTCAGCTTCATGGAAGGGCAGATCCCTTACAAAACTACAAGCAAACTACTTTCGCAATAAATTAAGCTGCTAGAGGCCGATTTATGTCGGCCTGGAAACACTGCAAATTTGAATTTAAAGATTTAATACACTGGAACCAGTGGACTGGTCCATCTTCAGCACCAGGCAGACTTCTCTGCATACATAAATCAGGGTGCTGTAGCACAATGGAGGGAATTTATGCCTCACTAAATGTGATGTAAAATATTTAAAGGCTGAAACAGTTTCAGACAAGCTAGCAAACCATAAATTCATGCCGAGGAATAGAGCTCTGTGTTCAAACACAGGCATAAAGCTCCAAAGTCTTGAAAATTAATTTGTCCCTGTAGCATTGTTCCCTCGTCGTTGCCCTCCAGTTGATATTCCTCATGGGACATGTGCACAGAAGGTGCTTTATGGCAGCTGAGTTTGGAAGATTAATACATTGAAGCAGCCTTAGCACCTTCAAGGTGTCACCTGAGTCATGAGGCTACAGAAACCTGGAAAGCACTTGGCAGGCCCATTGCCTTTCTGCATATTCTATGGATGCAAAATCCTCTTTTTCTCCCTTGATAAAAACCCTGTCATGTGAAGTTTATCTTACAAAGGCCTCTTTTCATGCTCCCTTCTGTGAGTTTCTACTTATGAGAAAACAGCATGCCCCAAAAATGTGGTTTTCATGTGCTACATAAAGAGAAAAGCAGCTCAGTGTATCAGCAAGAATTAATTTCTAGAGCAGGAGGGGGGAGAACTGCTGCCTGGCCAGAGAGGACTGAAAATCAGTAATCTGTAATAGTTAATAGCTGTACAGAAAGAAATACACTGTTTCAGCTTTGCTGTTACTCAAAACAACTAACCCAACAGTTCATTTACCATGTGCAGAAAACCAAATATTATCTGGGGGGTTCCTATAAAAGCAGAAGTATTTTTGGCAGAGTTATGTCTCTTTTACAAGGAACATTTTAAAATGTACCTTTTTGTCCTCTACTTAACTGGCCTGAAAGCTTTTATGGTTCTTTTTAAAAGGATTTTATGAAATTTTACAACTGAAAAATCCATCCCAGAGTTTTAAGATGAAAAATCTGATGCTCTAAGTGATTTTGAATTACAGGAACTTTTCATTACAATGGACTACAAAAAAACCTTGATTAGGTTGATAAGAAGAGCTGCCTAATTTACTGAGGAGGTCAGCTAAGAATGTCTAGTTCTGTACTTACTCTTACATATGCATTAGTAATAATTGATATTACATTGCACTATGAAGTCACAGAATTTTATTAACATTATACAATCAGTACCTGACAACAGCTGGAACTCCCAGTTGTGCTTACCTCCGAACTGGAATTTTCCCATTTGTGTTTGTTAGGAAGGCCAACTTCATCCAGCTGAAATTAAGAATGAAATACTTTTTAAATACTATTTATTAAAATTGGGATCTAGATACTAAGGTTTAGCTTAAGATTATTGCCCTGTCTGTGAAATGAGTACAAAAAAATAATTGTTCCATAGGAAGAACATTTTTCTGTAACCTCCTAGTGCTTGAGGCAGAGCAGTTCATCAAATGTGAAGGCAAAAAGCAGCACAAAAAAAAATCAGTACAGCAATTAAGACAAGTGTGAAGACAAGAAAGTCTCCTGGGGTTTCCCTTGCATATGCATCAAGGAAAGAACAAACTAGACAATAATTAAAACATACAAAACAATAAATCAAATGAACAGTTATAAATTCTTTTATAATTTCTACTGGGCAGGTGCCAGATATAGCCTTGAGACTTCTTTGGTCTCAATGAAAGACAAACTCCTAAGTAATTTAACACTATTTTCTTTATTACACTGTTTTGTGATTGTAAATGTTGAAGTATGAAAACCAATTTTTTTTTCAATTCTAAGAAGGAAAATACAGAAAAATAAAGGAGAAGGGGAAGGAAAGAAAGTAACTTACTGTTTTTTGAGACATGTCATTGGACTGACATTGTTAGCTCTAAAGTTGTGGATGATGGATCCAAGCCCTTCTACCCATTGCTGAAAAACAGGAAAATATAGAAACACCAAATTAGGAAAACGGGAGAGGGGAGAAGTATGAAAGCTTTTCCTGGGGGAAGGCTCTTTCTTGGAGCTATGGATAATGTCAATAACTTCTGCTGAGGAAAAAACCTGCCCACTTCACAGCCTATACCATGGAAAAGTCCAGCCACATTTCAGCCATTACCATTTCATCCTTCCCCAAACAAAGTGACTGTGCTTTCCATTCTCCCAAATACCACGTGGAGCATCAGTGGTGGTCTTAAATCAGTTTATTGCCAGCCAAGGCGAGTGGTCCATTGATTGATTTATTAAGCCCTCTATTTATAGCCTATATAAACATTTGCCTCCCTTTCAGTAGCAGGGGGCAATATCAGCTATTAGTAAGCAACATGATGTAATATCTGATGAGATATTCAACTGGTCCAGCTTTAGAAAAGGAATGAAACAACTAATAACAAGCCAGAGGCACAATAATTGCTGTGTGACACCAACATCATCTAAAACTGTCACATATTCAAGTCCTGCTTGCTTGCTTGCTTTCATCCTTAAAAAGCACAACATTCCCATAATCACTGGGGTGGCTTTCAGCCAACAGCAGCATTACAGCACTCACTTATGTAATTCCATTTTTATGGATCTATTTTTCTACTATAGCCTGCACCTAAACTTTGCAGTAGTGTATAGAAGCAGCTTAAGGATTAGGCCCTAACATGAACACTCATTGATTTCAGCAAGAATTCCTGGCAGGATAAAGCTACAGGAAGGGGGGAAAAATGACAGCACTGCAAGCCAAGCTCAATCTCAATTATGCCATTGTAACACTAGGATTACTCAACAGATAATTTACACTGGTGGAACTGAGATGGGCTTTGGTCCACTGCTAAACATTAACCTTGTGAATAAAGAAGCTTTTTGCTTCTGGCCAAATTCTGTGCATGCAGCTTGAACTGACTTGGGCAGGATCCAGAATTTGACACTTATAAATAGATGCAGATGAGTGTATTTTTCTTTTCATGAATGAGTGCTGTACATCTGCAATACAGATGGAAAAAATCATGATTTATATTGGAGGAATACTAATGTCTTTGGGAAATGGCACACTGTAAACTGCAGGCAGCAAATCCTTGTGGGCTAAAACAAGGTCTAAGGTGACACTTCAAGAGACAAACACACTTAAGCAGATCCTTGTACTAGTGACAGACTAAATCTATTTTGTTTTAGGAAAAGTAGCCACATCCATTTTTTAATTAATCTTTTTAAAATGATCTTTTAAATAAGTACTGCATAAAATATGCATTCTAATAGTGAATCTGAGAATCATTTGAAAATAGAAGTCTGACTTATGAGAAAAGCTAGTATTTGGGGTTTCTTAAGTGTGTTTTTGTGCTTGAAAACAACCAGGAACAGTCTGACCTCCCATCTCTATTTTTCCAACTGCATGAGTACAATGACAGTAGTCAGAGGATGAGGGTACTGCCTAAGGAAGATAAAGAAAGCAAGGTTCATGGGGCAAGATAATATTATTTATTAGAGCTGATATAACTAGAAACCACTGACAGATATAGGAAACACTTATCTTTTCCAACAAATGTTCTCTCACCTCAGATGATAAAGGAATAGAGCTGGTGATAATTTCAGGGCAAATGCCTGAACAGGTCTTACATAGATTTCAATTTCCTAGAACTGTCAGAATTCATCATTAACTAACCTACATTTGGGGTTTTGTGGTTTGTTTGGGTTTGGGGTTTTTGTTTGGGCTGGTTTGTTTTTATTTAAATCAGTAAAATGTAACATTGCTGCTGCATTAACACTGTCACACGTA
This sequence comes from Manacus vitellinus, assembly GCF_001715985.3. NCBI lineage: Eukaryota > Metazoa > Chordata > Aves > Passeriformes > Pipridae > Manacus > Manacus vitellinus. Next base: position 2,959,887 of record NW_021940526.1, read on the forward strand.
TACAAACATTTATCCTCGTGATTAGTCTGCAGTCCCTTCCAAACTCCTCCACCTTTCAGCACTGATCCATAACAGCACAACAGCACAGGCACTGCAAACAAAAAAACCTTTGCAAAATTAAATTACACAAAATGCATGCTGTGAATAAGCTTCAGTCTTTTTCTTTTTTCCTACCAAAAGCCACCACTGACGCAGTACTGATGATATCACCATTTCAACCAGAAACAAACACCTACAGATCCATTCTGATTTGAAGGCAATGGATTACAACTACACCAGACATAACAAAAACTAACATTTCAAAGTAAGGTTACCCTGCACTCAGCTCTGAAGTTACTTCTGTACATCAAGAGAAGCTGCCAAAAGGAACACTTCGCAAGTAGAGAGAGAAATTAATACACTAACCACTTACCAAGTGGTATTTTTGCAGGAGTTGTCCCAATGATTCCCACTTTGGAGGCCTCCCTAATCTTTTTTTCAGTGTTAATGCCCTTTCCTGATAGGGATGCCAAACCAGGAACTCCACTCCCTTACAGCAAAAGAGCACAAATCTACAGCCAAACGCTGACAAGCCACAAAAGCATCACACCTCTGCTGGCACCAAGGGAGCCAACTAAGAGCCTCCGTCCATCTCTGACTCACCTTCACATCGGTGTGATGTCCCCTGGGCAAGACATGACAGTTCCACAGACATGTCTGCCCATCTGTTCCACCCCACACTGCTGCACCACAAGGAAGCATCTGGCTGCTTGCCCTTCATTTGGGGGCTAAAGCAGGTTCTGGGGCGTTTCATCAGATATTGCCCACGGTTATCAGCTGGTCCCAAATTAACCAGGAATACAGCAACAAACAAATTCAACAACACATTCAAAACACACAGATTTTTTGTCCTTCTGAGCCAGCCTAGTCTCCAAATAACAACTATCTTCATAATCACTTTTAAGGCACTGTGATCCAGTGCACGGATAGGCACAAAATTCAATGTCAAGCTGGCAACATATTGCTTTCCTGACAATATACCATTCCCAGATTTAATGTACACTTGTCTGATGACCTTGCAGGAAGGATGCAAGAAGAGATCAGATTTCTCTCAGCTAACACACTATGAAGTATTCAGCAGCAACCTTCCTCATATGCTATGATAGCACTTCTTATTTTACAGATGAAGCTGAAAGATCTGTAAATTTATGTAAGTGACAAGGATAAAGATCCTCAGTTCTCTTCTTTCACGCTCAGCATTTTCAAATCACTGTCTCTGCAAAGAAGGAAAATCCTGTAACAAGATGAAATTCTCAGGTAGATAGGAAACACTTCAATTGGGTCTTACAGAAAGTACAAAATGTTTTTGATAGAAATCAGGGTACACTGGATTCTTACTGATGCTAGTGTTGAGCATTTTCCAATTTTCAAAATATGGTTCAGTACCTTTCATCTGTCAATGTAACTCCTGAGTGGCTCCCTATATACAAATATTATTCCAGATTCACAGAGGAATCTGGGCCCTGCTATCTAATCCTAGAAAAACAACAATCATGAAAAGAAACAAAGTCAAACACAAGCACACCTTAAGTTCAGACCCTCAGGCTGACACAAGAGGCCAAAATCTACGCTGCAGGTTGGAATAAGCAGCCTGTGTTGTTTTTCTCTAACAAGATCAAACACTGTCAAGCATCTCTAGAAGGAGAAAGTACATGAAAAATTGACTGAAGAAGCACTCTCTCAGCTTTTGCTGTAGCACTCAAATGCTTCTGAGGCACTTAGTGACCCTGCATTACCTGAGGTTCATCGATGAAACACGGGCAGCAGTGGCAGGGTGCATGAGTAAGTTTGGCCTTTCAACCCTCTTTTAGCCATCAACCTTTCATTTAGGGGGGGTTAAAAAGAACAAAACTTATGAAAGGTTAAAAATCACCATAACCTACAGCTCATGAAATTCTAGACAAGGTCATGCACAGACTATTTACTGATGAGGTCAGTATCATCCAGGCCTCTGGAGGTTTTACCTTCACTTTTTCAGTGCAGCCTCTCCAGAGTTATTTCACACATCAGGAAAGGAGGCATTGCCCTCCGATTTTGGTATTCAGTGCATATGACTGGCTGTCAGAGGCAAGGGCTTGACAGCTGGAGGGTTCAGGGAGCCCAGGGAGAATAGAATACCTCTTCCCAAGCCAGCTGAGGGCTGGCAGGACTCCCTGGCACTCGCCCTCATCCAGTGGCACCATGACCAGCAGATGTCCCTCTTCCCTCAATGCAGATGTCTCAGGACTCATTTCTGTTCCATGAAAATTCCCTTTCCTCTCATGCCAGTCAGTGACAGTGCCAAACCTATTCCCTACCTGACCAACTGCAGCGCAGACCTGAAGGATGTTGCTGTGAAAATTCTGGCACAGAGATGAAAGGAGTTCTTCTGACTTTCAAGTATTCCATCAGGAAAGGTGAGGCTTGCACACTCTGTACTGGGAGTTGCCTGATGTGTCCAGACTGTTACCACACTTCAACAAAGCTTTCCACCCTGGAACTGCTTTCCTAGCACTGGAGGGGTCTACTCTGAAAGCGGTTGGAAGAATCACTTTGGCTGCTTTTGTATGCAAACTAAGAAAAACATAGTGGAGCTTTACACAGTGAAATCCACCTCCTGGCTAGAGAAAACCAGGGCTAAAGTTTTCAATTTACTGATAATTCTGCAGTGGCATAGCCAAGAAAGAAAACCAAAAGGCAGAAAAGCACATGGAAATCACTGACACTGAAATGCTGGATGGAATATGAAGATCTCTCTAGAGAATGTGGTATTACATACATGGCACAGGGCTACCTAAATAGGTAAGCTGTGGTCATATAGTTAAGATAGTCATGATTTAGAACTGTTTATCACAGTATGGCTTTGAGACATAAGCCATACATACTAACTAATACATACATACTAACACAGAGGGATACAGAGAACAGCAGTAGGCTTCTGGAGTTCTGCTCAAGCATGTTTTGCGGGTTTCTTGGAAAGTTTTGCTTCAAAACATCAAAACAAACCAAAGCTATAGGAAAATAGAACTTTTCTGTAATGTATTTGTGGCATATTCCCATAGGAATCTTCTGCTACCTCCTATCTGCCTTCTTAACAATATGATTTGGGCAAATACTTAATAGCTTGTTTTGTGGGGAAAAAAAATCCGGGTCAATCAGGCCAGGCTGGATGGAGCTCTGAGCAACCTGCTCTAGTGGAAGGTTCCCTGTCCATGGCAGGGGTTGGAATTGGGTGGTGTTTAAGGTCCCTTCCAACCCAAACTGTTCTATGATTCTATGAAACACAATTTTTCTGTAACTCAAGAAGAGCCACATAGAAACACCCACAAAACCGATGAGCCTGGAGTGCTTCATCTCACCAAAACCATAACGGTCCATTTAACTATTTTAAACAAATTGGAAAAAAAAAAAGAAAAATTAAAAATATCATTCCCACTGAGAAGTTTAAGAATGTCAGAATGAAATGTTTTTCAGCTGCAGTCGTCTTCCATGCCATAAATATTATGAGCTGCATGATAAAGCCTGCATTTACCTTTATGTTGTTTGCCAGTATGTGAGTAATACAGCATTTCTGCACGTGTTGTTTGTTCATCCTGGAGCCTCACAGGTTAAGCCATCAGTGTGTGAATCACTGTCTCAGTAACACACCTGAAGAAAATACCTATTTTCTATCAAATCTAATAAAAACTGTAAAACCAGTCTGTTTTACATCTATGGCTGCTCCCATCCCGACCCACTGCCAGAGGAATTGTGCCAGAAGAATCAGCACTTCCCAGAGCCAGATTATCTTAAACACTGTTGTAAGCTTTGCCCCTGAATATGTGGCATGAGCCTAACATTATGGCTCTCTGAATTAGGAGTGTTCACATGAAGCCCTCTGCCAGCAGGGCAGGGGGAACAATACTTTCTGGCAGAAGGGCAAAACCCATCAGCTGGAGAGATGGTCCTTTCCAACAACACAGCTGGATCTGGGAAAGAAAAACTGTCAGGACAAATTTACCCCCGATATTCATAAATATTACATAATGTTAAAAAACATGACTTAGGTTAATCTATTAAGTTAAACTCCTTAATGCATTGCCAAAGTGGATGAGCAAAGAAGACAAGAGATCCATATTCTGGATCGCTGAAGTACAACAGCTTCACTGGACTTGTGCCATTTTTGGATAGGCAGCCTACATGCCATGGGCTAAACCTCACATCAGCACTACATCACTTCTGCACTAAGGAAATTCACCCCTAAATACCCACAGGCCTTTTCAAATGTCCTGGACTGAGGAAAACACATCATCTGATTACTGGGTCCCAGCAAGTCCATCTGGGAAGCAAAAAAGAAAAATACACACATAGGCTCACACCTCTCATGTGTGTGTGTGTGTGTGTGTTTTAATTTTAGCTCAGGGTAATTTATACAACCTGATTTAATCAGGATTCCAAACATCAGGTTTTAAATTCCACCTTTTATAGTCACTCTCTGCTGCCACAGTGGAGCTGCTTTAGGAGTGGACCACGACAGCTGCTTGCAATCAGAGACAGAGTACACCCTATTTTGTGGCTGTTTTAAGAGTGGAAATGAAAACCAATTTCTCAGCTGAAAACACCAATAAAATTTAAGTAGATAGAGTGTAAATACCAGAGTTGGAGCTTGGAGACAAGTGGAGGGATAATAAACACGCTCTTGTTGTTGGAATAGTTGTACTTGGAGCTCAGCAATGCCTTGGCCAGACCTGCTGAGCACACTGACACAAGGGGCAGAGGAACGTGGGGCTGCCCCACTGCAGAGGTGATGACAGAAGACAACTGCCAGCCCGTGATGGGGAGGGTTCAGCACTGCCCACAGCAGGCAGCAGCTCTGTGCGTGCCCACCTGCCACAGCTGGGGCACCCCAAGGGACTGCCCACACTCTGCTGCCCCATCCTATGGGACCTGGCAGAACCTGCCCCCCAACGACACCATTCCTTGCATGGATAGCCTGAAGAAGCCAGGAACTTGAATTAATTTTCTTCTTTGTCATGGTTTCTCAGTTCCATTATAAATCCAGCCTTCAGGGAGGAACAATTACTTCTTTTCCAATTGTAAATTACTATCTACAGAAGCAGAATTCCCTTTTGTCCTCTTTCTAGGCAGAAATGTTCTGAGCTTTTGCATTGGGATTTGCCACTCAATTCCCTTGTTTTAAAGCATCCCAATCAGGTACTGACCAATCCAGGCCTTGGTTTATCTGAGGAAGGGACAGAAGATCTGCAGCAAGTAATGTTCACCTTCCTCATGGCAACAGGGCAGGGACAGCAGAAACTAGGTGTATCCCTTACACATATCTGGGTTGCTAAACCTACAATCACTGCCCTTTTTTCTCCAAAATCTTGCCTCTGTTATTTCAAAAGAGGGGCTTACATTTGAACATGGATTAAATCAAGGCCTATTTAAAACTGCTGCATAAAAGCTGCATAGCTACTTAACACCATGCAAAGGCTTATTTCTCCAAGAAGAGATTTACTGTGTCGCAGAAGAAAGATGTTTTCTCACGAACAAAACAGGAAGAATTAAGTAGGAACAGCTCTATGTGCAAATAACTCCTAGAAAATTTTAGTTTACCACAGAACTGCAGTAGCAAATTGATGTACTTACCATATTTGAAAAGCCAATACAGTACAGACCAAATTACTCAGCGAAGGTAACTTAGAAAGCCCTACATTGATTTTTTTGGCTTGATGTGCTTTATCCTCTCCCTCGTGCCTCAAACATATCATATCAGATCAGGTGGATCATCATTGCTGACAGTTCTGGATATATATTTTGGTGGGAAGGTTCCCAAGTGCAGGACTCTCACATATATGGGCCTCTCAGAGCCTCCCCACAGGCGGACTGCAGCATTACACACCATTTTTGGTAGGCAACTTGGCTCTTAATGAAGCAATAGATCTTTTCAGCAGGGTAATTAGCTCATCTCCTGTGACAGTCTGTGTAACTGGCCAACATCCTCACAAACCAATTAGTCTAATACAGCCTATTGAGATCTAAGGTGGCTGAGAAACTTAACTGCAACTTTCTGTTTTCAGATTAAATCAGAGACACTGTTGGGTTAAGTATAAAACTGAATGCTGCCAACATATCCTTTTCTTTGCCTCTCCAATGTTTTCAAAACATAACTGTGGCACGTTATTTCCCTGAAAGCCTGCTGAAAACACACACAATAAAATCAATTTAGTGTACCCATGGAAGTTATACAAGTATTTCTCCTATCATGGAGTTCACTCAGTATTGCCAGTGTTTCCAAAGGTATGGATCCAAAGCAACGAAGGATCAAGCAGGTCTGCCAAGGGATTTAGTGATGCTGCATTCAGAAGAAAGTTTTAAAGCAGGTGTGTGTCACTGATCACTACTCAATATTTATATCTCACAGGCAAAACTGATTGTAATCCTAAGTTGAATACATACAATCAGAAAGGAAAATCAAAGAATGTGTTTTTTTAAAATCCCTTGAATGTCTGAATCTAAGGTACTATCAGCACTCTGGAACAGGTTTCTCAGAGCAGTTTACAGCAGACAGCTCGAGTACCAGGACAGGTGGAGCCCCAGAACTTGCATTGTGAACTGCAATTTAAAGCTCTCAGGAAAGATGACGTGTAAAAAAGTGCCATTGTTTCCTTGGGACTGTTCCATGCCAACGGGAAACAGAAAAGAAGCTGGGTACACTGGGATCCCCTTAACTGCAGAGAATTTTCTTTCCTGCCTTTGTCCTTTCAAATAATATGAACCACACAATACAATCAAGTTATCGCTGAACAGAATTTTGGAGGGCTGAACTCCACCCACCAGGAAAATGGAAGTCACTGCACTTCCCTTCAGCATCCCTGTGACAGAGGGATAACTGTCACACAGTCTGCTGGGCAAGCCCCACACGGAGATACTCAACAACTGAAGGAATGATCTGTCTTATATTTGCTGGTCTCAGTATCTAATTCTGATAAATTGCCGTGCACAGAGAGGCTGATAAACCCACTGTTTCCTTTCACCATGGCACACAGACATGTCACAGAGCGCTCCAAATGGATGTTTGCTGTCTTTCCAAAGAGTGAGGCAGCAGACAATAAGCCAGGTATTTCAGTCAGCCAAGCAGGCAGACTTAGGAAAAACAACTGAGCACTGGTGATGAGCTCTTCTTTTATTTTTAACTCCCCCCCACTGTTTAATTGTGAAATACCTTGGCTACTTCTGTGTTTTCCGCTACCATGTAAGTGAAGCTGATGTTCACCAGGTCTATGCCACTGCAAACACACACTATCCGTCCTTCCAGCTCGTTTTCTGACTTTCCAACGGCCTCAAGTGCGGTCAGTATTTTGGGATCCTGTGAAACAGAATAAACACCTTGTTACAGCTGCCACATTTCTGTTACGCAGTGCACTATGGCAAAGATGCATTTTCATCTCCATATACATTTACACCTTTAAACCTTTGCCAGTCATAACAAACGAGTGCTTTCACTTCGAAACACTGTGTGTAAACCTGAAAAACGATCTATTTTAACAGCTGGGAACACGATTGTGAGAACTCATGTTTTCATCACGAAAAAGAAAAATTAATCACTCCAAGGACCGGAAACAGAGGAGCAGTATTAATCTCTTAAGTTAATTATTCCAATCTAGTTAAGTCCATAGTTCCTGAGAGTTATGATCTCTGTGACTTCTTGGCTGTTTCTTAGTGACATGTCATACAAGCTGGTGTCTGCTGCAGGTCAAGGACTAGAGATTTAATGGGTTTATTTTTTTATAGAGTAAATTCCTTAGGTAAAGACGGAGCTGAAGTCTGAAGCATATTGGTATGGCTGTCAGCTCATGGGTTGTCTGCAACACCCCTTCTCATGCCCCTCCTCTACGGGGGAGGGATCTTATTCTGTGCATTCCCAAGAGAATTATTGAGATAGTTATCTACAGTTACCACAAAACCACCTAACACGTGGAAGTGGAAATGTACAGTCCCAACAAATCTTCTAAACTAAAGGTCTGCAGGAGGGAGGGCCACAATTCACTGCAGAAAATCCTAAGTACTCCTTCTGAAGAATACCACTGGGGATATTCCCAAAGTTTTGGGTTCCTCCAGAATTCCTAGCAAGTACTTCTGTTGATACTCTTCAAAAAGGCAGACTGTGACCAGCTGCCCTCTCAGACCATTTAACTGCATAAAGAAGGATGTAAACAAAACTTCCTGTATTTTATGTCAACAGTGCAAGAAGATAAAACAAATTTTAACCAGACAGGAACAAAATTTGGAAAATGAAACATTTTTTTTCCAGATCTGTAAAACAAGTATCACAATACATTGTTACAAAGTAATTAAAAACTCCTGATATGTGCTCCTAATGTCTGTTGTTCAGCTTTCCCCTCATCCTGAACCCTGTACTACTTCAGAAAGACCGGACAGCTGAACCTGCCCACTGCAAGCGCAGCAAATTAATTCAAAACTTAACATCTTAGATTGTGGTTACAAAATAAAAAACTGTGTTGCTGGTATTATTTGAAGAAATGAATGTCATCCTGTATTTCACCTTCAGTTTAAATATCTGTTGTTTAAACGAAGAGTATAAACCACAGAGTACCTTTGGTACAGCTCCAAAACGAACACTGTTGATCAGGGAGCATTCTAATACCTGTCCTTCCTGAAATGATAAAAATAGGTGCAAGTTCAAAGGTCTGTTGAGACACGGCTCCACTAGGAATTGCAGCAAAAATAAACAGTGAATCTCGCTTGTTAACACTGTTAACAATACAAACAGTATATTTCCCTTCAATATCTGTTATTTCCCTCTTAAATACTTCATTTCTGTCAATTCTAAAAAAAAAAAAATAGGATGAAGGTTAGTTTTGTAAATAAATTAACACGGTATTTTAGATGTTTCAAAACTAGCCAGAATATAAATCAAATGCAATAATATCTAATATATATTCCTGATATAATTGTAATATACCTTTCCTTCACTTTTCCAGCTCAGAAAAAAACCAAATTCATCCACTTGGAAGAGACAGTTGCTTTCAAAGACAAAAGATTCCTATAGAAAAGAAAACACAGACCATTATTTCAGACAGTTTGACGAATATCATAAATTTATTTATTGTTCAAAAATAAAAGACTGTTACATTTCTTCCCAAATACCTTCCTGCAGAATTTGCTATTCCCAAACTAACAAAAGTGAGGGAGGCAGGCTTTAAAAAGAAAAAGATCATTTTTAATGATTTGTCTTCTTGCTGTTGCTTGAGACAATTGGATGCACTTAATTAGTATTTTCCTGCTTCATTGCAACTATGAAGATGTTTTATTTAATAAAAGCAGTGATTCTTACCTAATAAAAAACCTTAATGAATTGGAATTTTAAAAAAATTATTGAAAATTAAATGCTTCAAACCACGTAAAGGTGAAAATACACATAATTTGCCAATACTACCTTCGAGGTCAAATGACCACATTTCATTTTAACATTCAGAATTTGGGAAGCACTTTTCTGTTAAGACTATGGCAGTGTCAATGCTGTGAGCAATTTGTGGCCAGAGTATCGGACAAGCAGAGTTTGGAGGACATTGATTTGCAGAAGAAATCAGGAAAGAATGGCATTCCAAAGACACTGGGCAAGGCAAAAAATCAGATTAGCTGAATTAAAGAAGAAATTTCCTCCACACACCTCCAGTCTCAATTAGTGCATCATAAATTAAGCTAAAATGCAGGAAAGGAGTGTGCAGAATCAATCACTTCTCGAAGGACAGAAGGATCCAGAACTTCCTGACTTCCTTAATTGAAAACTGACAGCCATGTGTGCAGAAGAGGAAGCAATCCAGGCTCCCAACTGTATTTTTGATATCACACCAAAATTTGAGCACTAAAATCTCTTTTCTGTCTCACAACAAAGGTGCCAAAGAAGAAATGTGGGCCACACCCTCTCACGTAGGTCCTCACGGGCTGTTCCTTGAGCAAATATTTGCTGAAGGAAAATAAAGCTTTTCTGAACCTCCTTTCTAAGGAATTCCATGTCCATCGGTATCTTATTTGTTTATCTAGCAACAAAACTGAAAATACAGGGTAAACCAGCTAACCCTATCTTGGCAGGCCTCGTGATAAAAAATACCTTTTACTTACATTTCAAAAGATAAGAAGCAAATACTAATATCCCTGAAGGCACTTACAGAGATACCTTCAACTTAGAGAGATTTCCTGTCCAAACAAGATTAAAAATAGACCCTGATAAAATTGTTCTTATCACCATATCAATGCTGAGTATAAGGTAAACTTCTCAGCACTTTATTTCAGCTGTGTAAAATGCCCTGTTTTGCATTCCTTTAATAAATTTGGATTAAAGCACAGCTGAAAGTGGGATCATAGTAATCATATTTCAGATAGAGTGCAGATTGATTTTCTGAAATAGATAAAACCCCTCCAGATCTCAAATGGTGCATTTGGATCAGAATATAAATATTCTGTGTTCTCTCATTTTCCCTTGTGATATGCAGGTCCTCAGTTTATATATTAAAAAAGCAATATATTCTCCCTCCCTCCATATGATAGCTGTGCAAAAAATGGGAGACTCACTTTGTTCAATAATGTGCTTTATGAATCTGCAAAGATGAGTTTTATGCATGTTACAGATATTTTGATCCAATTCTCCCCTTTTCTTCCTCAGGGCTTATTTCAAATCAGAGGGATTAAATATATTTTAAAGCCGTTTCTTTTAAAAGCAAAAAACTGTACAGCAATAAAGTGTGTTGGTATTGCCTCCCCACAGACATTTCTGGAGGTATTACCAGATAAAATGAAAGTTTCTTTGTGTACAATGAAAGCAAACCATGAAATATTCTATCACATCTGCATATTTAAAAGAGAATAGCAAATGAAAGGCAACTGGCCTCTTACCTCTTCATATCTATCAAACACAGCTCCATCTTGCATAAAAGAGGGAACTGGCTTCTGCCAGTTAAATTCATAAGGTTTTGCCATGATAGAAGAAAAACCTGAAATGGAATGAAAAAGCAGAGTTCAATTATATCCTTTAAGAGGAGCATTTCAAAGTCCATGTAGGAAAAAAGTGAGTTCTAGCTTTTCCTTTCACACAGAAATATTAATAAGTTGCAGTGCGTTTCCCAATCAAGAGTTTTCCCCATAAGAGTATTTTTGTTTCATATCTTCAAAATGAAAAATACTTGTAAAACCTGTGTCTGAACTTAATTATTTGAAAAACACTTGCACTGTAACTTCCAGAGTGTAATGAGGCTGGGATTAACAAAGCTCTAGGTGACACAGAAGACCACAAGCTGTAATATAGAAAAGTGCCTTTTTTTTTTACAGGACTACATCAGATGCTACACAAACAGCTTGTGTTTTTTCTTAACATCCTAAATTGTATGCTACATAGGCAAAACACGTTTCTTCTGTGTTCTGTATTTCAAAAATCCATTTATATTAAATAAAGTCCTGGGTATTTTCAGTGGTATTTTATACATAACTAAAGATATGGATAATATATAGGTCAAAATTCATAGAGAAAAAAAATTGTTTAGACATACAGGGAATTAAATAAAGTTAGCTAGTTACATTTTGCACCTATGCAAGTTTAGTAATGTGAACAAAATTGTTAATTTGAAATACAACAGAGAAATCATAACATATGGACCTTGCAATAAAGACCAGCAAATTATCCAGTATCCTTTTCAACACCTTGGTGCCTCCTAGGTTATGTTGCTTTACACCAGAAAATGCCCCAACTTTGTCCTCTGAAATACCGAAGTTCAATTTACATGAAGAGTATCTGCATTGTTCCTGCTTACTAATGCCATCCAGGACACACATATTTTGGTTATTCTTTTATACACTTGACCAGAAAGTCTTGCACGAGGAGGGAATAAACACCCCTGGCAGCAGCAAGATAAGGCTGACTCGCAGCTGGCAGGAAATCGTTCCGTGAGACGGAATATTGGGGGTGACCACAGCACAGAGTCACAACCACTGACCCCACACGCTGCTGCCTTACCCTGTTCTCATCTGCCTGTCCCAGCCCTCCCCTGACAACTGATAGTGTTCATCTCCTCCTGACTGTCCCCAGAGGCACAGCGCAGGGTTACGTGTGACCAGCACAGCTCCTGCTCCGCTGACACGCAGGCGCTCTGCCCACGCAAGGATATCCGAGCGAGAAGGATAAAAAGCATCCATAAAACTCGAGGGAGAGCATGACACTCTGTGCAATCTCTGCTATGCAAACCGACTCTGTAGCTTTCGTGTTGCCAAAACTCTGAATAGTACATCAAATTAAAATATTAGTGATTAGGTAACAACGCTTCCGAAACGTTCTCCGACAGAAATGTCTACCTGGACTGAACTTTAAATCCAGAACAGATGTAAGTGCTTAAAAAAGCTTAAGAATTTTGTAGTATCCCCCTTCTCTGTCTTGGTCTCATTCACATAAAGAATGTTCTAACAAGAAAAAGAACATTGGTCTTAAGAACAGTTATTTTGATAATTGCCTACTGGAAAAATAACCTTACTACTTCAAAAATGCAAAGCACATTTTCATGCTGCCCATCTCTATTTCTTGCCCTTTTTTGGTCATTGATACAGGAGTATAAAAATACATATATCATGTTTCCAAAGCCTTAGGAATAAGATAAATGAATTCGTTCTCCATAACAATCAAAAATGCAATTTGAAATTTATATATATGTCACCATTAAGTGTTCCCTTTCGTTGAAAACAGGATGAACACTCCAAAAAATGTATCTGTACTCTTGATTTTTAAAAAAAAGAGGCTAAACAATATTTAAGACTACTCATTTGTACTTTTTTTCCCCCTGATAAAGAGTTCCTTTGGACAAAACTGAGAACAAGAAACCAGGGCTGAGAAGTGATCAGCTACACTTAGTATTTATTAAAAGGCCCCTCTTCTTTTTGCCAGTCCTGCAAATGAGTCGTAATATCTTCCTCATGAGCACCATGAGATGTTTTGAGATCCTTTCAAATGACTGAATTTTTATTAGTTTTTTGTAAATACACTTACAATTCTCACGTCTCTTCCAGTTTAGAACAGCATGGAGCTGCTTTTCCCTCATTTCATGAAGGAAGTTGGATAATAAGACAGCCACCCCACTAAGATGGTACCATGTTCTGTACAGCTCACAGACTTCCCACAGTAGCTCAGTATAATCACAACAACTTGGAAACTTAGTGCTTGTTCCTGGAGCAAAGTTGCAACTAGAGAAACACATTTTCAGGAAGGTGTTTTCTGACTTTACAGGTTTTGTTGCGGGCAAAGTTGAAAGCAGAACCAACAGAACCCCACACCACACAACAAATCCTCAAAGGTCTTGGAAAGATATCCTTCAAAGGAAGTTTCATATATCTATGACTGAAATGATAAACACTACATTTTTATGGCTTGTTGACCATTCCCTTATGTTTAAATGTCTTTTATTATCAGAATGTTCCCACAAAGAAGAGTAACTTCAAATACAACAGGTATTTGCAGCAATAAATGCTGCCAGCACATGAAGTCCTTCTGGGGAAAGCCGACACATTCTGTGCTAAAACATAAGAAATGTGATGGCACTTTTAAGACTGTGAAGAACACACTTCCACAGTCCCTAGGCCATACACATGGCCCCTACCCTTTTTTACTGACACTGAACCCCATGAAGACACGGATGTAAAACCTACAAGCTTTGAACTCCTGTATAAGACACATCCTAACACTCCATCCAGCATCTGGCACTCCGAAACCTGGATGTAAAGAGTGCTTGAGCAGACACCTGTCTCTCAGAAAGACTAATTACCTTAACACCACACACATGTACTTCATTAGGAACACTAATTACCTTAACACCACACACATGTGCTTCGTTACCAATTTGAACTTGGCCGAGTGCATTGTCCAGTCGCAGAAATAGAGCTCTGTAAAATCCCTCCTTTACAGGTATCTCCTCCTTGTCTGGGTGCTCACTCAGTGTGATGAACTTGTTACTTCATTGCTGATAAATTAAATAGATGGAGCTCCTCAGTTTCTGCTGCAATGCGCATTTTTCAAACCTTGGAGCCAGGCTGAGCCCTTCCCACGTTTCCAGCCGCCTTTCTGAAGGAAGGGGTCTGGACCAGGACACAGTAACCCAGCACAACCCTCTGTCACACAAACCAGAATTACAGCCTTTCCTCTCATTTGCATAACCTTGCATTTAGCTGCAAGAAAACACGCCTGATTGCTCATAATTTATCAAGCAATCAAGTTCTGTCTCAGGGCCTGGAGCTCGCTGTTATTTACCATCTCACCAACCCCTGCTCTAGCTCTGCTCTCACAGGTCACTACAGTTTACAGATGAACTGAGACAGATGAGGTGTGAGGGAAAGGCTTGAGTACACGGAGCAAGGAGGCAGAGGAATTGTAACAAACAACATTTTTAAGCCCTATGCTTTGGCAGCTGTGCAGAAGGTGAAGAAAATTCTCTGTGCCTCTTAAAAAGCTCTTTTCGGTCTCTCACATTTCTTACACTCCACTCAAAAATCCATTTTTCCATAGCCCTCTTAGCTTTTAAGAACACCAAAATAAAACACAAAATACTCCCCTGTCACTCTCTGGACCTCTGTTAATCTTAATCAATTTTTAAGCAGTTCAAAGACAGTGAAAGGCAAAAAGCTATCCAAACTAACAAACCCAAACAAACATGACACTCTAACATTCATATGGTTGCAAATATACACATGCACATAGCCCACTATGATGAGAACTGCAAGAATTACTCTCTTTAGTGAAATTTAATAACAATGAAATGTGTGAAGATTCAACTGGGAGAGATAGAAGGTTAAGGAACTAAATTTAAAGACAGCAAAATTTTAATCGGAAAACTTTCAAACAGCCTTTAAAATCAAAGCCTTCTCACTGATTTAAGCATTCTTAAAGTATAACAATGTCTCTGAATACATACCATTCACAAAAGCAGAAAGAACACTCATAAAAAATACACCTCAGCACTTAATCAATGACCACAGGGGAGAAGCAGGTGAAATTCAGTAGTTAAATGCCCTTTGAGCTATCTCCCTTTCTTTCACCACTGATTTATGCCTGAAGACATGATTTGGATCACATGAAAAAAAGCACCTTTTGATTCACCTGGAGTACCCAAAGAGTGAGGACACCAAATTAACCATATCCAGAACAGCATTATTTAACACAATAGTCCTCCTCTTTTGTAAGCTTGGCTGCACTACACTAAATCTGGGATGTGGAGAATATAAATCCTGGGTTTTTTCATTCTTTGACCAAAAGAAGGACAAGGTGTGGCTGAACAGGAGGAGGAAAGGATTCTGTTAATACAAAGTAGACAAATGTTTGGGGAAAGAGGTGATATTCTAAACTAACCCACAGGGCTGGCTAGCATGATGGATAAGATACTCCTTGGATCCCATAAACATCCTGCCAATGTTGAGACTCTGTTGGAAAGGACAGCAGTATTCCTTAGAACCGATTCCCCCCCCAGGTCTCAAACACACAAACTCACAATTTCCGTAGTTTCCTGAGCCTCAAATATCATAACAGGACTTGTAATTTATTTTTTTTTTTTTTAGTAATTATTATTTTTGCCTCTGGAATGAATCCCTGTTTGCTGAGTGAGAAGCGAGGAGGCTTCACGCTCTGTGTTTGCCATTTTACCACCTACCTGCTTGAATCACACGCCCTGAACCTGCACCACTCACAGTCTGTGTGGGTTCCAGGGGCGAAGTGCAGCACTCACACAACACCGTGCTGAGTTCAGTAATCCTGCCCAGGAATATATGTTTTTCTTACACATACAAGGAAACAATCTTTTAAAAAATAAACTAATGCGTTTCCCACTCCTCCTCCCTCTTGAAGTACATGTATCCTTTACCATCACTCCTCTTTGGTAAACAAGATTCTTCAGAAAAAAAAAAAGACAAACAGATCTACAACAGCAGACTTCTCTATATTTTGGGAGTTTTTTTTATGGAGTTCATCCCAGTCCAGCTAGTTTACATGCAGAGTTGTGGACTAGAGTGAGGAACCAGCTATCCACAGCTAAACAGTCAGTACAGCACTGAAATACTTATAAAAATGCCCCCTTCATTTTTTAACAGTGCTCTGTAGTACTTTCATATTCAAATATTAGAATTGTTTCTAGAGATTTACAGGAGGAAAGTCAGATCTTCATACGTTTACTCCTCAATGTCAAATTTATTTGGTCACAAATGTACCAGTATTACTGAATGCAAAATGCAGAGACAGGGTGTTTCTTAAACACAAAACCTTGGTTTCAACGCCAGAAGTTAAAATTCAGAGTAAGTTTTAAAAAGATAAAAGCCACTACAGTGTGAATCCTATGTAAAAAGTAAAAGGGAGAGCCACACTGCTGAGTTTCTGCAGTATCCACACTAAACTGTAAAGCAATTCCAAGATTTCACAGCTCTCTAGGCTCTTCCACAGTCAAAGTTTGTTGGGTTTCTTCTTTTTTTTTTTCCTTTTTTAAAAAGAGTGATTTTTCAGCAGGTTATTTTTAAACGCATTATTCCCACAGCTAATACAAGCAACTTCAAACAGTTCTCCCCAAAACAAGGTCCAGGAACAACAAAAGACAGACAACAGAGCTCAGGCGCCTCAACATGTATGGTCTAGTAATGTTCTCAATTTCCATGCTGTCTTCTTTTCCATTTCGTTTTAATTGCTGGAATGCACTGGTATGCAGGGGCAGCTGAGGGGTTAGACCAAAACAAGGAGTGGCCTGTTCTAAACCAACCTCTTCTTCAGCTTTTCACACAAGTTCAGGGAGGTTGCCCCTGCAAAGCTCTGCTCGGGGCTAAGAAAGGAGTGTATCTAGTGCTGACCACAGAAAACAACAACCGCTGAAATGAGACGGTCCTGCCTCCAGGTCTGAACTGTGGTCCAGTCACCACCTCAGATCACAGCCATTGATTTCCAACAGACAGAATTCCTAGGATAAAACACAGGACTCAAGCATGACCTCCCAGCTTCCTTACGTGTCTTTCTTTTTGTCCTAAGGCAGTTTGTTAATGTCTACAGATCTCCCCAGCCTTCCCATTCATTCAAAACATATCATCATCTGTCATGAGTTTTTACCACCCATACTTTTTTTTTTTTTTTAGAGGGCGGCATTGTAACACTCTGGCCCCAGGGCGGCAAGCTCATGGGCTCAGCCAGGAGCCCCAGGGCCACAAGGTCACGGTCTCAGCCAGGAGTTTTACCTTAAAATACATACAGAATTCTCTAATACCTCGACATAGCATCAATGGAAAAAACCACACACTTGTTCCCAAGAGGCACTTTTACCGATAATTTAGGGGAGAAAATAAGGGAACTTGGCAAAAGTTCCGAAGGGCACCACACAATCCAGACAAAGCATTCCACCACAGAACCCACCCAGCACATACTGATCACAACACCCAGACAAAATCCAATCCCTCCGGCTTTAAGCTGCCGAAAACATCAAGAAGGGAGCAGAGAAAGAGAAGCAGAGGCACAGGAAGAGAGAAGGAGAAGGAGGGCAGACAGGCCATCCCGCTCCCCTGGCACCTGGTGGCAGAGCAGCTCTCCGTGTCCCGACGGCAGGGCCGGCACCGCGTGGGGAGCACCTGCCTTCGGTCTGAGCCGCTCCGCTGCCCGCGGACACCCCCCGGGCCCCCCGGGACCCAGCGGCCGCTCCGGGGCTCCAGGGCAGGGCGGGGGGCGGTGTTCCCGCTGTCCCTGCCGGGCTGAGGCTGCTGAGGGGATCCAGGAGCTGGGGGGGAGTTTTCCCGCCGCCTTTGAGCGGCAGCTGCTCCGGGGCTGCCCCGTGTGGGCTCCGGGGGTGCCGTGAGGGACACGGGGCACCGCAGCGCCCGCAGGGCCTGACCGGCCCTCACAGGGTGGTTCCGACCCAACACCTGGTGCCTAACGCATACTAAACTATAAATTTTACTCAATAAGTAACGTTGCTTTCACTGTTGTTCTTTCCTTCTCAGGATAGAAAATCCGGTGTTCACGTTTTCAGTTTTGCAGCGGCAAAGGCGAAAGGCACAGATCTTCCTAAGGGATGGTTTCAGGGGAAGGGCACTGATCTTCCCGAGGGATGATTTCGGAAGGGGACATACTCATAATGCTGTCAGGGAATTTAGCAACCTGACTCATCAAAAGACACAATAAATGAAAATTTATTTTCATTTACACGTATTATTCAGTATCCATCTAACAGCAACTTCGTACTTCTGACTTGTCAGGTGAACTTCATTTCATAACATGCACATGATGAAGAACCTTTCTCTAGAACTTTCCCTGTTTCCAATAGTAAACACTAACCATATAAAAAAAATTAAGCTGTCTAGCAATGTGAATGATGCTACGGTTTTATCTTTGGCTAAGCAGAAGTGTTAGAGGTGTTTACAATTTATTTAGTATAATGTCAAGCATCCCATTTCCTGGAAGCCATCTCCTCCCCAGGCAGTAATAGAGAACAAATTGGACTTTGATGAAAGCAATGGTTTGTGTTAATAGTTGTCAAGATCTTTTCTGAATTGCTATAGCATATGATCTATGTGTACAATGTATCTTGACCTAACCAGCAGTGACTTTTATTAAGTTTAATTACTTCACTCTGTGGCTTTCAATGGAAGTCAGTGTTAAAACAAAGGTTACCTCATGGGATAATAAATTGTAGTAATAAAACAAATAAACAAACATGTAGCATTTGCAAAACATCTCAAGTATTTTCTGATTTACTTAAGCCCAAATTCTCTATTTACAATTTCGTAAAATCTGACACCTTGTATCATTACAGCAATGAACCCTAAAGAAAAGGGACTTGTCAGATTTATTAAAACAAGAGAGTCTTCAATATGCTCTTTGGGCAGTTAATACCATACATAGTTTCTGCTGTTGTTTAATCTTCAGATGACAGATAACACATCTTTTAAGTCAATGAGTAGTGTTTCTCTCTTTTAGGTATGCCTGTATGAAGTATTTGTGTCAATTATTTGAATTAAAATCATGGGCAATTTTGACCTTTAGAACTCCAGTTTTTCCTTTTCATCTTCATTCTGGAGCTTTGTGCTCTAATAGATCTCGAGCAGAAGTGATTTCTGTATTTTAATGTCATAGGAAGACATAAATAAATGTTTGAAATTAAAATCCTAAGAATTTAGGTGGGTGCACAGATAAACACCAAGTAACCTTAAGTGAGCATCGCTCCTATTATGAACACAAGAGTTCAGGGATCCATGGACATACAACAACTGCAAGATTCTAAGTCCAAATTATTAAGTACAAGTATCATGAAAAAGGGAAAACAAACTTCCAAACTAGATTAATATCAGCAGCCTTTCATTTTTAAGAGCAAGGGAAAGTTTTGGAAAGAACACAAACTAGTACCTCTAACAAAAATAAAACAAACTAGAAATATCAGCTGCTCCACAACCACATCCTGAGGACACAGTTGTCTGTTTCCAAACACTGACACAGACTCAGACCTTGTATTAATAAAATGTAATGAAAGGTCAAGTTCATATTTTTGTAATAACTTCTAAATCCCTGTATGTTTGAAATAATCCCTCCTATGGTCAGGTACTTTAGTTCAAACCAAACTTTAATAAACTTTGGACACGACTTCATACAAGTTCAAAATATACAGATATTTTAAAAACTAATAAGCTGTGAAGAACATAGATGTTACTTTAAAATCTAAAATTAGGAAAGTGACATTATAATTTGCTGGGTTTCTAGATGATTTCTGAGAAAACAAGTGTGAACCACATTGCTGGCTTAAAATTTCAGACAAAGCTAAGGTGATCTTTGGCAATCGTTCCAGTGGTCTAAAATACATTCATGTCATAAAGCTGTGTTCACTCTTTGAGAGCTGGCAGTGAGTTAAAAGTAGGTATTTGTTGAAAGTTTAAACTAATTACAAATTTCTTGGTACCTTGGATAAAGCCTACAAGCCACAGTTACCATGAAAATACAGAGGAGGGAGAGTTTATACCTTTTAGGCAAGATTGTCACTGTGCAATTTAACCCATAGCACTGGTTAGAAAATTTTTGTATCTATCTCAGAAGTCACAATGCTGCTCAGATTCCATCTCAGCACCCACCTTACACCCTAGAGATAGCAGGTTTTGCATTCCCTTCTTTAAACTGGAGAAGATAATACGGAATGAAAAGCAAGAAACATAGATGTGGTATCTGCACTGGATCGGTACATTCCTTCCTTCCTTCCTTCCTTCCTCACACCCGACAGCCTGTCTCTGTTTTCATCACTCTTTAATTCCCCTGAATCAAGTCTCAAAGGTAGGGGAATGCAGGCAGGGCATTACCAGCCGGTTGGAATGGAAATTCTCCACCACCCTTCTGATCAGCCAGCCCCAGCGGCTGCAGTAAATGTGAACCCTGAGTAGGAGGGATTTCTAGGTGCAGCCTTTCTTCCTTCCCCAGTTCTGTGACAGACCCGAGCGCAGCAGCAGAGCAGCTGTGAGCTGCCCTAGCAATGTGTAGCTGGTGCAAACTGCTCCCACTGGAGCTTTTAGTTGCCTTGGTTCCATTTTATTTTTTCTTCCAAGATTTCAGGTTCTCATCTCAGAAAAAGACCATAAAGAAATATAATATACTAATTGTCTTTAATGAACACTCTCATATCTCCCAGCCAGTATCAGGAAAAGAAAGCACATGGTGCTCATGGTGTGCACTCCAGCACTCCTGTGCAAAACACAGATCTGTGAATCTGAATGGCATTTAATGGATGGGGGGGAAATAATAAGAAGAACTGTCTGGCTCCCCTTGTCTATTTTCCTCATCCCAGACACTCTGCCTATTGAATGCAAAAACAACACTCATCACCAATTTTTCAGGAAAAACATCTCCCGTTTGGGGTAGATAGGAGTCAAGGGAGCTGGGTTGCAGCTGGTGGTGAGCCAGACTGCTCTGGAGTCCTGGATCGACACTTCGACGTTCCCCATTTTCCTTTTCTTCCCTCCAAAGAATGAGACTACCAAGACTTGTCTTAATTACAGACCTAGTGATGCTAACCTTAAATCACTAATAGCATCCGGTATTAACTCTTTAACAAACTGGGCATTGTGCTGAAGATGAGATTGCCCCAGTTCCAAACACAATGTATCATAACTAAGCAAGGCTAAAAATAAAATGCTGCCTATAATTTGGAAATCCAGAGGCTCTCTTTCCAGCAGGACAAATATGGACAGCCATGTTTGAGATATACCAGGTTATCTTTAATTTCATAGAGATGCAAGAGGAAAAGCAACAGGTTCTGAACTTTTGGTTATTATTATTACTTCCTTATGGTAGGTAGGTGGCAGAGTAAGCATTTCTTGTCAGTTTGTTTCAGCCACATTTCTTTTTAAATGGTTGTTGTGTCACTGCCCAGAGGCTTTAAAAGCAATGGAGGTAGAATAAAAACAAGAAATAGAAAAACAATGCAGGTAATGGGACCAAGGATAAAGAATATCACAAATCCTTTAGCTGGTAAGTTCATAGTTAACCACAAAGAGGAGATGGGAATGCATAAAACATGGCATCACAGTCTCTTTCACTAATCCCTGCCTCAGAGAAACCATGCAATCTGCATATTCATTTCTACTAATCAAATATTAAAACAACTCTCTTGACATTGTGCAATGTTTCCTGTCACAGCAGTTGTTATCAAATTGGCAGCTGTTGTCTCTGTGGGGTAAAAGGAGACTGTGTGAGACTTCTGAGGAAGTTTATCTGATAAAACAGCTCAGAGTGCTAATATAGTCATTACTGAGGTATTCAGTTGTTTACATCATTTGAGAACAACGCCCCTAAAATGTCATTCTGAATATTAACATATCACTTGTTTGAGAAATGGGGTAAAACTGGGCATGCCAGCTACTAAAGAGAGGGGTGGGAGAGTGCTCCAAGCCAGCAGCCTCTCCTAATCTTCATCCTGGATGCATTTTGGCTTGTTCAACTATTCATAATATATACATATGAAAATTTCTGGAAGAAAGGCATCTCGATTTTTTTTATTGCTCCAAGTGGATGATTTGACACAGTATTCCAAAAGGGATAAAAATAAAAGTGTTGGTATGTAACCTATTTGTCCAGCACGGAGACAAAAAGGAGAGCCAGTCTGCCAGTCAGGAGTGCTTGGTATGGCATGCTGGCATACACAGCCCATTTGGAACACTTCTTTGACATCTCATAATAAACAGCAGGATTTACAGCATGCTCAGAGGTTCAATTTATCCAGATTTTTCTGGACCAACTGGAGACACCACAGTCAGGGGAGCCACTTTCTCCAAATTCCTAACATTAAGATGCAATTCAGTGTTGAGCAGCAGGAAACAAGAGAGGGAGCTGATCAAGCCTCCTCTTCCTCGTCACTGTTCTTTACTGTCACCTTCTGCTGAGGTGGGAAGGGACACACATAGCAGAGCAGAGGACAGCTTTGTCCTCAGACTGAGGCAGGAACATGCTCACGTAGGCAGGAAGATAAGCAGCTTTCTCTTCTCTCCCCAGAAAGGTAGGAATACACACATCATGCTGGAATATGAGGACATTCATGATTCTGGACAACCATTAGGGGAGAAAGAAATTAAACAGATGTGTTGGGGAGAGCACATGAGTTGAAAGGAGGAGGAAAGATCTAACAGGATAAAATACAGGGAGCGATGATGGGTTATGTCTGACACTGGTGTGGGCTCTGACAGAATGACAAAGTGACCCAGCAGACCAATACAGCCAAAATGAAAAGGGAAGATGGCCACATTTTCACCATGCTGGAAAAGGACAACAGGTAGTTTGGAACAGCTGAAATGGAAATGGTTTGGGAAAGCACAGGCAAGGCTATTTTTAGAGTTTATTCCAAGTATGAAGTTGGCTTTCTGCAATATGGCTGGAAAGGAAGGAACAGGGTGGAATATACACTAAGAAAGACCAATAAAACAAAATTCTGACATCTATATGTGGGGGGTAAAAGAGAGAGGAGTGACAAGAACAGTGGCTGCATTCCAGGCAATAGCAGTGGGGTCATTTATTGTGACAGCTCAGGAGTGGGGATGGCAGGGCTCCCGGAGACAAGAGTTCAGCATTTCCCCATCCTGCGGACAGACCAAGAGACGAATGGGGAAAAATCTGGAAAGGTGAAAGAAATTATCCTAGACAAGAGGGTGGAGGCCAAAGAAAGAGCAGTCTGTTTGGAATCCACCAGATGCAATGAAAACCAGCAGATGCAACTAGTTAAATCCTAAAAATTGATAAAGGGACCCTAGCAGAGACAGAGAGAAAATGTTTTGCCATTTGCACTGGCTGGATGCACTGGAGAGTTCTTAAGTGGTGCTTAACTAATGCTGCCACTATCCACCCTGGCCTCCTACAACTCAGTAACAAGTGGCACACACACTCGTGAAGTACACTGCCCATCAAAACAAGGAGAAGTGTCACTGCACAGCAGACCCTGTAGAAAGAAAACGTTACATTTTTACATGTCTAAACCCAGCTCTGCTTCGTGTATCACCATTAAGCATTTCCAGCATAATAGTTACCATTGCGAGGAATAAGAGCTTAAGCCCAGCAGGCTTCTCCCATAAGAAAACTGGTCAGCTAGTTCAGACTGCTATTTTTTCTGTCACATACCTATTAAATGCTTCAGACTGTTTAATGTGATAAAAATGTCTAGACTGGTTTTTGACTGAAAGCTTAAAGAAGAGTGTTCTTTGCCCTTGGCTAGCAAACCCCTTTTGCTGCTTTCTGGGTAAGCACATGCCGTCCTTCTGCAGCCCACACGTTCTGCATACATTCAATAAATGCATTTCAGGCATCTCCACAAATCTTGAGATTTGAGAAACAACCCAACCCCTCCCCCCCCCCGGGAAATCTGAGGCATATACACACAGTATATAGGTACAATACAGTATAGGGCTGCTTTGCAAGGAAAAATCTGGAGATTTTAATCAAAGTACAAGCATTGTTGAGGAAAAGAAGGTGACAGAGCACCTCTCACAGCCCAGTGAACAAGAGAAGCAGAAAAATAACCAAAAATGTCCTGCTGAGGTTGATAAAGAGCAAGACATTTTGCTGAAGCAGGGAGCAAAGGTGGGGGTTAGGCAAGAAACTCCAGTGGGCACGTTAGAAAAAGCGTTACCACATGTGAATCAGTGCATCCGATGCTTTGTGGTTGCTCTCAGTCTCCAGCAGCTGTTTATTTTTGTATAACAAAACTTGTAACGTAATTACAATCACTCTAAACTTAGATGCAAGTACACAATTTATACTAAAAATATCACTGGCAGTGAAATCATCCAGCTCAACTGGCACACACCCTCCAGCCCTTTCTTTTTAGGGTCTATAAATCTGCATCTGTGGAGTGGGTCGTGGTCAAGGAACAGGTGCATCTGATTCTTGTCAGCATGTGTGATTTGCATGTTGGAAACTAAGCTGCATACCATGGAAAAAGCTTGAGAAGAAACACTATCCCTGGACACCACTCGTTGTAGCTGACTCCCATAGGAAATAAAACTTGCCAAAAGAATTAAAGGACAACGTGATGTGACAGAAACATCAATCTGGCACAGTCCACAACTGGACTGTCAAATCACGCATCAAAGTCCCACTTCCCATCTTCCTGTACCCTATTTGTTCCCAGAGAAGTCCTAACATCCTGAGGATGAATTTTTGTTTAAAATGCTTTTAATCCCCATCCAAGACTCTAATTAACTCCTGTTCTCCTGTGATTGGACCATAAAGTGCATTGCCAGTCAAAGGAGTCGAAAAAGAAGCAACTGACCATACTCTGCAGGAAAACAACTTTTCCTCATTAAAAAAACCTGTGGGCAAAAGGATTGGTACAGTAAAGGTACAGACCCACCACCAAGAATTTCTGTTTCCATTCCCCTTAAGATACCATTTTTGCTGAGCAAGTCAGAATATTGCCTCTCTTAAAAGCAAGAATGTGGTTTTTCAGCATCACCAGGGAAGGTGATTTTATTGGTTGTGGAGCACTTGAACACTATACAGCTCCACTATACAATGGAGAACAGACTGAGCAAGGAGCCAATGTCTAAAAAGAATCTTCTGTGAAATGACTACCTGTAGAAGTTGAAAATTTGCATCAGGAAGGTTGCACACTGTGGGGTTTTTTTGCTTGTTTTCTTAAATATTGATATTTAGAAGGGTTTAGATCAATAAATCTTCCCCTTTGTCAGCACACTCTCTTGCAGTCTTTGTGTCTGCTCAGTCCCCATCCATGTCAGAAGGTGCTTTGCATAACCATGGAATTTCTGAATTAAATCCCTTCTCTGCTCTGTATATGCTTGTGTTCTTTGGGCATCTGAGTGAAATGGCACATGGAGAGAAAAGGGAATAGGCCCAGCTGGTGTTTCTCTGGAAAGACCCATTCCATCCCAAGTAACACCAAGAGTGGTCTGCAAATTTTTTATGCTGAGCAGCTGGCAGAGCCCTCCTGAAAGCAAGGCAACCAGGCTGTGCTTACTGAGATACCAGGCTGTTGGCAAGGTTTTTTGGATGGGACATAAAAGCAGCACAGGGAATAGGGAGGCTACTGCTCTCCCTGAAACAGAAGTGGCTGGCACAAAAACACAAAGAACAGATTTTATAGTTACAGCTTTCCCTTCCAAAGTTGTGTTTCTGCTGTTTTCTCCAAAATCTCAATAAGGGGCTGGTCGAGGGTTAATCGATAACACTGCTCACTGCTGTATGCAAACTACCATGCGTGAACATTTGTGTGTAAGAAAGTGTGAACTGACTGAGCCCACCTCAGAGTGTTCTTGATTAACCAACATTAGGGGCACAGATATCTATTAGCTTTGTAAACAGGCAGAGCAGTGGACATCACTGTCCCCAAGTTAATTGTTACCAGTGCGTGCTGGAGGCAATCACTTATCAGAGGTAATTAGAGCAACCCAACTGCAGAAAACCCAGGAAAATGCAACACAGCTGCTCAGTCAGAAGTGCCAGCAAAAAACTAGCCCCTTTGGAGACATCAGAGATGATAAAATGAGCCAATCCAACTGTCCCTCACAGAAAAGAGTGGTCCTAACCCCTTGCTTCTGCTTCCTTTTCAGTGATCCCATTCCTTCTGGCCCGAGTGATCTCAGCTCAACCAGTTCACCTCTGTACAGTGGTGGAAAGCTCTTAGTTTTTGCTGTTTTTGTGCACTATGCCCCAGTCACACAGGAGTGAAGTTGTGACCAGCACAAAGGACAGACTGGCAGCATGTGACTGAGAGGAGCAAAAGCACCAACTCTTTGGTGGCAGCAAACTGTGTCTCACACACAGCACTGGGAAAGACCTTTGTGATTTTGAGAACTGGCTGACTTGGAGTATACTTTCAGCTTTGATTCTCTGCAGTTCATTTTGTCAGGGCTGTTGGTCTAATCTACCAATTCTCAAGCAAGTTTGCTGCTTCTTTAAATTTTACAACAGATTACAAGCTTTGCATTATGACCTGGTTGCAAAGCCATTTAGGAACTTGCTTATCGTAATGTGAAAAAGCAAACTCACAGCCAACAGCTGCCACAGCTGGCAAGTTGAAACATTTTCAAGAAC
Source organism: Manacus vitellinus (assembly GCF_001715985.3). Classification (NCBI taxonomy): domain Eukaryota; kingdom Metazoa; phylum Chordata; class Aves; order Passeriformes; family Pipridae; genus Manacus; species Manacus vitellinus. Next base: position 2,986,468 of record NW_021940526.1, read on the forward strand.
TTATTTATTTATTTATGTGATATATTAATAAACTGAACACAAAGGAACAGATAGCAGAACTATTGAGCAGAAAAAAGATGGACAAAATTTATACTCAGTTTGTTTTTGAAGCTGTGGTTAAAGAACCACCTGATCTTAAAGTTCAGGATAGCAATACTTGAAAATCAGGTTGAACACAAAATCATGCAGGTGCTGGATGTGATAAGCAGAGAAACTGCACTTTCTGTTGGAAATCCAAATTCACACAAGATAAGAAGGAATAAGTTACTCAGGCAAACCCATCACTGTAGCAGAACTATCAGATCTAGGAAACAAAAGCTGCTATTTTCAAGCCTGTATAATGGACAGTACTCTGTTACAATTAGAGAAATCAAACTTCCTTTTGCTTTCAGACTGAGTCCTGACAGGCACAAGATAATGTCAGCTCTATCCAAACCTGCCTTTCTTAGTTGTGCCTTTGTTTTGGAGCAGAAGTATGAAGTCAGGATATAAACCAGGTTGATACACCAACTACCAAAAGACTCAAAAGTAACAAAAGACGCAATTATAAATAAGATCTCCAGCCATGCTACCTGAACTGTGGTCTTGGGCATGTGCCACAAACTGAACCTGAGGAACACGAAGTCTCATCAGCAATACCACACTGCAGAGCAAAGCCACCCACTCCGCAATCACCCCTCCAGCTCAAATTCAGGCAGGGCCCCACAGGCTCGCTCTAAAGATGACAGGCCATAAGACCAGTTTACTCGATGTTGTTTACAAAAATATTCTTGAAAAACCTGTGCTTATGTCTTTAAAATTTCAGTCAATGTTAAACAAGAAAACAAACAAACAAAAGTATGAAAATTAAGGTTGTTTTGTTGTTGTTGTTTGGTGGCTTGTTTGTTGTTTTTGTTTGCTTGGGGTTTTTTAATGGGTATTAGGAGATATCCCCGTTTTCCTGTACTGAGAGCACAGAGAGTTCTTGTAGGATGTGACACCTCAATCCACCATTCTGTTCACACACAAAAGTCTTCTGGCATGAATTGTCATTTTTCCAACTGGAACAAGGTGGTCCCTCAGTGGCAAACTGGTCAAAGATCAGGTATCCCCGATACACAAAAAGCAGCTCAGATTCCAATAGCACAAATGTTTTATTCAAGCCTTCAGTGGGGTGCTGGAACAACCTCACTGTGCTGGTTCTCAGTCACACACAGCTCCACGTTACTACAGCTGGGCTGCTTCCAGCTCATTTAGTGCTTGCCCAGGGATCTTGGGAATTTCTACTCGTTATGGTATGTAGGGCAACCATACCTTCTCTGCTGCAACACTCCAGCGTGAATGCTGTTCCACAGCACATTTTCAGTCACTCAAAACAGGTTGGCTGAAAGCCTTGCAATATCACAAAGCAATCTTTGAAGCAATCAGAGATGATTTTAGACTGCAGTAATATTCTCCAAGACCCTCCAGTAACATTTGTCTTTGTTCAGAGTAACAGCCTGCAGTCACTGAATCCTCCATAAATTACTCCGCACAAGCAGCACTGCTCTAATACTGATTATATCTTGTGAAAATGAGTACCTGCTCCTGTGTAACACATCAAGACAGTAAAAACACAGCTCTCTAATACATTTCTGTCTTCCAACTATGAGCCTCTCCAGGAAGGTGCACTACAAGGTGAAATTACTTCAGCAAAGCCTGGGTGAAACCCAAACCCCGGGTTTGTACCGTAGCCTTTAAAATTGACTTTTCTTCAATAAATCCATTGTTTAAGGATTAAGGTGAAACTGAAACTCGAGAAACTGAAGCAAGTTCAACCAGGAAAAGTATGCATTTTTCCCCACTGACTCTGACCTATGCTCAGCTCACACATCAATGCTTAGGGAGGACCCAAGAGAATCCCACAAGCCTTTCAAGCAATGCTTCAATGTAAACAACCTTCTAGCCAGAGTCAAGTGATCCATCTCAAGAACATCTTGGACGGCACAAACCTAGTTTTTTTTTCTTATCCTGTAAAAGACATAAGCAAACAATTATAAATTATGACAGTCAACATATAGAGATGACCTAAAACTGCTCAGTCAACTTCAGGGAAGGGTCCAGTCCCTCTGTTATAAACAATGGGAGAGAGAAGTGGGACACCTGGGAGGTGCAAAGGATGCAAGTTCTAAGCATTCTGCTGGCAGAGGATCAGCCAGGGTGAGACACTCAACTTCATTACAATTTTCACAACATTTTCTGTTTCTCCCAAAGCCCTGGACAGCACACGATTAAAAAAGAATCTCTGCATCCATCTTCCACAGAATCCATCAGGTTGGGACAGATCTCTGGGATCATCGAGTCCAACCTTTGATTGATGAGCACCTTGTCAACTAGGTCATGGCACTAAATGTCCAGTCTTTCCTTAAACACCTTCAAGGACAGTGACTCCATCACCTCCCTGGACAATCCATTCCAATGTTTAATCACCCCTTCTGTGAAGAAATTCCTCTTCACGGCCAACCTGAACCTCACCTGGTGTAGCTTGAAACTATGACATGGTTAACAAATAAAACTTAGAAATGTGACTTCATTGCCTCTGAAATATTGTTAAGATCAGAAACAGATAAATGAACTAAACCACACAATTTTTAGGGACTTCCTTTTGGATACTCCTTGACCACTTAGTGTGCACTGTTTCACAGAGCCCGGGCTGCATGAAGAGTTGGAAGCTCTGGCACTGAGAGATGTTTCTCCTCAGTATAATGGACTTGGAGACACCCTTCATGTCTCAAGTGATGAATTAGAATTTATGCCTTACTAGTAAGTTACTAAATTGCATTGCCTGTTTCATGGAGGATGAATAAAATAGAGTGTTACCTCAAAACACACAGAACCTAGAGATTCAATTTCTGCTAAGCACGACCATGGGGGCTATTTCCTTGCACATAACCAATAATAAAGAAAAAGCAACAGGTACAGATATTGCTAATACCAATATTAACCAGCTATAATAAGCAGAAAACAAGAACAGTGAGGAATACAGGTGCAATAAACTGAAAGTACTTAAGGAAGGTTTCTGTGCTTTGTGGACAATGTCAGAACAAATTTGCTTAAATATAATTAATTACATGAACACAATCTTTGATACATGACACATTCATCCCATTTTAACATCACAGAATCTTGTTTCTTTGTATCTTACAGAAGAAAAATGTTTCAGGACTGGACAATGTAATTTAGTGTAAGAGGTACTGAGAAATAACACTGGGGTTTTTTTAAAAGATTAGCAAGGTGATCTTATGTAAAACATCTTCATTTCACTTTGCTTTTTCTTCCTGGTGATGAATTCTTCCTACATTTCAGATACGTAGTGTCATATTTAATAATTTCCCTCAGAAAGCAGGGAGAAAAATTAAAGCTAACTTGTCTCATTTCCTACTCTTGTGTAACAAACATCATATTCTTCTGCTTCATAGCAATACATAGTGACAAAATCTGTGCTTAAGTCTTATTGAAAAAAACACTGAATAGATCCAAAGGAATATGAAGAGGTAAAAGGGGAAAATTCCTCTTTGCATCTCTTCAGGCTTTGAAAATCAAATTCTGGTATGGTAATAAACTTGACTGTACACAGCATTGTTCGTCAGGTGGTTGGAAAGCTCCCCAGAAAAACAGACCCCTCTCACAGACAAGAAAAAGGCTATGAATGACAGAAAACAGAGATGACCTAAGAGAGTAATTTCATTTCTCACCCTCCAGATGTGCAGTGGTATTAATTTTATATATCAAAGGTCTATTTTCACCATAAGACCTAATTTGACATTGCGCAACGACTACATTTGTGCTTTCAGTTAACAACCTAAATGTACCCAACTGGCCAGCTGGGAGAAGTTTGCTCATTTAGATGGACGCAGCTACTCCATCTCCAGGTTTAAAAACCATGGACTGCACTCCCACAGGAGCAGGGGGATATAACAATAAAAGTTTAGTGAATTGGCCAGAATCACCTCTGAGACTCAGTTAACTCACCCCCTTCTGTGAACTTTAGTGAATCATTTCTTGGTACAGGTTTAAATACACTTGCAAACCTGGTCCAAGGACCGGGAGGTCAAAACCACATCAAAGCCCGGCTCAGTCCCTCAAAGTCTGGTCCTGCAGAAGGTATCCAGGGCATTGCCATCTTCTTCCTGGGGTCAAAATTCTACCTGAATCTCCCGGTCCACTCCTCTGAACATCGCAAACGCTCACTAAGAATTTTCCTGTGATTTTTGACTTGTTTATAAGGTCAACTTTCTGAGAGTCACAGAGACCCACACCACCACAGTACCCACCAAACTGTTCCAGGGATTCCTGGAAGCTCATTCCCAAGTATAAAGCATATATTATTGGTTCTTGTCATCCCAGGATTTATCCCAATCTATTTTCAGAACTGCCCCCGCAGAAATATCCAACAGAGCTCCACACAAGCTAATGATGAAATAAGCACCCTGCTTCTACTTCATTTTGGTACTCCTCAATCATAGCTGGCAAGAGTTATAGTCATTGCTAATAGTTGAGCCAAAGTAAAATTCTTCATGTCATCATGTAGGATCTGCAATATTTTCACATCAATTTGCGGGTTTTTCATTTTTATCCTAAGCTTTCAATATGCTTGGATCCAAAAACCTTCTCCTGAGATACATCCCAAATATTCTCCATGTAAATACCACAGAGGAATCTGTAATTTATAGTGAGACTTAAACTTTGCTTAGCTTTGTAATTCCCTCTATTAAATCACCTTTATTAGATACTCTTACTGTGAGTGCTTTACCAGAATGGTCATTTCTTGAAAAATATGGCTTCAGTCATATGAAGGGCAGAAAAATTCCTATTCCTATTTGCGGTGACCCCTTAACATAAGGAAACAATACAAATGGATTGGGCAGACTTAAAAGGACAGATTAAACTCAATATCAAGATGTCATCAAGTGGGACATCAATGACTGTCAGCTGCAAAAGATGTGACCAGTGGTGAACCCCACATAGGAATAAATACAGGCTTCATTTTAATCTGATTTTTTTCAGCATGAACTCCTGCTGTCCTCTACATGCTTGGAAACAGTAACAAGTACAGCTTCTGTCGCTAGATAAGATCTTGCCTTTTGGGTGGTTTTACTTCAAATTATTTCTCTCTATAAAAGGAGCAAGCCATTCTAAATTCAACATTCAGTGACTAAAAGATCCAAAGTAATCAGGAAGATTTGTCTTCTGATGTGTTGCCAACCACACTCAAAAATAACCTGTGTCTTAACAGCATGTTTTAAGTTTTGATATACATATTTATTCATATAGACACCCACAGCCATACATATATATATACAAGAAGATAATATACATATAAAACTTGCATTTTTCAATGCACAGAGACTGCCTCGAGATACCTCATTGTTCTGTTAAAGATATTTAAATTTTTGTGCAAAATTTAGTAGTTTCTAAAGGATAGTCTTGAGCAAAGGAACACAGATGTTAGTTTTAATAAGTGATTGAAACAGTAAATCAAATTAAATCAGTAAATATCTGATGCCAGGTAGTTTTGCAGATCTCTGAAGGTTAATGTACAATAACTTCAACATTTTTGGTTAAATTAAATCATGACATTCGCTTCATGAAAGATGTTTATGAAAGGTCTGTGCATCTTTACAGACTAAAAAACAAACAAACAAACAACAACCCAAAAAACACACAAAAAAACCCCCTAAATTCAAAACAACAACCAAAAACTCCAAACCCAACATTAAATCCTTGAACAGGAGGAATCTCAGAAAAGTCTTTTACTCCAGGTCCTGGAAGGGCCAAGCCCATTCCATTGTGATAGACATGACTAATTTTCACATAAACACCTTCACTGCTCCAAAGGCAACAAGATCTGCAGACAACCTGTTCCAATGCTTCACTATCCTGTACCCTGGCAAAGATTCTCCAACTTTAAATAATCCTCACTTCAAATATTTCAGTATTTCTTACCCTAAACACCACAGTACATGGATTTTCCTTTTTCTCTTCACAGAAACCTCTCAAGTATTTAAAAGCCACGGTCAAGCAATGATCAGTTTTCCAATGATCATTTTTGGAGATTGTCATCTGTCTAAACATTGTTCATCTGATAAAATGATCTAATGTAAAAGATGATTAATGAGAGAGACAGCTGACAACATGTTCACTCCACACAGCATTTAGGACAGGCAGCTTCAGCTACCTCATAGCCAGACTGTCACTTTATAGAAAAATTAATGTTACAACTTACAAAAATAAGTAATAAAATATGTGGAAACTTGGAAGCATCCTGTAGAAAGCAGAGGAACACAGCAGACAATGTCTCATAATGTTTTTAAGGTTAAGATACTGGATTCAGACATGAATTTTCATATCCTTGCTTTTGTTGTAGAGTGCTGGCATTTCACCAAGGCTCAGCATCCAAAAATGAACGATCCTTTGGAGCCCCAGCCATAGTCCAGACTTTTGCTGGCAGACAAGCAGGCAGGCAACCATGCTGGGAATACACTTCCATACTGCTGCTCATGGAAGCACAGGTGTTTATACCTGTCTGGTGCAGTTCACCAAGTCTGACTGCAAGAGCTCCAGAAGCCTGATGGAAGAGAAAAACATTCCCATGGGAGATTTGTTCATGGATCTACAGGAGAGACCTGAAGATCCCACTGGTTCTCACCCAAAGTACAAGAGAGATCTGGACAAGGCTGGGAACCTGAAAGTACCTCACAGCACAGAGGGAGGTACCAAGACTGGATACTGGATAGTGTCTGCTGAACAGCAACAAACAGGGTGTCTCAGGGAGGATAATACTGAGAACATTGATTTTAGAGCAGAGCTTTGCTCCCCCAGGTGCTACATTTGCAACAGGTGGCAGCAATGGGCATCAGTAAAATAAGTGTAGGGCTGATATCCAATGGATCAGGGAGTTTTGCATCCAATGGCCACTGAGGAAATGAACAGTATGAGACAAAGCTTAGGCAAGGGAAACCTTAAGTAGAGAGCAAAACAAAGGGGTACAGTACTTTCAAGATAATACATAATAGCTAAAGGTTGCCTCACTTTTAGCACAGCTGGGATTTTTTGTTTTGAATTACACTTGGTTTTGAATGACAGATTTGAAACAAACTCTCGAGGCAATGAAGTTTCTCAGTTTCCAGTAAAAGGCATTCCTGAATGGCCACACTGCTCTTGGTGCTGCCCTTCACGAGTCACGCCGTGCATGGATAAGAGGCTGAAAAGAGAGCACGTGGTGAATGCCTGCTGCTGCTCCAGAGGGGTTGTCCCTTAGCAACCCTGGAGCACACACACAGGTACTGTCAAAGTCAAAAGACAAAAAGCAGCACTGAACACGTATAAGCTGCCATCAGGTTTTCTAATTGATGGCTGGATGCAACCAAAAATCCCACTGGCAATGTGGGCGTAAAGACTTTGTTGTTGCTTGGCTCAACAATCCCAGTTCATTCAATCTTTCCTCTTTTCTCCTGCTCCAGTCACACCATCTCTGTTGGTCACACTTCCTCTGAGGTACCGTGCCCAACCATGGGGACAACTGCAATAAAAAACCCAAAAAAGGCAAAACCAAAACAGGCAAGACCTTTAGTAGTGGATTCACATTAAGCCCTGTATTTCTTGAAGACACCTAGAGAAGCTATGTTCCCTTCAGGCTCTTGGAAAACTCAGCAGTAGGTATTAATTTAAGAGTTTTGGTAAGTTCAGTACTTCAAATGATTTTTTTTCCCTTTGAAATACAAGCAGTAGTTAAAAATACTGATTTCTAGTATGACCTATAATCAGGAATTCAGATGTGCAGACTCTGCCAGAAATGACAGAACACACAGGCTGTGACAGCAAAGATATCAGCCCATGCTGGGCCAGAGGACAGAAGTGCTCCTGAAAATCCAACATCCCAGTTTATGCCACTTGGCTGGGAATATTTTGCTTAAAGAATAAGCCTTTACAAATTTGAAAGAAATGTGGTAGATGTTTTTGCTACATAGTTTCCAGTTTACACAATTTTGAAACAATTCTCCTCTTTAAAAATTTAGTCTAATTTGAAATTAATTATTATAAAAATAAAGATGCCCAAAACAGAAGGACATGAATCTTTAAGGGCTGCAAAATACACTGACTTTTAGTTTGGTGCCAGACTGATGCTTTTAGTTGTTTAAAATAGAAAACAAACAAGGGACCAAAGCACTTTTCCACACAATCCTCATTACTATGTTTGGGTCACTGAAACAAATTATAGCACTTGCATGAGACTACAACATCAATACTATGATTACAAATACTTACAAAGGATTAACTACACTTACTACAGGTAGTTTCACTTAGCAACTACTCTGTGTCTTAGGGAGCGGAGTATTCTCTTTATACTGGTATTTATGAGATTGATGCTGTTGAATAAATTAAAATAGAGTCTTAATCCATGATTTTTTAAAGCCACAAAAGGAACCTCTACTAAGCAAAGAAACACACACAACACACTGATCTTCAGAACTTCCAGTGCATATTTGTGTTCTGTGTCTACTATTTTATAAGGAGAAAACGCTACTGTTTAACTACTAAAGAGAATGAAAATAAAATAAGTTTTCTCAATTTGAAATCGTGACATCTCTGGTCATTGAAACACTGTAGTAAGATGAGAGACAGGCAATCAACAACACATAATTACTTGATCTACAACTTCCTCTTGATTGCCAGGGCTTATATAAATAATATATAGACACTACTCCTCCTGCCTGAGAATTAAAACATGTTTTGTTATTTTATAATGGTATCTAGACAGCTAAGGAATGCAGCTACTGGTAAAGGAATCTTCAATGATATCAGCATTTCAATTAATAGAATTAGCTGGCTAATACTTGCCAGTGCTTATGCCTATATTTAGATTTATTTGATAGTTGCAGTAAAATTAATGAGTTAACACATACTGAGAGTGTTTCCAGGATTTGGATCCAGCTACTGAGGAGAAACAGAACCTTGATGAAATTCCTCTTCCTGTTAGCTTCAGCCTGGCCACATCCCAAAGCCTTTTGTGATTTAAATAATTTACACTCAGCCAGTCAAAATGTTCCAGTACCCAACATACAAACCTTGTCACAAGAATTTCAATGGGGAATTAAAGTGCACCACTCCTGTCCCTGACAGCAGCAAGCATTTTGGAGTAAGCACAAGGCAAAGCTGAAAATTACAGTGCGAGACAATCACACCCATTGACTAATGTAACTGAGAACTCTGCAGTCCTTTTTCAAGTGTAATGAATTTGCAAATATTAAGATTCATATGATCACTTCACCTCAGTTTAATTACTCTCCCCAGAGAATATCATATGCACAGCCAGTGCCAGCTGTAATCCCTGATTCACAGTTTAAACACTTATGCAAGATCATCTCCTGCAAGAGAAGAGGGAAGCCCACATTACAGACAGTAAAATTATATGAAGCGGGGAAGGTGGCAAATCTAGGTTTACCAACCCTTGAATTACACTGAATGGTTTTTAACTTGAACTCCTCCTGGAGCACTGCCAAGGATCCGGTATCAAGGGATGCTTTAGAGCAACATATTCCGCATGCAAAAGTGCCAAGAGAATATGTTCGGGAAATTAAATCATTCTGTTGCACTATTCAGCGCTCATGGAAGCCTGAGCAGAGGCTGGTAATTAGCTAATTTCCATGAACTCTGGGCAGAACGGTATTTAAAAGAATTCCAGCAGTATAATCTTGAAGGGGCAAGACAGCCTGGCCTGACTGGCCAGTTATCCTGCACGTCTTGTCATCCCTCTGTCTGAGGCAAGACAAGCCATTTTTAGCTGCACATGGATGGGCAGCTAGATTTCTGAAAATAGCTACATCTGCAATTTTACAGTTAAATATGTAATTTGCTCACAAAGAGTCTAATCACTCTTCCATTTAAGTGGACTGCAAAAGCTGGATCAAGAGAAGCAATGAATCAAGCCCTCATTTCAACTTCCCTGTAGGAAAATAGGCATTAATCTTGGGTTTATCCAACTATCTTTGCAACTGTGACCAGCAGAAGTACCACGGCAGGCAAAGCTGAACTAAGGAGAGCTGCTTTACGTGCAACAGAGCAGCACACAGGCTTTATGGATGCTGGGATAGCCCTTGGAAATACCACAGGTTTCTCTAATTATCTATTAAGGAACACCAACCCCAAGCCCAACAATTCAGAATTATCAGGTACCAAGTACTGTTTGTTCGGGGCAACCTCATTCACAGGGACAATTTACATTCCTACAGGAAACAGCACCCTGCAGGCAGTGATCACCACTGTGGATGAAGAGCTGTGCCTGGGCCTCAACTTATTTGTTGCATTAATAATTTCTTTCTTAAAAAAATGTATGAAGTTAAAACCAAAGCATTTCTTCAGTCAATTTTCTTTGAGAAGGAGTATTTTGAAGTCATTTCCTACAAGTGGTAAACGTTATCTCTACAGATTTTCAGACAGTGCAGGTGAGGGGTTTCATTTTGAAATAACCTGTATATGATGTTTTATCTTCCCAAACTCCAGTTCTCCAGTTTTAGGCCACCTCCTTCCAAGGTTTGCAATGGTAAAAGCATGGTAAGCCAAGACTAAGACCTCAGGTACAATGAACCATATTTTACACAGAGAAGAACAAGTTATAACTGCACATTCCTCTGGTTTTATATTACTAATGATCTGCACATGGCTCCTCAGCCACTGTGGGACACTATCTCTCCATAAGCTGATTAATTTTGTAGGTGCAACATGCATTTGAGAAATAATACTCTTTCTGATGACACAGCTTCATAGCCTGCTAATGAAACACTGGCCCCAAAGCTGTTTTCGAAGTTACACAAACATTACTTCTAATCTACTATTCAAACAACTATTTTGGAATCTTGACAACGAGGAACTAACTTTTAATGCTTTCATAACATTTCAAATTGGAAAAAAAAAAAAAAGAAAAAGGAAAGAAATGTTCTGCGTCAACAGGATCCTCCTCTTTATGGAAATTAAATGCCAAAAGCAAATATGGAATTCCCTCACGTGGCCCTGTTGTTTTCTTCACTGTTTTCCCATAGACTTCAAAAAAGAGATGTCTACACATGGATTTTAAATAAATAAAAAAACCATCCATTGCATATACAAGTCATGTAGTTCTAGCAGTTTTTAAGGTGCCACATTTTCTGAGTGAAGTTCAACTGATCAAACTGGAACAGCACTTTAGGTGAGGTACATTTACAGACATTAATTGCCCAGTAAGTAAATGAGAATGGCTAAAAAGAAAACAGACAAGCTTTGGACACAGAGCCATGTTTTTAGGACTGGACCATCATCATACTTTCCTCACGCCTTGCCTCCTTTCTCCAAACACAAGTTGCTTGTGTCCTTCAAATTCTGACTCCAAAATTTATTCCAATTTGTGGCACCCTTGTTTGTCTTTGTTTGCGAGCCCTTCACAACTTGCTTCTCTGGCAGGAGGCTCCTCTCCCAGGCAATGCCTACCAAGATTCAGTTCAAACCTCACTTCAATCTCCCATTTGTAGGTCCTGTGCTGCCCCAGGCAGTCCTGTTATGCTGCAGTTCTGCAGCAGAAACAGGGTTAACATTTTCCTATCTCAATATTGGCACTACGATGATAAAGGGAGAGAGGAAGGGAGGGAGCAGCTCTAACATGCTCACTAATTCAAAATCTTTGGGGAGTTTGCATGTAAAACTCTGAGCATACAAGAAACAGTCTTTTATTAATCAAACTTGGATGATTTTCTATGCAGATTGAACATCACTGACTTAATAACATTTTGACCACCTTATTGAGTACAAACTGTAAGAGCCAGAGACCTTTCTGTCTGCATAATTTAGAGCATCTTCAAGGCTCTTAATATGGAGAAAATTATAATAGGTAACTTTTTTACTAACTTCCCATGCAGAAGCAAAACACTGATTTTTATAAACTGAAGAACATAAAGACACATTATGCTGCTACATCAAAACACAAATCAAACAACACTTACTTAAAGACACTCCTTTCTTAAGAGCATGTAAAGAACTGGCAACTTTTTAGTCTTTACTATTCTTCATGACATAGGCAATACAAAAATCTTGGATAAGTGAATTACTCGATCCTAAAAGTGAAAACTCCTGCAGCAAACAAACAGTGTTATGGTGGCAAACAAAGCTGATTAAAAAAAATCCCTCAGACCATCAGATATCAGCTTAAAGGGCCCTGTTAGAAAGTGATGGGATGGCTGAAGAGCGTGGGAAATATGTTTGTGTGTTGGCTGCACCTGCAAAGCTCAGCTTGCAGACATTCATGCTGAGGGTAAACAAGGAGTCAGCCGTGCAGCTATTTGCAGAGTGTGCACTTCCAAACATCCCCTTCCATGTATAAAAGCCAGAACTGAAGGGCATATTTATGCCTCTGAAGTGAAAAACTGAAATGATGAGCCTCATACTGCAGATTGGCCACGAGAACCCCCAGCTTTCATTCCTGCACTGGTAGAGCCCCTCCTTATTCCTGCAAACCAAGGTCTGACACAGCCACAGCTTAGTGGTAGATGGTCTGATGGTCCTTTTTACTTTGTGCTTTAGGCATCTGCCTTTCCAACACCAGTTTCAGAGGAAAGGGAAATCAATTTTGAGAAACAAGAAGCGGCACTGAAGAATTTGCTCAATATGACCTAGGCACAGTGTTCCTCCCACTATTGAACAGTCCACCAGTAAAAGTCTGTACCTACAAAGGGCTTTTTAGTTGCTAAAGCCACAGGCACGATGGGCAAAGAAAAGAAGTGACAGGTCATGACAAGATAAGGAGGTGTAAACAGATATCTGACTGGGTTTTTTTACAGCAAAACATAAAAAACATCCCCAACAATATTAAAAGAGTTGCTATGCTCTGCTGCAAGCTTAGTGATTCCTATCTCTGTATTTTTCAGGCTGTTACTTTATATTTGGTTAAGTAAACTTTGTATTTGGTCAAGTAAACTCAGCATACCAAAACATTGCCAAACATGGTAAGACAGTAAGGGAACTGAGTCAAAAGGCATTGTTTGAAGGGAAAATATAGATGGATGGGAGGATACTTGCATATAAAACATCAATCAATTATGCAACCATCTGCATGACTCAGTAGATGTGAAAAAATTATTCTCCCGAAGGAATGTGCTTAAAAACATACGGAATAATATTATTTCTCCCTAAGTTTCCTCTACTCTGAACTACTTCTGTCCATTTAGCAAACACAAAGGGGCTTCACTGCTTCTATGGATTAGAGAACATTTCAATAAACCTTGGTCTCTCACAGGAAATGGCAAGAACAAGATCCCAGCCTGTTGCTGTTTCACCCAGGCTTTACTTCCCACACTAACTCCTGCTATCCAAGTATGAAACTTTGTCAACCTGCTATGCCCAGACCTGCAAAAAGACTGTACTGCTTCATAGGACATAATCCCATAACAAATGTTCCCCTTTTTTGGAATCAAGTAACACACAGAAGCTGCCACCCTCCAGGTAATCGTCAAGCCCTTGTAATCTGCATCACTGTGGAACAGTCATACATTTGTATCACAGATACAGCTCTTCAAAATGGCTCAATATTCCAGCCATCAAAAGAATTTCACTCCTTTTCAGGCTCCTGATGAAGTGTGTGAATTTTCAAGTGCTCAGCACCCAGTGAGAACAAACAGTCCTGTTTGTATCACTTGTACAGCAATTGGCCATTTCTCTGAGGACATTATCAAAAGCTGTTCCAGCTTTGTTCTTTTCGACAGCATCGCTGCCTAATGGCACCAAGCATTTCCTGCAAAAATAAAGATAGCCTCACTTAGCTTTTCAAAATAATCGATTTGAAAAACTGGGGCAGAGAACATGTGGAATGTATTAACTTGTCCTGATTTCGTGGAGGAACTGTCAGTCGGTTTGTGCGAGAGCAGGGCTGTTCTCTCACTGCAAAAGCCTTGCATTTCAGGAATTCAGAAACTGGCCTCAGGGAAAAAAATAAGTCCTTTTCTGCTGAACTCAGACATAAAAGGATTTGAGCTCAGAGGTTCTTTGCTTTCTAAAAAAAAAAATAAGTTCTCTAAAATACGAGTACATTTCGATAACTTGTGCAAGTCATAAAAGCAAGTTTACACAGCCTGGTGCTTCCCCCTACACAAAAGATGTTTCTGTTGCAATTATAGTTAAGAAACAAGAGCCAAGTGTGCTGACTGAAGCATAGGGGATGCTCCAGAAAAGACTGTTTTCTGCTTAATAATCTGACAAAAACAAGGAAAGCAGAGACTTGGCATTACTGTTTACCATCACTACTGTTAATTTGACTGTTCTTCAGTACATGTGCACATATTCGTGGGCACCTTTTTTACAGGAAGTTGCTTCTGTAGAGGCAACAAGTGATTTAGTAATAAAAATGAATTCAACATAAGCATAAAATCTTAATATTTTCTTCCCCTCCATTTTTCTTATTTTGGACAAGCTTTCCCCCCCCCTTTTCTGCTCAATCCTGAAAGATTGGCCAAATTTAAGTACTGCTTCTTGACTTCTATTTTGGCAAACAGCTTTAAAGGGAGCCCTCAAATAATGAATAGCAAAACTGCAGTTATGGAACTGAAACAAACCCTAGGTAATAAGAGGGAATAAGCACTGCTTGCAGAGACTGCTTCCCATTCGGGAATCACTAAAAAGCTAGAGAATTTCAGTGGTATCAAGGTACCTTCAGGTCTCTCAGTCCCTCCCATTCCAAAAGCCTCATGCAAAAATGCAAAGCCTTCACTACTGACTCCAACACATTCAGTTCCTTGGTCAGTAATCTCTCCACGGTGGAGTGGTATTTTAATCTTTATAAAACTTCAAGTAATGGTAACAGTTTTCAAATTCCCAAGGGTCAAATTTTAGCTTTAAATTATGCCTCTGTTAACCTTTTGTATTTTCCCACTTTGCCACTTCTCCCCTGGTCTTCTGCCTACTGTCCTTCGTGGTAGCTCCTCCAGTTCAGAAAAATCAGCAGAGCTGTAACTTACTCTAATTTTGATGCTCATGCATTGCAAATATGCTCACAGGGAAACCTGGGCATCACCCTTAAGACAAGGCAATTCAGTGCAGGTAAAAAATGCCAGAGAGTTCAATAAAGTTATCCGAGAATGCATAAAATATGCAGGTGAGGAGAACAGCAACAGAAGCTAAAAACAGATGGTATATGAGATGGTACTGAAATCATCACTTACAGCACTGAGGTGAACTGCAGGCAAAGCACCACACTGCAAAAGCATTACTTCAGCTCATGCTCAGCACAAATCGAACTGCAATCCACTGAGAAAACATCCTTCACTATTCTGTGAGTTTACAAAAATGCAAAGACTTCACTTCTCCACTATAACGTTATAGCCTTGTTTTCTAGCAAACTGCACTCAGATGTTGCTCCTCTGACATCATTAATCTCCATGGAAACCTTAGAATAACTGTTGGCCTGAAATAGGTTCTGTCATCCCAGATCAACTCTAAAGTAGTCCAGCAAAAGATCTTATATCTCATTTTTCTGGCTGTACATTTTTACCAGTGAGCACAGCTGAAGAGTTACAATTCCTGCAGCAGCTCTGAAATAGAGCTTTCATTCCTAACAATCAGAACATACACAAAGTGAACTATTTTTCCAGTTGAGGCTAAGATACAGAGATTCAAAGATTACCTACTTCTAGAGTAAGATGTAGACTTGAAAAAATAAACCCAAAAGATGGGTCTGCATGGAATTTTAGAAGATGATTAAAGCTAGGAGACCAGGCTCCTAAAATTCCTCGGTATCTGCACAGCATTATCCCCTTACAAGAAGGGAGCAGGGCAAAGCAAAGAGATTTTTCTAAAGGTATTTTTTTTAAAATTTACTTTTGGGGGTCATTAGGGGAATGTCTATTTTAAGTGGAGTGCAACCAGATGGGTCATGTTGGGTTTTTCTTTCTCCTTCTCCACACCAATGCAGCCACTCTCTGTGACTGATGTCCCCAGCATGGGGTCAAGGCAGTTACTCAGGGATGTTCTACCCAGCAAACAGGTCCTCTGGAAGCGAGTTTTGTGCTGAGTTAAACTGACAGAGATATAGAGATATCCTAAACGTCACAAAAGCTGTTCCCTTGGCAAGAAGCCACGTGCAGGAATTGGTTCTACAAGGAAAACACACTGCCTGGGTGTATACAAATGCATATGTTACACAGATATATAAATAATTAGACTTCTCACAGACCAAAATCAAGGAAGTAATCTGGAAAAAGGAGATTTGAGACATGCATAGCTGCAAGTGTCACGCTGCACGAAAACTTGCTTTCTTGAATGTAATTCAGTCATTGTTACGAATTTCTGGGGATAATTAATGAATTGTGACATAAATTTTTCTGAGATGCGAGCAATAAAACAAAGAGAAGCAAAAGAAAACAAGGAGGGAAAATAAAATAGTATATAGACATTTGTACTGATTCATTTTCAACAGTCCTACAAGGAGTTACCTCCACTTACAGCTGCAAGTACTTAAGACATTTCGAGAAAAAAAAAAAACAAAACAAACAACCAAACCCTTAATTCCTCAGCTCTGATCTTCCCAACATTAACTCTTTCAAGTCATTCCCTGATCACAGTTTCTTTCTATTCTGGGCAGAAAGCTTCTTTTATTGTGTATTTGTCCACTTTCAAATCCAATCAAGTCCTGGGGGCTCTCTGTATGGTTTTTTTTTAGCTACTATGGTCATATGGTACAACAGAAATGCCTTGGTATAGGGATGTTGACAATCTCACCTGCTGGAGTAACACTGCTGGTGTCTGAGAACATCCAGGTTCACTGTTGAGTCTGGATTTTTTTTGTTTCACTGCTTGTTTTATCTCAGCAGCATTTAGATGTGTGCTAGGCAGAACTGGCTGAACTTGGTGGGTGACTTATTGATACCATCTCTGTTGAATTTAGGAGTTCATTTGTTAATGAGTAAGCTGCTAAGTGAAACACTAGAGACCCACAGTGTCACATCAATTCATAAGGAGATATAAATATAACCCTGAACAGCAGCTTTGTCGTGTGTCATAGGAGACAGAACTGAGAAAACACGATCCTGCGCTCTCTGTCTTTGCAAGGCAGGACACAGACTGTGCTAGGTCTGAGGACAAGCCTCAGTTAATCATTAACCATCCCTCTGCACGCTTCCCAAGTGTCAGGCCCTTTGAATACCTTAGTCTTTTATGAGGGAAAGGAGGATAGGGGGTACACATCTGATGAATGAGATGCTGGACTGGGACCCTCAGACAGTAGCTGATGTGTTCAAAGCCACACGCTCTCGGATTTTGACCCTTCTCCAAGTAACAAGCAGGAGGAACAAGGCAGCTGCATGGTGACAACCTTACTACTGAAGTTCTGGGGAAAGAGGAGTGAATCCACCAAAACCTGAAGCCTGGATGATGCCAGCTTTACAAGCATGTGGCACAGCAAGCTCTCACCTTTTTCTCACTGTATAGGAGCCAAATATGCTCCCCAGTCTTTGTGCTTGCTACTGATTACAGGGGTAGAGTCAACAGGATGCCAGCAAACAGAGCTTGTCTAACACAAGAGAGGAAAACAAATGCTAGACAGCCACGATTTTTGCTCCCACTGGGAGTTCCTTGTAGTTTGGTGGATGCTGTGCCTTGCACTTACTTGCTGACAATGTAATATCACCTCTGCAGTTTGGATTTTTGCCCCAAAGAGAAGAGAAGCAACAAACACTGTTTTTAACTCTTAAATGAGCATCCATCCAATAACACAGTGATCATATAAGGCCCAGTCAAGGATCCCACCACCAATGGTGGCCATGAGGTGATAGCCAGGGGAGTGTACCTGACCAGACCAAGCATGGAATTCCACTTTTCTCAGAATATTCTTCTGCAGTTTCCTTCTCAGAAAAAATAAGCAGTATTTTTGTGTGTTAAATGGTTTTCTCGATGAGTTTTTCCTGCATAATCAACTTACTAAATTCATAAGAACAAGCTCTAAACGTCATGAAACCAAGATAACAGATATATAATCTAATCTGCTTACTCTGACTAACATTCCACCCTTGGAAGCCACAGGTGCCCAAGGAGAGACAGCAGCAGGATTGCTGCCCACGCCTGTGTCTATATATTTTCTTCCAGGCCTCCCTTCATTTTTATGATGGCCTCAAAACTGTGGAATCACAGTGCAACATGAGAATACAAAACCTTTCAACCAGAAGAATGACTCAGTAAATTAGATTAGAGCTAGAGCAATAAATTGCTGCTTGTGGGTTTTTTTCCCCCTCTAATTCTCAAAGCCTGGCCCACCTTCCTTTTTCTCTGGCTCCTACCTCTGAGAGCAAGAAGTTACGAAGCCTTAATAACCCCGCTGCTAGCACGAAGGAGAAATTGCTTGGTTCTTTCTCCCAAAGAGGCTTTTATGAAACAGTCAGACTTCACCAGCTCAGCAAACAGAATACAAAACACTGCCTGTAGCAGAGAACATCAAGGTAGGACAAACTTGAAGCACAGAATGAAAGGGCGAGTAATTTTTTTTTTTTTTGTAGCAACTGATGTTAAATTTCACAGAGGGAGGACTCAAGTTTTTGTAACAAACAAGACGACCTGGTTGCTTTTGTTACCAGTCCTCTCCACAGTAAGACGTCTCATTCTGGTCTTACAGCAATTAACTCTAACAAACAGAAGCAGCAGGGAGACAAAGGGAAGAAAAAAATTCACAAAAGACGACTGAACTTCCAGGCATTTATGAAACAGATTGAGGACCAAAAGAGGCAACATCTGAAAAGGTGACATATGTATCTTTGTGAGGCAAAAGCTCTGGCTGTACCAACACCCTGACATTGCAGCTCAGAGTGGAGCACCAGGGTGTGTCAAAACCAGGAGTTCATTAATTGCTGTAAAGGCACTGTGTCATTTTATTATACAAGGAGCACCAAACACAACAGTTGAAATGTTTTAAAGGAACTCTGTATTTTTAAATAATTGCTTATTGAATATAAGCTCTCATTCTCAGTGCTTCCAGCAAGCCGCTGTGCTAAACAGATCTCATCCACTGTGCAATCTTATGTACTTAATTAAAATTTAAAAAAGCTCTCTAATACCTGTTATTTCAAGGACCTCATGTGCAGGTTTTTACTTTCAGGATTGCTATGAGAAACCTATTTGACTACAAGAGAGGTTCAAACAAGCTTCCAAGCCACACATAAAATATTCAAAGCCAGCAAGGACATCATAAGGTTTAATTACAGAAAGCAAATGCAGTTGATGAATATGAGCCTTCCTGGGTCACAGGATCACTGGACTTCAGTGCTGAAGCTTGGTTTGGTTTAAAATTAATATTTATTTATATTTCTTAAAGAGCACTTTAAAACTAAGTCCAAAGGTAACCTAATCACTTTTGGAATTTTGAAGCTTAAATGATTGGAGACTCATTTTCTTTTAGGATACACACACACACATAGGCACCCACATGCACAAAACCACCCCTGCAGCTCCAGAACAATACAAATGCTTTTTGAACTCTTGGACAGCCTGGATAATATTGTTCTGCCATAGCCAAATACTTCATTATCCACTTGATTTCTGAACAGCATGTGTTCTGCTTGGCCCCACATGGATGCCAAAAATGACTTGTGTTGCTGTTTGCCAGTTGCCATGCTATTGTCAACTCTGCCACCCTTTGGGAATACAACATCCACCCACAATTTCTCAAATTTGCATTTGCAAGCTCTGCCCGGCACCAGCTGTATTTTCCAGGAAAATGGTAACATTTTTCAACTGTTCTAATGCCTGTTTTTTTAATAGTAACAAACAGATTCAGGTTAGACACTAACAGTGATGCTTGAGTCATGTGCAATGGCAAAGGGGAAAGCCAAGAGACAGCAATACTCTGGTATATCCATGGGGAATATAGAGCTGAGACAATACAAGTTGTTTGGCCTGCAGTTAAACTTATACTATGGGTGAAAAAGGCAACTCTAGGCAATGCCTGTACAAGGTAGTACTCTCTCCTCCCTCATTGCTGACTATGTGTAGACTTTTCTGCATAGCACAGCTTGCAGAGAAAAAGATTGAAACATTCCCAACTGCCCACTATGAGATTCACTTGGGTAATCCAGAGCCCCTGGTGACACTGGTCCTGCAGAGGACAGCATTTAAGCAGACTGGCTACTTGTAGTCGTTGTTACACAGTTTATCACTGAAACTCATCCTCATTTCTCCAGGAGAATTTAATAGATTAGAGACCATAGCAATGGGTTCCCACAACAGGTACACGTTAAGGAGCAAGACATCCAAACCACAAGGCATTGTCTAGAGGAACAGTTACTTTCCATTGGGCTTGAAAAATTGGACTTTCTGGATGAAAAAAAAAGTACTTCTAAATGTGGGTCACTGATTCCTATATTTCTTATTAGTCTTCAGGCTTTGCACTCAGCAGTTTCATCGGGTGCCAGTGACACTCGTGACACTCGTCCGTGGCAACAGAGTTCAAAATTCAATCATGGAGAAGTCTCCCATTTAGCAAGAGCAAGAACTGGATGGAACTCTTGGCTGATCTTTTTATTGGCCTGGTTTTGTCATGACAATTACTGAGGTTCCCACGAATCAAACAAGAGCTGGGAAAGTCCAAAAGCTATGTTATGGTTTTGTTAAGCTGCACTTTGGGAGTGTGTCAGGAATCCCAGCAGCTGCCTAGGCAGCCCTGCTATCAGAGGTGTGTTTCCACCTGCTGCTTCACAAAGTTCCTCTTCACAAGCTGGTCATTTACATGTCGTGACCTGTGACTGCTCCCTCACAAACTGTGCAGGCTCTAAATGTGGAAATAACACTGTCAGCTATGGCAGAACCTGCCAGACACCAGTTTCCCAGTGCAACAACCCCTGCCCCACATGATACAGTTGACCCCCACTGTTCCCCAAGCTGCACTCCCAAGGTGTCTCTTTTGGGTCTTGGGTCTCTTAAGTTACTGGATCAGATAAAAAAGACTCCAGTGACAATACCAGCTCCCTGACCTTCCTTCCCACATCAGCCAGTTGTTCATGTCTCTGTACCAGCCATGACACACCACAGTACAAAAAAGTGTGTGCGTGTTTTCCTCTGTTCTTAAGAATAAAATTGGCACCTGATGAGGTTCACGGTCTGACATTTCCACAGAAAGGTGGTGGTGGGTTGACATTTTAAAACATTATAAGCCAGTACTGCTGTGAAACACATAAGACCTAGAAATTACATGCTGAAGTAATTTTTGTTGAGTAATTTTGATACTCCTAATCATCATACTAATTACAGGATAAATATGTGAAGCCAAGTCATATACCTATATATATATGTATACACACAATTGATTGAGAGTCATACAATAGTGGACTAAAAGTTTGAATTGATGGACTGAGAGAGGGACAGGCTCCATCAGCACCACATTTGCAAATGCTACTCAACTGTGATTTCTAGTTTAGGAGTGAGCAACTTACAAAGGAGTTCTGGGCTGGATGGATAAACAGAGGTCTAATTAGAGTGATGTGCTGGGAAGCTCTTCCTTCTGTGAAGCAATAAAACAAGGTGGTCACTGTAAAACCTGGTGTTACCTGCTAGATCTCACTATTGCAAAAACACCCCTCCCATAGTCCACAGAAGTACAGTATCCAGACAAAGACTTCAGAACAGGATTTGGTTATGCCACTGTTAAATCCTCCGTGGGAAACATTTTGCTATATAACCCTGCACAGAAAGAGATCAGTGATGGCTGGCGGTGTTGGAAGCTCTGGATGAGGCATTGGAAGCTCTGGATGAAGCATGCCATTTCCCACTGCACCATGCCAGGACAGCTTTTAACATGCATAAAGCATCCTGAATGATTAATAAATCATCACAAAGGAGCAGCTGAGCAGAGCTGCCACATTTATATCTCCCCAGAATAAATGCTAGCTGATTTTAATTGTGTTTCATGTCTTCCTTAGACAAGCAATATAAACTTGGGAAGATTTCACTTCAGAATGAGTAACAGACGGGCTCCAACAGCAGGGGACTGCTATCACAGGAGCAGAGCATGAGCATGACAAAACAGGAGGACAGTGATCCTTCTGCACATCCACTCCTAAGGTTTCTAAGCATCTTGCCTATGTGGCCAGGTTTCACCCTATTGCAGCTAAAATGTTTAGCCCTGTTAGTATCATCTGTATTTCACAGAGCTGCAGTCATAGGCCACATGCTACTCTGTCTGGCATTGTAACAAATCAGAGCCAAAGTCATTCCGTGTCCCAAGCAGCCCATGGGAAATGCTGCCAGAGATACTCTGGATAGCTAAACTGGAGGGGTATGGGGTACCTTGGAAACTGTGAGGTTTCCAAGAGGAAACTCTTCCTGCACAAGAGCCCTAAACCAGTGGTTTGTTTATAGAAAAGAGACTTTCTGTGAGAAATGGAAGAAATATATGCAGGCAGCTCGTCAGATGTTGTGGTGGTATCTTTTGCTGCAAGAGGCTGCAAAAAGAATATAAAGGTCTTGAGTTCAGAGTGGAAAAAATGAACAACAAAGGGCTGTGTCATGGACTTATCAAAAGTGAGAGTATGTTTCCTATTACAGAGAGAGAAACAGAGCAAGAGTGACAGCCATTAGGAATCAAGGTGAAGAGCCCTGAAGTACAAAAGGGTAGCTGATGTTTGATGTACAAGAAGCCAGGAGAGGAAGAAGCAAACGGGACAACGAAACCATCAAAGAAACGGGCTAAAAATTGTGAAATCATTTCAAACTGGTGAACTAAGATTGCACTTATCAAGGCAAGTTTGTTACAGTAACAGGAACATAACACAGTAAGAATTAGGGGAAACAACTAGATGTGTGCACAGATAAGAAGCTTTCTCCAGCAGATGTTAAGCATCTGCCATGCAGTTCCCTCATGCAGCAGTCTTCAGGCTGTGACCCAAAGATATCTGAGTAACTAATACAATTATCAGTCAGAGAAGTGTTATGGTGGTGCTCACAGCACTGGAAGTGAATCAGGGGCAAGAGGGAAGTAGCAGAGAAATCTGGGGGAGACCAAGGAGGACAAAGAAGGTACTGGAGAGAGAGTGCACGGAAGGTGAAAATGGCTCTTTGCTGTGTGTGTGAATTTAAGAGAAAACTGAAGATGAAGAAGGAGATTGAATACAACCAAGTGCACCAACAATAGATGGAGCTGTGAGATAAGAGGAAAAAAAATAACCTTTAAGGGGACTAATTAAAATGGCAATTCTGAAAATGAAGGCAAAAACTCCTACCTTCATGGGAAGGCATGACAGACAATCCACAAGAGCTGTTTGGTATGAGCTTGACAGCCATACCAGGGCAGCAGAAGGAGCTGAAACAACCTGTCACTCTTTTTTCCTGCCCTTAGATGAGCAAACACTGCTCATGCCTAACACAGGTTAAATCCCTGCCAGCTTCCTGTCAGCCAAGTGCCAAGATCAGCCAAGCACTAGGCAAACACAAACTCGACCTGATTTAACAACCATATTGAGGGGTCGTGCAAGTTCTCCATACTTTGCACTCCACACTACATGCTAATGCCATCTGAATTTCTGCCACAAAAGCACAGACAAAAACTTTGTACTGTTTTCTGAGTTCTCTTAAAAATAAAGGAATTCACTATCAGAAGCCTGTTTTGATCTTTGGAAAGGAATAAGTAATACTTTGAGATAAAGGCTAACAAACACGATATATAAAAAGATCTGCAGAGACAAGTGGTATCACTCTATTACCATTAGGAAGTCTATAAATGTACTTCAACACAGGCTCTACTTCATATCCACATTCAAAACAAAGCTGGACAACTATAATAACTCCAGATGGAACCATAAATTTTACTTGAAACTTTTCTGTAAACAGGAAAAAAACAAAGCCTGGTCCTGCATAAAACAGGTTCCTGTATTAGGCAACATTCAGTGAGCCTGTCAAGTGTCAGACAGCTTCATTTGTCAGGGACCTAACAACTGGTTTAGGACAGACTTTGACATCTCATCCTTCTGTGAACATCCTCTGAAAGATGCAAGTTCATGCTTATATGGAACTAATGCACAAAAATGAAATAGCTTCTAGCCTTGTTCACTGGAGATCACAGTAAGGCTCCCATAACAACAAGCAACAAAAGGGAAATTTTATATCAACTTTAATTCCTATTTCCCCTCCCCCAACTTCAAAAGCAATCTCTGGTCACTATTTTTCAAGAAAAGAACTGGACCCTCCAATGCAATGCCACAAATCTTTTTGGAGGAGAGAGCACACAAACCATCAATCAACATTATCAGAGCCATTTTCCAGAGACCTGGAGAAGAGCCTGTGTCCAAAAGCTTAATGGTTGGTCTCTGCAGTGAGCCTCATGAAAGATACCATCTGCTTTTACAGATCTTGCTTTTTAACATAAAACCCAGAAAAAAATAAGCACCCAATTGGCAATATTTACTAACAATTCCCAAGAGGTGGCACTGAGGCCTAGTAATGTTGCTTGGTGCTAATTGCAGGCCGGGGCCTACTTAAACCAGCTGCCAAATGGATTGTCAAATGGGAATTCTGTGCACAGCTACAGGAGAATACATTAAAGTATATGATTAATTTTATCAACAATAACAGACAGGGTAAGTTTCAGTTTGTAGTTACATAAATGAGTCTACAGTCACACAGCTTGCCTGCTGTACATCAAGCAATCCATTCCTCTTATTTTTGGGAAGCTGAGCTTTGAATCATGTTGTGTAATTTATAAATCACCATATTGAAACCTGCTGATTATGCCATGCGCGTCAGTACTCAGCTAAGTAATTTCCAGGCACAGTGGAAACCACAGAACTGTTCTTGGGCCCTTCAGACTATTGACAGACATGCTAATTATTTGCTACTTAATAGTAATGTGTAGCTAGATGTAAATTACAATATGGTAGGGTTGGTTAAGCCCTTTGTTATTTAACACGTTTTACACGTTATTTTTTTCAAATCAACATCCTGTCAAAGACACAAATGGCAGTAGCTCAACACAGGAAAGAAAACTACCACGGCCAGACCCTGTTCCTCACTGCTACCAGTGCGGCACTTGAGTAACAGAGCCAAGGAAAATAATCCAGGATGAGCAAATGCACAGCTGCCACTGCGAAGTCCTGCTTCCCACCACAGAGCCTCTGCATCTCCACACTCAGGGAACCTTGATCCTGAAGACTTGTCAATAAAGAGACCACAACAAAGGGGTTTGACACACAGCTAACAACCTATTCAAATGTGAACGGCACTAAGTGGATGACCAGGAAAAGGAACCCAAAAGGGAGGGAATAGCAAACACTTTCTGTTTGTTTCTAAATGCTCAAACATTCAATTTGCTGTAAGAGAACACAATAAAAAATAATGGAGCAATATTTAGGTCTAACAACTGCCAAAGCCAACAGCACAAAATCTCTCTGGTCCCCAGTGTAACTAGCCAGCTGTACAGTATGCTGAAAGTTGAAGTATTTTATTCTTACTGAAGCAAAAAAAATTGTGTCTGGAAGCGCTGCAGTAGAATTCCAGGCAGAGCACTAATTTCTGCCATAATACAAGGACTGCTAGACCATTTGGAAATTTAATAAGAAGGCCAGTATTCACAACAACACTGCTGGATGAGGGTTCAGGAAAGAGAGAGAGTGCTGTTTGTCTTTTCTTCAAGAAGAGTTTTCTTGATAGATTTTATGACCGCAAAATAGTCCTGGCCAAATCACATGGATCAAATCTTCCTAATTTTGGCACCTAGTAAAAGACATGTTCTTAGAAACATTCCTAAAAACCCTGTAGCAAACAAGAAGGGAAAGTGGGGAGTTTGTCCATCCAAGTGTGAACAAGTGTCATCCAAGTGTGGGGAGTTTGTCCATCCAAGTGTGAAATCCAACTGTGCATTAGGCCCTTCAAAGAATATACATGAGCCATACAAGGAACACATGAATTATACAAGGAACACAGGAATTACACAAGGAACACTGCTACTTATTTTAGGGAGCCTGCTTCACCAGTTGCTGACCATTACAATTTCCCAATGGCAAAGACATTTTACAATGTCTTGATTTTATTTCAGCAGGGGAAAAAAAATCCAACCAAACCCCACCTATTTCCTTCTTTTTTCTTATTTTGTATATGAGTTCACTGATGAGGCTTAAGGTTTGGATTGACAAACAGATACATGACCACAGCTGAAGGAATAGCAAATTACAGTTGAATGAGGAGAAACAGGAATTTGAGTTGGGACAGGGAACTGCTAAGGAAGTTTTACACCCAAGGCAGTACAACACGAACCTGCATCCTCCCATTTCTATTTCATGCAGGTCAGCACACTCACCTTTTTCTTCAGCACTGCCTTATGTGTGCTTTAATTGCATCAGGCTAACAAGCAGTTGACATCTTACAAAATGTTGGAACTAGGGATTGATGTTTTAAGGGATGTAAAGGCTGGCATTTCAAGCTGCTTTACAATGGTGAGGGACACAGACTTCAACAGAGGGTCGTAAGAGGAGCAGTAAAAATCACATCTGAACTGATGTGGGGAAGTGAGTATTCCAGAGCTTGAGATTCCATATCTGATGAGATTCTGATTCTGTATTTCTTAAAAGAATCAGCAAACAGTAACATGTTAACTCCATCTAGAGTAATACATGGAAAATAGAGAACTCTCATTTGCTGGACTTTGGACTTGCTGCTTCTCTTTTGACTCAGGCATCTCTGTGTTGGCTCTGGCAGCCACACGTGTTGCAGCCAGTGACCTGCCCACCATCGTATCCCCGGTGTGAAATCCAGGATTCACGTCTGCCAGCAGGGATACTTGCACCAATGCCAACAAATCATCACACAGGTTCTACAACTGGGGTAAAGGAAAGAGTACAGAGAGATGGATCTTCCAGGAACGTTCTGCTTTTAGCCTGGTCTCCTGCCACACTGATTTTAGGTGTAGCCTCAGGGTATCTACCTCTATGCAGCCTTGTCACCTTGTCCCCCTCTAGGGGGATTACTCTATACCACAGAATATCCTTAGATTCTGGGCATGCTGCTCCTGTACACACTTTTGGTATCCAAATCCCTCCCATTCCTCTTTGCAAAGACTCAAGTTTTAAATCTCTATGCCTATTCAGGGTGTCCAGCAACAAGTTTGTTCTGTAGCCTTAAGTCTTAAGAGCTCAAGAAAAACTCATTATGTCTTTAAATGACAGTTACACATCAGTCCTCCTTCCCTCAGCACTCAATCTTTTATATTGTTTTTCTCCATTCAAGTTAGATTATTCAAGGAATCACTGATTCCTTCCCCAGTGACTCAGGAGTGATAAAAAACCTGCCACTGCATAGCAGGAACGCTGAAATCATTGCCCAAAAATGATCAGCCAATACTGGGGGATTAAAACAGGACTGTGCACTCCCTTCTCCACACTCAGCAGGTGCCATTAGTGAGGTCCTCAGACTTTTTCCATGCTTCCCAAGTACAGCAAAGCTTAAGGGATACCCTTCCCAGAGTTCCAGGCAAAGAAAAGTGGTAAAGAAGCAAAAAAGGTGGGGATGTCTTGCAAATGGACCCAAATTTTGTGCTCAAAAGGTAGAAAATATACACATGGAACAGAAATGAAGTGCTAAACCATAGCTAGTCTGCAACCAATGAAAATAGACCAGAAACAGAAAATACAAATAGAAATTTATTTATATTTGCTGATAGCAGGGTGCTCTGAGTAGCACAATTCTGTGAAGGACTGCAAAGAAAAAAAATTAAGCAGAAATACCAAGTGATGATTCCCAAAATTTTCACTTTATGGTCTTAAGAATTAAACCTAAAAACAGTGGCCCCAGTATGGCTGCAAAATAATTTATGAAGTTATTTACATGTGGGTAGTTTGAAAATATAAAAAGGTTGTGACACCATAACACAGTCACAGCAAAACAATATAATCTCAATAAAATAAGCAGCGTATTTTACAGTTAGTATATCTGCTATTTCCTTTTCCTTCATAAAACTCAGAATAAAACATTTTCTCCTCCACATCCTTTTTCCACTGCTGATATGAAACTGCACTTCTGCACGTACATGCACATAATGGTGTCCTATTTATATTTTCGGTTTTTTGAAAATATTTATATTTTCTGTTAGCACAACAGGCATCTGTAACAACACAGAACTCACTAAACTTTCTGCCAGGTTTCCCATTTCAAGCAGCATTCCTGTTGGAGCTTAGTCATGATAAATGAGCTCTGAATATTTTCATGTCTTTTGAACGGTAATGGTTTCAGCACTGGAAACTTTTTAGTCAAAGAAAAGCTCATGAACACGCACAAATATTCATGATCTCACTATGGTCAAATGATCCTGCTTAGAATCCTGAATAAAAACATATACAGACATTTAATACTGGAATAAAGAAGTTCCATTCTTAAGAGCATTAAGTTAAACATTTCCAGTATAAACAGTAAAAAACCCCCAAACTATGATGACATTCTCAGTTTGATGTATTTAGCCATGTAATAGATAACACTAAAAAAAAGAAGTGTATTTTTAATGGAAATATGCAAAATTGCAGAGAGACAAACATATACCTTCTTCCAAGTGGTTGGGCCATATGATGTAAACAACTGAAATTTCCACTTAATTTAATAAGACAGTTTTGGCAAAGACTTTAATTCTAAGTTCACTACTAAAATGACAAATTTTCATTTATCACCTAATCAATTCTACTCAGCTTCAGTGTATAAATTACATCTCACTCAAACTTTATGCTAACCCTGCTCTGTTTTGTAATGGTTTCCAATAAAATGCCACAAAAAACTTCATGGTTCATTCCTATTCATAATGATTTCCCATGAAATTTTATATAGAAGATTATCCAACATAATTAATTTAAAAAAAAAAAAGCAGACTGTCAAGTTCTTCTTTCTAACTGTCACTGTCTGAAAATAAAAAAAAAAAAGGATTAGTCCAAAGCATCCTGCATTGAAATTATGTTGTTAGTTCAGTGTGTTCTCATAAGAAAAATTTATATACAATATTTTCACTTAGGACTTCTAAGAAGACCACTTGGAAATTGCATGAGGTTCACTCCAACACAGAAGGGTCCTGATATTTTCATCTTACATACATTTAAGCCTATGATTGCACTCATCTCAGTGAGGCTTGCCACGGAAAAATAGCAAGGCATACTTTTATACTTTTCAAAGTAAATTTGCTGTCATTTTGATGAAAGAAATCCTCCACATGAAAAAGCTTGACAGCAACAATTTTGGGGTTTACTTTTCTTACAAAAATACAGGCAATAGTCTGCATAGGCACTTTATACTTTTCTCAAAGCCTCAACCTCCTAAAGCCACGAAAAATTCTTTCCAAAAGAAAGATGCTTCTCTTCAGACATTCTTAGAATTCCCCACGATCATTACTGAACAGAGGGACTATTCATGGTGATCTTATCACTCCCACATATTATATATAGTCCAGAGTCTGCTCCAGTGCAGGCAGGTGGAATGCAAGTGATTTCATCTGGACTGCACTCGGAGCTCATGGACCCAATTACGAAGCTGGATGGAATGAGTTGGGGGAAAACACACGAAATAATTTACAATACAGTTATTTGGTGCTTTAGGAGGATCACAGATGAAGTTGCATCGGTTTTCTTTCTTAAAGCCAACCTCTCTGATCTCTGATATTTACCGTAAATTAAGAATACAGAGGGAAACCAATGAATTCATATTTGTTGCTGTTTACAACAGGTGTATCATGAGAGCTATAAAACCACAGCTGAGCTGTGGAACTACAACCAGGTTTTTTAGAACTGGTGTGTGAGTTTTTACCAAACTAAACTGCCCAGCAGGAGATAGTTCACAACCTTGTTCACTTCCTCCTTTCCCCTGGACTCCACAAGGCTCTCCCAACAAACTGCATTCCTGATTTTTGCAGGCTACAATTTCTCCCAGGGACACCATTTTTCGAAGATTTTTTTGTTGTGAATCAGACGATAAGAATGATTCTGAAATCAATGCAAATCCTGTCACTAACTTAGGGAGAGCTAGGATTTCATCCAAAGAATGTTACCATATGCTATTTAACATTATCTGTAATGTAAACTGTGATGTGAAATATAGTCTGACTGTTAAAAGAACCAGAAAATTGTCTAGCCACTTCTTGGTTCACCATATTTCCTATTTATAGCAGGAAATTGAGTTATTTCCTGCTATAAACTCAAGCTCCTTTTTTTTGAAGTCTCTGTAAAACAACAACATTTAAAGGCATAAAAACAAGCTGTTTCATCATGCAAAACCAGGAACATCCCTAAGTATAAATTTTCACCAGTATTGTACCAGACTGGTTTCAAGTCATCAAAATGATTGACTCAATGAAGAAAAGGAGTGATGGGAAATTATACAAAGAATAGAAATATTGACACTTTAAAGACAGAACTTCTCGGCTCAAACCATCTGATGTGAGGCTGCCCCATCCCTGGAAGTGCTCAAGGCCAGGTTGGATGGGGCTCTGAGCAACCTGGACTAGTAAAAGGTGTCCTTGTCCATGGCAAAGGGGTTTGAACAAGATGATATTTAAGATCCCTTCCAACCCAGCCCATTCTATGATTCTATGATTTATTTAATTCTATAGGTTAAGTTAAATAAAGAAAAATTACATTTCATTTACATTTTACAGGATTTCTGACAGTCTCTGTGAACTTTTATAGCATTTGTTTTTCAGAGAAGAGTAAGAATTTACAGAAAAAAGCCTCTTAAATCCCTTATTTCCAAATCTTAACTTTTCTATGCTGTAATAAGCACACGCCTGTGGCAAAGAAAGCCAACAATTCCTCTGCCAAAAAGTCAAAATCTGTTAAGTGCATAACCAATTAAAAACATAATATAAGCCATTATCTGACATGTCAGAGTCTTCCAATTGCACATTAGAATTAAAATGGTGCTTTATCTGAATCACTGTGTATTAGGCTCGTTTTGCCTTTATTTGTGTATGTGTACCCATCTTATTTGCAGTTCCACAAAACCAAACTGAATAAACAAATGGTTTGCAATTGATTAATCCAACTCAGCTGGTGCAGGGTTTATTTAATTTATGTTTAAAAAGGAAAATGCCTCGCACGTGCCCCAACTGTGCTCACCACAATTTAGCAGTAATGCATCCAGGCAGCCTCTGAGTCAATGAAACTTTGCCTGTCATCAATTTGCACTCCAGCCCCTGTTCCCCACCAGCAGCTCCGTGCCATCCATCCCTATCACCCCTTTCTCCCTGCCATCAGCAGCTTCCATCCATACAAACCATCCATAAAAACCTCTTTGACTTTCTGTCACCACCAGATTACACATCAACACTTTTCTCTTAATTAGATGGGCTGTTAATTTAGGAAGATACCATTGACTTAAAATCTGATGCATTTCAAATAAAACAATTAACAGCCCCTTCATCACAGCTTCAAACTATCTGACTGCTGGCTCATTGTTATGATTTTACAGCAGTATTTTCCAATGTCTTGTGCTTTTCTTGCCTGCTATTGTGTGAGTGAAAGATAATTCCAGTCCCAGAAATGTTCTCCAGTTAAAAAATAAAGGAGACAAGTAAATAACAAAAATAAAAGTTACCAAGAGTGCAACTTCACACAGTGGAACTGCTCATGAAGGATGTGCTGACAGGTCTCATTTGACTGAATGCATAAAGACCTTAAAAATAACATTAACCACTGTCAAGGTAAAAATCTTCTGTATTTCACTAGGAATTATCTGCTGTGTTCCAATTACAGCATATTAATGCTGGTCCAGGAGTGCTTGAAACAGGCTTGCAACCTTTAAGATACCTCAGATATTCTGAAGGATTCAAAAAGAGTGTGACAACAAGAAAAGAATTAGGAAATAAAGGTTTCATAAAAGTAAAAATATTTATTCAAAGAAGTTAAATACTCCTTTGCTGCTTTTATTCCTCAAACGTTATAGTTCTCTCCACTGGGTCAGGCCTATCCTACAGTGAAGATTGATTTATCTTAGCTCTATCAGTTTTGCATCATCAACATACAAAGTACATATCCTGTTGTAGGGTAAATAAATCAATTTTTACTAAGATGACTGCTTTTACCCTTGGGCTTGTACTCCTTCAATTACATTAGCCAGTAAAACAAATAAATAAACGTGTTACAATATTAACCGGCAAAATCATAATCAATACAATTTAAATTCAGGTGAGAGTTGAATTATAAGTACCAAAACCTACCAGAAATTAAGTTTAGAAGAATTTTTCTTATCCAAACAAGTGTGAGTTGTTCATTAATTATATAAATTTTATTCTTAAACAAGTACAGGTTTGCTTGTTTGTTTACCCCAACGATGAGAGACACAGCATACCCACAGTAAGAACTTAACTCTGGCTATGATGTTCTCCCTGTGAGGAACCAAGTCCTTCTCCTGTGGACTGAGTTGTCTCACCCTGTACTGCAGAGCACAGAGAGATCACTGTGCCAGGAGGATTTGAACAGAGCACAGAAGAAAGGAAAGGAGGAAAAGAGGCAAATGAATTACTGTTTGCATCCCCAGAGGCAGGTACTTCCAGCCATGCACACAACAGCAGCCCACACCCTGTGGGACCTCGTCCTCGCCTTCCAAGGAACTCCACCTGTTGATCCAGACACTGTTCTGGCTGAGGCTGATCCTTGGAAACAGAGGACATTCCTTATCCATCATCTTTGCCATCCTGGCACACGGTGAGCCCTGGCTGCAAAGCTGTGAAATGACCTGTCAGCACATGCCACTCCATCACACCATCCCTCTCCCTTCCACAGCTCCCTAGGGGTTTTTAAACAAGCCAAGGGTGCTTTAACAAGGCACAGCTTCTGCATTAAAGACAGGCTAAGCCGTGCCTAAAATCTGCAAGCAAAGTGCTAAATTCAAGGCAGATAAATGCATGATAAATACCGTGATGAATCACAGCATAATGTAAATAAATACCTGTGTCTGCATGATCACAACATCATGATGTGACAATGGATCATGACTGCCTGTTGCTTCGTGACACCACCTAACCTAGGAACCAATTACCCAGTGCTGCCTCTGCAGTTGTTTTCCTTTTTGCTGATCCAAAGGGAGAGGGGAAAAAAAAAAAAAAAGAAAACATCCAGCCAAAATATGACAAAGATAAGTTACTTGCCTTCTGATTTTGCCAAAATCTTCTAGGAAATGAAATAAGAATTCCCTTGTGCTGCACTGCAAACGGAAATTGCATGCTATGAGAGTGCTAAATGAATCCTACACTGCAGCTGAACACCACAATAAAAGCATTGTGACAAATGGTTCCAGTGCCCCACCACACATACTGCTTTCCAGTTATCATTAAAAAGCAGAGACAAGCCAAAAAGAATGATAATATTGATTCTGCTTGACTTACATTTCCTACCAGACAGCAGACCACTGTAAAAGAATGCCTGGTGAGAGATTTTATAGATAAATACAAACTAGCCCCACCCAGATCACTAAACACAATTCTGTTTTACGTTCACTGAAAACACTTGCAGATCAGACCCATTTTGAAAGCAATATTTTTATGGTTACAATTCCAGAAAATAAGTGATCTTAATCACAGTCATCATGTATTGGGCCAAACCCATAAAAATCTATGCTTGTCTAGAGCAGGAGGTGGGCCCTGTGGGGTTATTAAAGTAAGGACATGTATGACTATGGGCTTGGTGTCTCTTCCATGAGCATTCAGTACTCATGTGCACCATGGAGCAGTGGCACTGCACCCACCCCTTCTGTAATTTGTCTTTTATTTTCTGTAACTACCAAGTCCTGGCTCTTGGTACAACACAAGCCAACCACAACTTCCTTCCAACACAGGTCATGCAGCCTTCCTGATCCTAATGTTTACTGTATAGGTGGAGTAAGCAAAATGTCCTTAAAATTCATCAGCAGTCCAACCTCTCCTCCTCAAGTAGCAGCAATACTTGAACGTGCCAAATGTAGAAAAAAGAAAATCCACAGGAAAAGGCAGAAAAGTCAAGCCTTGTTTTTTGGCCTTGAAAAACTTGAAAATAACTTGAAAACAAACCTATGTTTATAGGAGAAATGGGAAAGTATCTGCAGACACAGTCTAATCAATTTTTCTCCTTATGTGGATATATCCTGGAGCAATGCACACACTCCCAAATCTCAAGATCCCTAACACAATAAGGCATGAAAGCCCTCAGAAGAATATCCCAGTACAAGCAAATAAACATTCTTCTTTACTAGTCTTAAAACATCATACCCACAAATGATGCTTTTTAGGGATGGGATGTGGTGAAAAGCTTCTTATAAATCATTTAGTTTTATATTTATAAGAATTAATTCTGTGAAGCTCGGCTGATAAGCCCCTGTTAATTATAAAGCTTTCTGTGCATGCCTTTCATCTGAGGTTCTGGAAGCGCTTGGAAAATCTTAATTAGGTCTCAAAACACCACTGTGGAGAAGGCATTTTCTCTTTGCACAGAAGACAAGGTGCAGACAGCTTATGTGATTTGCCAAAGGTCACCAAAGGCTCTGGTCCTAAATGGCACCGGGCAGACAACAGCAGTGTTCTCTCACACCCCCTCAGCCCTGGATGCATCTCATGGCCACCAGAGAATGCGATCACGGAATATGCCGAGTTGGAAGGGACCCAAAAGGATCATGGAGTCCAACCCTCAGCCCTGCACAGGACCATCCCCAAGAGTCACACCCTCTGCCCCAGAGGATCATCCAAACGCTCCTGGAGCTCTGTCAGGCTTTGTGCTGTGCCCATTGCCCTGGGGAGCCTGTTTAGTGCCCAACCACCCTCTGGGGGAAGAACCTTTTTCTAATATCCAACCTAAACCTCCCCTGATACAAGTTCATGCCATTCCCTCAGGTCCTGTCCCTGGTCCCCACAGAGCAGAGATCAGTGCCTGACCCTCCCCTTCCTCTCATGAGGAAGTTGAAACTGCAGTGAAACCTCAGTCTCCTCCAGCCTGAGCAGCCCAAGTGCCCTCAGCCACTCCTCAAAGGGGTTCCCCTCAAAGCCCTTCACCATCTTCATTGCCCTCCCTGTCCCTCACATAAATGATTTTCAGTCACACACTGAACTGGAGTCCATGGAAGGCACCCTTCCCATTTGGGGCACGTGTTTTTCCATGGAAGGAACTCTTCCAGTTTGGGGCAGTTGTGCGAATTTCTCTTCTTTAAACTGAACTGGGCTACACGGATAGAATTTTTCATTTAAAGCTAAAGCAAACTCTGCCTGATATAATTAAATGTTGTGCCTGGAAGGCTGGAATATCTTATAGTATCAAAGGTTTAAAAAACCTCATTTTCAGCCCTGCCTGATAACTTAAACCACTACTATAAAACTCCAATGGATAAAATCTCACCTGAAGCTGATTAAATCTTTACTGATGTAATGGAAGAGCAGCAAATAATCCATTTACATTTTTCTATGAATATTTACCTCTGCTGCAGCTTTCAGTTCTGCAATGGAGCATATTGTCTGCCAAGTTCCTCCAGCTTTAACCCAAAACTTCAATTTCTTGCTGCCAATTGTCTGCTTCAACAAATCATACTCATAAACATTAAAATATGCTTCCATGTGTTTAAAATGAAGACAGTAAATCAATTTGAAAGGATTTATGATAGCTGTAATGCAAATGTGAGGTGAGGAGCTTACAAAGTTGTAAAAGAACAGCTCTATCACATAAGAAAACACAAACAAGGTCAAACAATTAATTCCTTTGATTGCTCACTAAAATATATTCAACTTCCTACACAGACTTGTTTTAATGTGTCCAAACAGGACAGCTGATGAGTACACACTGTGTACCCATAACTAAAATCAGATCCACTCAGACACCTCAAAATCGCCCCTTTTCAGAGGTGATCATGACACACAGCACATAACCTTCACACTCACTAACAGATTTTTCAGAAGAGCAGGTTCTGGTGGCAGCAAACCCAAGATCAAACCTCTCCTGAAACGCTGGCATTTACCATGGAACCTGACTGACAGCTCAGCTCTGGGCGGTGAGGGTGGAGGTGAAAAT
Organism: Manacus vitellinus; assembly: GCF_001715985.3. Lineage (NCBI taxonomy): Eukaryota > Metazoa > Chordata > Aves > Passeriformes > Pipridae > Manacus > Manacus vitellinus. The sequence goes on from NW_021940526.1 coordinate 3,022,458, forward strand.
CAGTGTCACACTTGTCAGTATATGCTCAATCAGCTTTAGATGCCACCCAAAACAAAGCAAATCATGAGTAATCCATGCTTATCGATGAGGTGACACTAGTGAAGGTGGTGCATCCAAGATATTACTCACTCATTAAGCTAAGTTAAATTTTTGAGCAGCGAACAGACCACCAACAAATTATTCCACTTCCTTTCATGTTTGGTCATAATTTAGGCTACTTCTTTAATCACTCCCTGACAATACAAGATGTGTTTTCATTCACATTAGAAATCATTCTGCTGCTTCACACTATTCATTAATTTGAAGCTCTCACATTTGGAACCATCATTTACTATTCAAATGGTACTTGGTGACATGCAGAGACTAAAGAGTTGTCAAACAGAATGACATGCAGTTCTTAAAAGTTAACAAAGCAGTAAAAGCTTTTAGAAAGGAAAAAAAAAAAAAGTCTTGCAAATAGTATTTGGAAGTTGTAAATGTGGGCATAGTCAAGCTACCTGAAAAAAAGAAAGAAAACAAAAACCCTTGAATGAAAAAAAGCCCTGAGTGCAGGCCTGCAATAAGTGTGATGGGCAGTGCTTCTAATAATAAAAGGTTGGAAGTAGCCCCTTTGGTACCTAATAAAACAATGAGTTAAAATGTGTCTCACACAGGTCCCGTTGAGATGAAAACCCTGAGGGGAAAGAGAAGACCTGGTCCCAAACTAAAACAAATAAAAGCACAGCCACCCCGGAGCTTTCATATACCAAGAGCAAGAAAACTGCAGTTGTGACACCACCACCCCTCTGCTGCTACTATGGAGAAGGGCCACTGCCAGCCCTCCAAAATGAGATGCATTCCAAGAGATATTCTGCCCTCGAAAATAGTTAGAGATGTTTCCATTTATTGCTGTGCTTAGAGCCCAATTGAAAAAAAAACATAAATTGCAATGCTATGAATATACGAGCGTGTGTTTGGCCCCAAAGGGCAGTGCAAGTTGTAGAGAAAAAAAAAAATTCCAGTCTTACAGCTCTCAGGCATGGGAACAGCTCTCATGAGAGTGGATGGACACATAATCCAAACCAAATCAGTCAATCCTTGGAAAACACACAGAATTCCCTGAATCCACTGGCACGACCAGTCAGAGCCCCTTGTTTATAGCTGTTCAGATTGCAAGGAAGCTGAAGAAAGGCTGCATTAATTTTATATCGTGTTTTTTAATTAAATCTTTCTGGTCACTCAGAACCCAATTTTCTCTTCATAATATGAATCTTTACTGGATGGCTGTAAATAGACCGTGGATTCATTTCCATATAAAGAGATCTAAATATACTACCCTTCACTAATGGAAAAAAAAAATCAGAAAACCTCATGATAACTAACAACTCATCTAATCTTTCACAAACTTGACACACACATCCATAGAAATCATTCACACAGCTCATGCTGCTACCAGTCAGTCCCTCTGAATAACATTCAGGCACTAAGTAATGGATAGCACTGACATTTCAGTCCAACTTTCCATTAAACAAAATGAAAAGGAGTATCAGGCTAGAAAACAATGGCTTTTCAATTCTTGGTTTTACTTAAACTAGACTGGCATTTTGCCACAGATTTTTCAGCAGAGGCTGAAATCACGAGTAATTCTGGAGAGTGCCAGGGAAAGCAGCAGAATTTCCCATGTTTCAGCAGCTGGAACAGCAACGCCTTGAGAGGAACTTTTGCTCCTGCTCTGTGACCATGAAGGAGCCCAGGGGAAAACTGAAAGAACTGACTGGTAAAACAGAACTTGGGCTAAGTGAAGGGTTTGGGGAGTTTGTTGGTTTTTTTACAGGGGATTTAAAGCTTCGTGGTTTCTCTTTAGTCATGGCAATAATAGGGTTTTTTTCCTCAGGTCTCTGTGTCTAATTCAAGTGGTACTTTGGATTTGCAGTTCTATCTTTCAGAGGGTTATGTCCCCCCTGGGTTGTGTTAGGTAGACAATCCAATGCTTGTCTGTGCTCAGGTTACTCTTCTGCCACATGCAAGTTACCACCAATCCTAATATCCTGGTCATGCTCATTTTGTTTAATAAAAACCTACCTTAGCAATAAAGTGTGAAAACGTGAGGAAACCATTGGCTTTAGAAGGCAAAACAGCAACAAATAACCCTACTCACCTTTTGTAGCACATCCAAGTTAACATTTAAGATAAGAAGCAAAATGTTTTGCATATACTGTTCTCCAAAAGCATTCTACACAACAACAAAAAATAAGGGAAGGCTGGGTTTCATTTTCCAGGCATTGCCTGTTAATGGTTTGAGAACTAAACACCTGTTGTGGAATTCTAGCTACTACATCACTCAATTGTTAAAATGATTCAAAAATTTGCTTGTCTGTATCAAGAGCTGTTAGATACTGGATGGTCCTGGAAATATGGGACTTGTTTAACCAGGAAGCCTCTCAAAAATCTCACCAATTATTTAGGAGGGAAGAGTTAAGAATTAAGAGTTTTTGACAAATGTAACATCTCAACTTCTAAAGCTCAAGACCCACCAGAATTAGCTTAAGATTGGCATGCTAAGTTATTTCAGCAGGAATGCAAGTGGAACAATACTTGAGTTTAACTATCATCCAGTATCACAAAATAAAATAATAATAATTAATTTTTTAATGTAAAAATTTATCTAGTAATCAGTCAAGCAAAAGCCAGAATCTTGGACAGGCAAGTTTTCTTATGTGGGGAAACACTGCAAGCCATCAACTTTTACAGAGTAACACTACAAGGACTTCTAGCGTGTCTGAGTATTCATGAGCAGTTTTGGAGGGCAATTATTGCCTATCCCGTGTCTAGCCAATATGATGGTTCTTGTGTCAATGATTTGAAACATGCTTCAATAACTTTACCCCTTCATGAAAAGCAAACCCACTCACTCAAGAGGAAAGAAATGAGAAGAAAAAAAAAACAGATAAAGGATTTAAATCAGTTTGCAATCTGATAGGTCTGCTGCTCTTTTAAGACAAGTTAAGGGGAAAGGGTTAATTTTTATGATGATCAAACTATGCTTTGGTAAAGTCTGGTAAGTAAACCTCCTTAAAGTGGAATGTTGTTCATGTTCTGTGAAGGCTGCTCCTGACTCTTCTGTGTACAGCATTTTACAGGGAACCACAAAGTGCATCTTGCCTCCTGCAAGATCCTGCACACAGCAGAGGTCTGCTCTTGCTACAACCTCCTATAAAAATGGAAGCTGGCAGCTGCAGCCCTGTGAAGCCAGTTGGTTTACCTCTGCTCCAGGCACTGTGCCAGCCAGAGGCAGGAACCAGGCTCTCTGCTCAGGGCTGTGGGAATGTGCAACTGCAGAGCATGAAAAATTGAGATTAGGAGTAAAAGGTCTTCGGCTACACATGGGAAGGTGTGTTGTATGAGGGTGAAGGAGGCAGAGAGCACAAAGCTCCAACCTCAAGTCGGAGCAGAAGGATCTCACAGTAGAATTGGGCAGATAAAGAACATGAAGTTCTGGGAGAACAGTGAGGGAACCAAAGTTAAAGAAAATAGGGGAGACGTGACTGATTTCAGAAGTCAGGTGATGTACATGCATAGGGGGAAGGATGCAACTTTTAGTTTCCAAAATCAGCAAGGACAGGCAACAAGCAGTTAGGATCATTATGATCCCCATGCAGCCAGCAGGAGAGGTTCTCATTTCCCCATCCCCATTAATTTCTGTTCTGTAATAGGAAACCTCTGCAAAGCAAGTTGTCATCTAAAAACAGAGGGAGCTTACAGAGTGATTCCAGACCAAAGGGCCCAGACATAAAAACTCCTGCTGTTCCCAGCTTTACAAGCTGTCTTGGCATAAGGGAAGATTTGCCTGATCAGAGAAGTGGTACAATAAGGAGAAAGGAGGGGCAGGGACCTACTGAAATAAAAGTGAATAAGAGCTATTTCCCTCGCACTTCCAGCAGCATGGGAAGTGCTCTAATCAACGGTTCTTGCCCGAATTTTGGATGGTAGAGCAAGCAATCCAGGTTACATCCCTGTTTCTACCAGCAAGCTGTGACACCTTTCAGGAAAGTCCCTGTTCTCTCATTGTCTCTCCATGTCATTCCATTAGCATTTTGATGTCATACACTCTCTGATGCACTTTTTTTTCCTCTGCCACTCACCTTTTTGACTTCTTCACTCCTCAAAATGGCAATATTGACCATACTACCTTGAAATGGTGATAAATTGATGAAACTCAGCAGCCAGCACTAGCTCTGAACTAAATTCACTTCCTCCTTGCATAGTTTCTTTCTCACTCAATCTTTTCTTACTTTGACACATATTATCAATAAGGCTGGTTTAAAGTTTTCCACTCAAAACTCAGATTTTATGGAAAACATGCATTTGGTTACATTAGGTTTTGCCTGACACCCCTTCTCTGCAGTGATTCAGTTTTCAGGCTGTGATCATCACACTGATATCATCACCCAACCTTTTTTTTTCTGAAGGGAAAACAAGTTGTGATGAGCTGTAGTTCCACACATTTCTGGGTGAGGACTCCGCATCTTGTGTTTGTCTGCTTGGCATCTCAAACACAACACATGAAAGCTTTTGTCAAGTCTATCACCACAGCTGTTTTCCAGTCTACCTCCCTGAGACACTCTGTAAAAACTGATGTGCACAAAGTGATGTAAACTATAACAAATTACACTAAACCAGAAAATATCAGCTTAACTGGCCCTCGGGTTATTTCCTTACAAGCAAAGTCAAATGTTTAATGAGATTTGTCAAATTTTTTATTTCCAAATAAAAGCAAAACACAGATGACCCTACTTGCTTATCTCACTCAGTGGAATTCTCAAGAGTGATACTATTTTGGTTTCGTAGATGCACTGAACTAAGAGCTGTCAGCAAACTCAGTTATGTTAGAAGAGTTTTATGCCAGAAATATATTTTAACCTATTGCAGGCTACTTCAGAGACCAGGTTTTTAGAAAGGCTTCTAAAACAAGCACTGAACCAAACAAGGGTTTTGTCAACGAGTTTACTACAGAGCACTTTGTTACTCAAAAATCTCTCTTCCTTCCCCTAAGATCTTTTGACAGAAAGCAGATGATTTCACTCGCCGTGGCTCGCCCAGAAATTCAATGAGGGCAGCATTCCAGATTGCCTTCCGGACACGACATGACATCCTCATCACCTCCAGAGGAAACGCACGCCAGTGCTGAAATTCCTACTGGAACACGTGCTCCCTCTTCACTTGGAAAAATCTCCCCAGCCAAAGAGCCTCAGCTGCTGTGTGATACCACATGCCAAAACAGAGATAAAGTCTTTGACAAAATTCAACCTCCAACAGGAGGAACTCTTTATATAACCACGAGCAGCAGTTTTAAGTAGCGACATTTCTTAAAATGACACTTACCTGAACCGCCCGAAGCTCCTTCTCTTCCCATCTTCCCCCATTAATGCTGTCTTTATAGGAGCATCAAAACACCCACTCCCACCCTGTCCATACTGGCTATGCTAAGAAAAAAACATGGCACTATAATCTTGTTCTTACTATCTACAGGCAAAGCCATAGCATAAAATACTGTGATCTGACAGAAAAGTATGTGCTTACACTTTGAGTTAGCCTAGACAATACTAAAGGGACAGAATTTATTACCTAATCCCTTTTGGAGACTTCCAGTATGAGCAAATCGATGGAACGCCCTGTTTTTCCCAAGGATCATCTCATTCAGTAAAGATCAAATGAGATGAAAAAGTTGCCTTACAGAATGAGTATCAGCAAATTTCAAAGCACTGGAAACACAAAGTAGATTAGAACATGGCCCTCCCTATAAAAAGGAGGTCTGGGGTTTAATCTCTGATCTGACAAAGTCTGGCTACCTACCCTTGAGCAGCACACTTAGCCTTTGTGTTCCACTGTCTGTAAAACAGGGGATAATGCCACCCCATGGGACTGTTGTGAGGTTTAATTAATTATTGCTCACAAAGGACTTCAGCTTCCTCAGCTGTAAGGCACTATCTTAACTACCATCCATAACATACATCCCTGTAACTGGTAACCCTTAGGCACTCCTATTAAATAAAGCCAACTGTGTTACGTATGTAAAACCTGTGGGGCCATTGCATACAAACATAAAAAAGGTTGTGCAAATTATTTAAATTATCTCAGGCTCTGTGACAAAGGAACCTATTTGACTTTCCCACCCAGGTAAAGTATCCTTATCTAAATGCTGCACTAAATCTAACAGGAATATTCCTCTATTAAGCACTGGACAAAATCTTTAAAAACTTTCAGTGCTTCTGAAAAGCCCTCGCCTGGAAAATAGAGTGGATAAATACCTGTAAGTACAAGAAGAGGACTCAAAATGCTTTAGCCTCTCAGTGAAAGGGGCTAGCAGCTACGAGAATTCAGCTTTGTGCAGGAGGCACAGGTGGTTGCATTACAAGCACTTTTCTTTTGGGATTGCCATCTTTCCCCTCCAAAAAGGGCTTCTGGTAATAGATGGGCTGCTCCCACAGTAACTCTAATCAACCTTTGGGACTATATTATCACATGAAAACAATACAGCCCTTACTTATTCTGATTTCACAAAACAATGGCTTTATGCTGAGCTACTGCAATCATGCCATTTTACAGTCTCATCTAGGTATTCCCTTCCAGATTATGCCAGTATGGATGTTCAGCCCTGCACTAAAAACCTCGGTGCAGAAAGCTCTATTTAATAAATTCTCCCAGTTCTGATAGCGTTTCTCAAGTTGCAGAAAACCAAATGAGAAAGTTAGACAAAAAAAAAGCTGATCTTATTATTCAGCATTATATTTCAGAAGAAAGCAAAGTACTTTCAGTTCAGCTTTTTTGTTATGAGTGCAGTCTGCCTTCCACACAAAAATACAACTAAAAATGCTAGCTGTGATCATCAGCAATTCATTCCTTTCCATTTATAGTTAAATGCTGCACCCTCTCAATATGCAAATAACTGCTCTTCCACTTCAAATCTCGAATACAAAAGAAAGAAAAAGTAGTTAGTTTTAAAATTGCTTTTAAGAAACCAGTCAGAATCACCAAAATTTATATGGATTCTCATTGATTTCACTTTGCTCTTGCACAGGAATGTGATGATCAACATATACTGAGACTAATCTTCTGGCTGAGAAGCAAAGTTTTGATGTGCCCTTGTCAGAGGAGCGAGATAAAATCCTGTTTCTGCAGCAGGTTGTGGATATAGGCACGGAAAGGACATACTTGTGCCATGTTCTCATGGGAGTCAGGAGGCTGCACAAATATCAGCAAACCACCTGTAACTGGGGTTTACTTCAGTCATTTAAAATGCAGTGATGAATAAGCAAGAAAGGGGTTTCACTGTCAGACAAGAAGGCTTGCACAGATTTAATGCCAAGACGAAAAAAGCCCAAACAAATGAAAATCTATGAGCTAATGAACAGGTTGGCCTACTCCTGGTATCCCAGCCGGGATGTTACAGTCTGGAGAGGCGGGCAATTAGGTGGGTAAACAACCACTGATTGGGCTCAGCAGTTCTGCAGAGAAGATCGAGGGTCCTGGCAGCAAACAGGGAGCTGAGCACGAGCCAGCAGCGTGTTCTGGCAGGAGAGAGCATCCACAGCAGCCTGAGCACAGCTGAAAGGGCAAGGGAGGTGACTGTCTCCTCCTGCTCGGCACTTGTCACGCCACATCTGGAAGAGCACACAAGGAAGAAACTGCAGCAAGGCCAGCAGAGGCCACAGGACTGCCAGGGACAAGCCCGTGGGCAGAGAGTGCAGGAGCAGAGCCTGTTTGCCTTGGAGGAAGGGTGGTTTTGGGGAGACACCCAAGAGCTGCTCCAGCAGTACCTGTGGTGGTGTTATGGAGGAAATGGAGCAGGCTCCTCACAGCGGTGCCAGGTGGGAGGACGGGCTGAACGAACACAGCTTTTCCTGCTCCCCTTCTAATGTGGCACCCTAAAAAGGAGGCATGAGGCAGGGCTGGCCACAGGGGGGTAAGATGGGATAGAAATGAAGGGGCTGTGTAGCCTGAACACAGACCAGCACTCAGAGAGTGGAGCAGAACTGATGTCCCCCCTCAGCCACCTGAGGCTGAAAGGCTCCAGCAGGGCCACCACAATAAACTTGACAGCTGCCTGGAGAAACAGCAGGATGGAAGGAAAGGAAAACTTCCTTCAGCAGCAGCAAACTGTGTGAGAGGCATAACATTTGTGCTGTCTTCCATTTATGAGAGTTTTGGATAATAAAAAGAAGAAGGTATTAATTTTTGAGACTTAAAATAAAATTTAATCTGGAAAGGTCAATAAGCAGTGCATAATTACAAACTATATAAAGGCCAAAGAGACTATTGTGTCATTGCTGAAAGTTGGTTCTTGTTCTGTAACCTTTAGAATGACTTTCTGTTCCATCTGAGTAATCACAACCTTTCTCATCAAAAAAAAGTGAGATCAAATTCTTAATCCATTGTGAACATGACAGAGATCTCTCCCCCCTTTATTGTTACAATACTCATGTAGGCCATAGGCAAGTGTTTCAGATGATATTTTGATGTGTGAGGATAAAGACCAAATGGATGCTTTTGCAGACACTGTCATTAGGGAACAAAGCTGATGTTAGTATGGTTTGCAGTTAAGGTTTTATCTGCTTGTCTGGAAAAAAAAACAAATAGAGTCTTTTACAGCTATTCTAGGATTAAAATAACTACCTACTATTTCCCTTTGTTAATTATATAAACCAGTGAGTGTTAATTTATATAATGCTGGACAAAATCCAGTAACAGATTATACACTGCAACACTTCAACATAAGTAATTTTTTTAGCACGCCCCAGAACTGAAAAAGCAACTCCTTGAACTAAAACAATAACACACAGGAAAAACGATTCTGTGTAAACCCTGCACCACAGCACATGTGGCAACTGTAAAAATGAAGAAATACAAATCACCTCAACTGCAGAATTAGCTTCACAGAGAAAATGAGAGGCTTGAACATGACTTTAACGCAGCTCCAATCTCTCTTCCCGACCTGTGCCCAAGCTCAGTTTTCTTGTCTAGCTCCCTCTAATCAAGGCAAAAGGTTACACACCTCCAGAGGACAAGTCATACCATCCTAGGATATTTGTCCAAAACAAGGCAGATGAATCATTCCCCCAGAGACTCCTTATTCCCTCCCGTGGCTTTAGGAGCCAAAACAACAGCATAAATGCATGCCCAGCTCTAGGCAGCCAATCTAGGCAAGACAAATCCTACCTGTAGAGCAGACAACATTATCTCCTAGTACTGTCTCTACACTTCTCTGTGCATGGAAATATTGCCATTTATGTGCCCTTTCTTCTATAGGGCACCTTAGTATTTTATTTCTCCTTAACTCACCCACCCACCCACTAACTTTTAGTTTTATACCTTCTCCTGCAAACATTTTCTCTCTCGCAGGTCCTGGTGCTTTAGGGTTGCTTTGGGGTTTAAAATCTTAGAAATCTCTGTTTAAAATATGCTACTTTAACGGAAAGGAATCTTAACAACATCTAGAAACCTGCACTGCGTGGTGTGCATTTCACTGTATGAAATGAAATAACTTCTGAACTTCCCCTGCACCCAAAGAAAAATGTTGTGAAGCTTTCCTTTTCATGCGTGTTAATTAACTTGTTCTATCAAAAATTCACCTCATTTCCCCAAAGTAACAAATTATAAAATCATTAGAAATACTGCATTTCACCGGAAGGCAAATACACTACAAAATACAATCAGTGCAGCAATGAGCACTTGAGAATGTCACTCATCACAAAAAGCTTAGTATCAGCCACAGCTCTCTTCGAAATACTCAGTTAGAAAATGTGGGTAGAGAAATACTAAAGGCTCAGGAGAGCAGAGGATTAGGGCTCTTTTTAAGCACTTATTATTATGTTCCCTTGATGAGGAATTCTTCAATTCAACCAAAAGTAGAGATGAAAAGATGATTTCTAAAGTCAAACGAAAACAAAACCAGCGAACAGTATAAGGTCTGAGAACTACTTCAAAATCACCGCCTAAGTTAACTACACAAATTAACTCATGTGGAACATTTTATGACTATAAGTGATCAGAACATTGGCAGCTGTTGTTACCCAGTGAATACCAGGAAAATGTAATTATATGAGAGCACAGTTGGAATAAATATCTTCCCTGATAAGTATGAAAAAGGGAAGGAATGGATGCACGTCTGATGAAAGCTAGGAATTTTATTGAAGTTAGTGGCATCTGGAGATGTGGGCTAACATTTTTGTTTATTAAGGGGAGGAAAAAGTACAGCTATTAAAGAAAATATTCCTCATTATGCAAATAGTTTATTATTATTATGACTTTAAACCAAAGAGGCTGTAATTTTGCGTTACATCAAGCTACGTGATTGGACCCTAAAAAGGCTGTTAAGCAGTTTAGGTGTAAGAAATTACATGGCAGCAGCCCAGTGTGAGCATCCATGGACTTGCAACTATATTAGAAATAAATAAGAGAACAGTACAATGTTCTCATGCCACTACCTGGCAGGCCACACAGTATTTCCTCAAGTGTTCCTGCCACTAAACATGCACAGAACAGCTGAAGGAACCTTTCTTTTCACAAGATTGAGGCTCTCCAGGAAAGTATTCCAAAAATGCCTTCTGCTGGTCCTATTGCACAGCTGCTGTCCTGACAGCAAGGACAGTTGGATTATCCAAAAGCAAGTTTGCCTGGGCTTTGCACAGACACATAAATACATCCCATATATCGGAGTGCATGAGCAGAACCTGGGAAAGGCTGATCTTCATAACTGTGTTAATAGTCAGCCATGCAAAATGAGGCCCTTTTCTTAAAAATAATAATAAAAAAAATAAAATAAATAAAAAACCACCAAGGCAAAGTGCAGAATTGAATGAGAAATAGAGTATCTGGTTTTTCATCTCCATTTTGGGGGAGGCAGCAGGAACTGCTGGTTTGAGCAGATCTGCATTTGCAGCAGATATTCTAGTCTACACTTTGGATGTAGCTGGTTTCACTAAAACAAAAGGTACTATTTGAAGTGAAGGAACAGAACAAGATGGCTTTGCTTACCATGTCCTCCAAAACTTCAGATGTACAGCTCTCTTCTAACGCCTCCCTTTCGTACAGAGGAATACAAAGGTGAAACAGTTCTCAATCAACTTCCTCAGTGGTGATTGAACCGAGTTTATCCCTGAGATGAACAGCTGAATGACTGGAACCACAGAAAAAACACTCTCTGCCTCTGGAAAAGCCTTTTGTTGGAATTTGCCTGAGCTTCCCAGCAAAGACTGTGCCAGTTTTTCAGTGGTTGTTGTCATTGCTGAGGAAGATGACAGCAATTACAGTTTCACCAACAAACACATCCCTTTCCTATTTCTTACTGATATAAACTATGCTATCACATTGTCACTAATTTTCCATATTCAGGTAGCATTATTTTTAAAATACGAGGTGGAATTTGAATTATAAGAATCAAAGTTTAAAAAACAAAAGAAAACCAGAACACAAAACCAAACCGTCCCTCCGCTCCAGGATGAGGGAAGGGTAAAGAAAAATAATCCATCACAGATTTGACTTTACATTAAAAAGCAAAACACCTGCACCTAGTGGAGTGAAGGCAAGGGAAGAGGGACAGACTTTGGATGCTCATGTCCCAGGGAGTTCACATGAACAAACAATACTCCTGAGACATGTTCCTATCAGTAAGGGCATTCCAAAGAAGACAACTGAATAGCCTGCCCTATGGAAAAGGGCAGGAAAGTCAAGCCTACAATAAAGGACAGAGTGGGATAAGATCACACCTGCAACAGAAGACAAAAGGAATCTAAAAAATATAGTCTGCAGCACAAGTTAAGAGCTTTATCAAAGCTATTCTACATTTTTTTTAGCTCAGAGTAACAAGAACAGATGAAAATTGTTGCATACTCCTCCTTTTCCCAAATGTTCCCTGTTGACTAACAGAAGGTTTATCTCTATTTCCATGAGCACAGGCTCCTTAACAAAGCCCATGGAAGCCACAAAAGTGAGACTGACAACAGTTTTCCACACACTGAGCCTATTAAATTCTGATCCAGCAAAAGCAAACACAGAAATAAATTCAGGAAAGGAGTAATTCACACTGCCATTAATGAAAACAGTCCCACAAATAACACTGCATGACATCCAACAAATCAAATTCCCTCCCTGTAAAATCATCCATTGAATAAAATGCATTTAAAGGCCTATTTTAAAACCTCTGAGGGGAATAAAACACTTTAGGTTTTGCTGTTAGTGAGATTAATTAATATTTATTTATTTTTAAAAACAATAAACTACTGTGAACACTTATCTAGGGAAAAACAACCCTTCTCTCGAAGAGCTGGAAACTAAACATTCATCAGCTTGACTTGAAGTAACTCCACTAATAACATGGAAATGTACTGAGAAAAGATCTTTTTGTCCTCTTTTCCTATAGCCTCCAAATAAACAAAGTGTGGGAATATGGCTGGGCAAGCTTGAACAATGCCCTAATAAATATTCATAAAGCATTCGTGCTGCAGCACAATCAGAGTTTACAAGAGAAACTGCACAGCTGCATATACCTGTCATAAACCTTGAGATCTGTTCTCTTTTAAACCCTAAATTGACAGCAGAGGTGCTTCATGTGTGTATTACTACATTTAACAAATAAAAAGATAATCACTGATTGGCATGCTATCAGAAAGAAAGGTAATTTTTTTTTTATTTTTACTCGGGAGGGATAAAAAGAACTGATATTTCTAAGAGAAACAGTTTAGTACAAAGAAATCTTGCACAAACCCAATTAAAGCAAACAAATAAATATAATGTTAAACTTATCTGGTTGTCCAATACATATTAAGCATGTCTCGGAAACCTGTATTTTCATTTTTTTATACACATTTATATGTTTAAAAGAAGCATTTTCCCTTCCATAAATCTACTGATACTTCTGTTATCTGAGCCTTCACTTGAGCTGCACAGTACGAAACAGAATCTAAATAACGCAGAACAGTCACTATTCATACTTATAAAACACAATTTTTCCATGAATTGCTTTTTGCTAAGTTCCCAAACTAAAATAGAAAACTGTATCTCATTAACACTGGCAAACTTCCATGCCCTCCCAACTTTCCAAAATTTAAACTACTAATATGGGAAGAAAAAACATAATAAAACAAGATTAATCTTCGGTTTTATAGCAAAAAAAATATTACAGGTCATGAACAAAAAAACTATCCTTTAAATCCTGCTCTATATCACTGGAACAGTGAAAAATCAAAAGTATTCCTTACAGGGAGCTGGATGGCAGCACCAGGAGTGAGTAGTTCCGTAGCTGCAACACCTCTAAACGTCTTCCTGTGCTGGAATATTCCTCCTATATCTATTTTCTCCTCTTTCTACAGGTTTCAGCTATGCTTATAAACAGAAAAACTCACTGCTTACAAATACAGATGTGTCTGAGTTTGACTTAAGGCAGAGCCCGACTGGAATGCAGGAACAACTTCGAAATTTTAGGTTGGGACCAAGAGGGGGAACACGTTTGATCCGTGCAGAATGCACAGCAGTCCCAGCTCCTTGCACTCCTTCACCACCTCCCAAGGAATCTTCTGGTACCTGGGGAAACCCACCTCTATAAATAAAATGTCTTGCATTTCCCCCAGGCAACACGTCTCCATCCCAGCCTTTTGTTGTCCATTTGCTGCCAAAAAGGTATCCACGGAAAAAATTGGTGAAGTTCAACTGTTTTCTCATTTTTGTACCCCAGTAGAAGAGGAAGGCGAAGAACATGAAGAAATAAAATAAAAGCAGCAGGCTCTCAAAATAGGACACACAAAAATGCACCACACTAAGGCAGCAGGACACAGTGTTTCTAAGAGCCAATTTAATTAACCTCCCCCTTCAATAACTGGAGTCTTCAACTTCCATCCAAGCTGCTATTCCAGTAATTTTCCTACATTTAGACACAGCATAAAGTAAATGTTGCTTTCATTACTACTTGTTTTTCGTGAAGCTGTGAGTGACATGGACACAACATCAGAAACAAGAATATTACCAATCTGAAAGCAAGTACAGTAACAAAACAAATCCAAGAAACTTCTTTTTACTGTGCTCTCCCCCAACAATCCACTTAATTTTGTTGTTTCATTTTTCTTTTTTTTTTTTTTCTTTTAAACATACTTCTCTCTCCTAGGACCGAGTAACCTTTAAACAGAACTCCAGCACCAGTGAAATGGGAACACGCCTGAGTGACTATTCAAGAGAAAAAGTGGAACTGTAATTTACAGAGCACTGTCTAATGCACAAAGCAAACTGGGGGAAGAAAGAAAAAAAATACCACTGTTTATTTTGTGGTCGCTTTCTGATAAATATAAAGGGCAAAGCTGAAATCTGCCAGTTGGAAGGTGACTTATAACTGGCAAAACATTACACTGAGGGGAAATAAAAGGTTTGAGCAGCCGGGTCTGAAACATTCCTGGCTTTCTAGGTTCTGCAGTCTTCCAGAAGCTGAGGAAAACCACCACTAGGTCGTGTCCCACCAGCCAGTGAGGCTGCAAATGGAAACCACACAGAGCGTTCTGTCCAGGCCACTTTTCCAACATCATGTGACAATTCCCAAAGAATCGAAGTGTTCCATAGAAAAAAAGCCGATGCCAGTAAGTTTTCCCTCAAGCACAGTTTTCATGTGCCCGAGAGCTTTCCATGGAAGCAAATCTGCTCAGGGTCCTCTTCCAGCAGCCCCTCCCAGGCTGGGACAGGCAAAGTCCTGCCAGGTCCCAGAGGGGCTGGATGCAAAAGCCACCACAAGCGAAAGCTCATCCCAGCCCTTGAGCACCCATGGAGAACCCGATCTTGAAACTACTAAAAATAAATATTGGAATTATTTGCATTACATTCTCCTCAGACTGCTTTTGTTCTAAAATGGAACAACTACTTGTTTTCTGTTTGGATTTTTTGGTTTGTTTTTTTTTTTGTTCCCTCCTGCCTAAATATGGGTTTTCCTGTATTCAAGTTATGTGCTTGCTTATCTAGAGCTCTATATAAGCAAGGACATAACTACACATAAACCCCCATTTGTAATATTTCTTGTTTTGTATATTTTTTATTTTGTAAATATTTTTGAATATAAATGTTATTCACAGTTATACATTTTATATACCCATGTGGATAGGTGCTATTTGCAGGTAAGATATAAAGAGAGAAGATACAGATAAATATAATAATAATTTTTTGTATTTTTTTCCACCTGTCTTCTAGAATCAAACTTCGGGCAAGGAGGCAGGAAATCAACGCAAGGGAGGGTATTTACTTTTTAGAACCTTTTTTTTCCTATGCGTTTCATTGTTAAAGAAAGTTTGTATGAGATAGAGTGACATTAGGGATAAAAAAATAAAGTTGCAGCAACATCTGCACTGGAACCTTTTGTTGGTTTGGGGTTTTTTTATTAGTTAAAGCATTACAGACACTTGTGTCTTGGAAGAGCTGGCATTTTTGGTTGTATACACACAGCACAGAGGTGAATGTCAGTCCAATAGATGCATTTACTTAAAAATAAGTAAATACCATGACTGTGAGGCTTCTCTCTCACTGACTAGCCTTTACTGTGCACACAGCATTAATCTGCAGCACATTTGTACAGTTAGAGATTTCACTCTCCTTAAGCCACAAGCAAAGAAACAGCATGAGAAAGGATTTTTAGACATAGTGACTGCAGCTCAGCAGCCAGGTAGGAAGCAGCAAGGAGGGGAGCTGACCCACGACCCAAAGTTTGGCTGGATCCTCACTCATCTGCCCTTCCACAGGCAACTATGCAGAGCTGCTGGATTGAAAAAACATTTTGATTTATATCTTGAAATTTGAAAAAATAAAAAAGGGAGAAAAGAGAAAAAAAGATTGAGTTCTAAAATGGCTTGGTTTTTTTTCCTCTGCCAGCATTATGTCTCTTTCTGCTTCCACCTCGTTGTCTTTTTACCCCTCCCCAAAATAAAACCAGATCTATGCTGCAGCTATCACAGCACAGCTGGGGAAAACATTGCACTGTCACTGAACTAAAGAGCCTCCCCGGAGTTCATCCTGCAAAGTTTGCCTCTGGGCACATTGCAGGGTCTGTCTGCCTTCCAGTCCTCAGTTAGAGGCACATTCTCTCTTTAGAGGGAATGCTTTCTTTGGAGACAACAACCTGACATTTCACTGCACTTTGACTCCCTTTGATCACAAGATATGGCATTTGTGTGTATCTGTCTTTGAAAACAAGGCCTGCATAACAAATTCCTGAAAATTATCTAATAAATTCCTGAAAAATATGTTCAAATTAGTGGCTTATCTGCAATCCTGAATCCACATCTCCTTATTGCTATTTTGGGGTAAATAATCCCCAGTCTTCTTGCTACCCAAATATCCAGGTATTTGGCAACATACTCCCCTGCCTCTACACCACAGCTCTGGCAAACTCTTTCATCTCTTCCCTGCCTTCCCTCACAAGCACCTTCTCCTTGCCTTTGTTGCAGTTCATGACTCCCAGGTTGCTGTTTCCAAGTGACCCTTCAGCACTAACTTGCCTCTTCTTTAACAGGGAGCCAGCCAACGTTAGCTGCCTGCAGGCTAACAGGGATGGGCTGATTTTTGGTACTCGGTTTATTCATGTCTCAGTTCTTCTGTCACAGAAGTGCAAGGGAGGCTTTCCTTTGCTTTAAAAGAAACCATCAGTTATGTCATAACCTCTGGAAATCCAAATCACTTCATCTTTGCTGGCAGGGACACAGCTCCAGCAGCATGAGAGGGAAAGAAAAATCTCTTCTCCAAAGGAAAATGACTTTTCTGTTTCACAATACTGATGCTGTTTTCCTCAGCATATAAAGAACTATGGATTACATCATAAAATTAAACAGTGCTCTTGCCAGCCATGGAAAGCTCCTTCTTGCCCCAGGTGACTGCAGCCTCTGGACCACAAACTGAATGGGAATATTGCCCTTCCTGCAGTGTCTCCCTTTGTATCATGTCACTAACAGCAATAAATCTAGGGATTTAACAGTCTCATACACAATCTAAGCTCCCACAATTTTAGTTTCATAATTCTTTATTTAAAATTAGCATAAAAATGCTTTCAGTAAGTCAGTACCTTGGGTGCTCATGCACATATTCACATATTCAGGCAAGTGTAGTTTCACTCTCTCCTACATTGTATTAAAATATCCACGGATAATGGAACACCACCAAGATAAGAAAAAGTTCATCTTATACTTAGTATCTAGACTAAAACTGCCCTAAAATGCCTTGTATTAAAACAACCATTTAAGTCATTCAACAGCCCCACTCAATGTTAGGTTTTGACACATCACAGCTCTCATTCCACAGCAAATCAAATCCAAACTACTTCTTTTCCCTGAAGACGTGTTGCTCAAGAGGGGATTTTATTCTGTAGCCTGTAAGTGCCCTAGAATTGATATGTATATGTTAATGGAACAGTATATAAAGTCACCTCAAAGGCAACTGGTTTAAAATTGTAAACCCCTACAGATGGGATGTAGGGTGACAAGTTAATTTAAAATTAGATATAGTGCACACCTGATAATTGAGAGAAGTGGAGGAGGGAGAAGAAGGTTATTGCTCTATATTTGAAAAGGTGAATCCCTCCTTCATCAGAGGATGAGAGGGAGGAAAACCAGAACCTCACTGCAGTGGAGATCGAGCTGCCAACTGCTGGGATTTCCAAACAGCTTCAGGGGCTGGGGATGGATGTAGCGGTGCTTATGCCTTTGCACTATGGGCAAAATCCATACAAATTTAGGGAAGCTGTCAGGTATCTGTTGGGGGATAGAGAATGACCACTGAACACCAAGTCTCAAACAGGCCGGATCATGATCATCCACTGTTTTCTCCCTCTCCTGCGGAGAGGCAGCAGCAGCAATCCAGAGACAGCACTGCTTTAATACCTGTCACTGCCCAGAACTGCCCCAAAAAACACTCTTTGAGAATGGCCCTTCCATGCCTGCCCACAGCACAGAGGCATTTCCCCACTGCACCCACAAAATCCGAATATTTCGCCGTTCCCGCTTCAGCAGGGCCAGAGGGTTTGGTGGCAGGAGCACCAGAGCATTGCTGCAGACTATTCCCACCTGTGGCAGTTGTCATTTGTGGGATGCCATCACTGAGACAAACCAGTACACCAAAGGGAAGCAAGAGATATTTAGCTTTCAGTTGTCAGCCACTCACACCACTTATGGGAAGAACAGCCAGAACAGAGACAACAAGCAGAAAATACAGAGTGGCTTCCTATTTTAATAACAGTCCTAATTGCTGACATTCAATAATTCATACCCAGCTCTGTGTTCCTATTGTGCCAGAAGCACTGCAGGGACTTTGAAGATTAAGAGCTGCCATCCTGCACTTGGAAGTACTTTGTCTTAAAGATCACTTAGGCAAATACTTGTGTATGAAACACCTCATACATGGCAATGTGAGCATCATCTAAGTGAGGATATGAAGCAAACTGTAGGATAAAGTAACATGCACAAGTGTGCCTCGTTCCTAGCTCCCGAGGCTCCCAAAGTCTGTTTAGTGATCTGTAGGAAACCCAAGTCCATTTTCATACCTGAGAACTTCAACTGCAGGTAAACACACATATTCCAGCACAACCACCAAGAAAGTAAATATGCAAGCTGGACAGAACATCTCAAGAGATGCTTCATGACTAAAACAAAGCAGAGGCAGGAGCTTATTTCAACTCCCCCACAAAAAAAAAAGTGATATAAAAATACAATAAAAACTACACATGGAGTTCCAAGAAAACAACAAGCAGCTCTGAATCAGCACAGCCGAAATAAAATCTAAATAAAAAACCCTGTATTGCCCTTTTTCGCCTTTCACAAAAGAATCAACCTAAAAGCACAAGGATGTAAAAATGCTCTAGTTTGGCAAAATAAGTCCCATTCCATAAAAGACCTATTATTAGCTTTGTCACTGTTCTATTTGTCTCCAATGTCTTTCCTAATAAAATCTAGAAGAATGAAGGGCAATATAACTATTTCTAAATCTCTATGTAAACAAAAAAAGGAATGTCCCTGTTTATTTTTTAGTACAGAACTAAACACCATATCAATATTAAATTATTTAGGAACTGGCCTGTGTTCATGTTGACCTTACCTGCCACTGACTGAGAATTTTCCATACACACCAAATAGGGAATTGCTCACAGGACACAAAGTTGATTTTTATAGTGTCACACAAATTTACTTTCCTTTCTAAACTAAACGTGTATAACAAAGCTTATGGCCAGCCTCCAAGAGGCTTTTGTCTTCTCCTGCATTATGAGGGGGAACTTTGAGTGATGCCAAAATAAGCTTTTTAGAAATCATACCTTGGAGCTACTGAACTACTCTGGAAACAATCAGTCACTTAGTCAAACTCCCCTTATGTTAATAACTGACCAACTCCAGTTCCTGTTAGCTAAGCTTGCACTACGTATTTTCTTGCATATTAGTCAAAGATTATTTGAAATAAAACTTTTCAGCTTTTCCTCTTTGATTACTAAATATCCTTCCACCTCACACTAAGGAGGCTCTGTGAAAAGAGCACATCCTATTCTTTGATGCTGCTGGAGAAGGAAGAGGAAACTGAGGAAGGAAGAAACAGGTGACATTCTCCACGTGGTGTTTGCATCTGTCAGACTCTCTTAATACTCTAAAAAAGGTCCTTTTGTCCCACAGGGCATCACTGTTATTCTTCTCAAATATATTTGAAATTTCCATGTATTTTTGCTTTCAAGTATTCCACACGATGCCTTCTGGTTCCCCAAGTTCTTATTATTATCATCACCCAAAGCCTGCAGGAATTGTGCACAGACAAAAGAGAACCAATACTTACGTTTTCCTCATATAATAGCTCTCTTCACATGATATACATAGAGTGTCTTTGCAGATCATCATTTATTCCTCCTATCAATGAAGATGCTCAAGTGCAATTTTCAGCCCTTACCTGTCATACTCATAAATATATAAACATATATATATATATATGGACCTACCTGCCAAACAGAAACTGGACTTGAGACTATCAACTCAGATTAAAAGCTCTCAGTTTTGGGTTTGTCTGATGTGTTCTGGTTTGAGTTATTTTTAAGATAGACGAATCGTTAGCAGAAAAAAAATAATAATTAAAAGTGATCTTCTCCTCCTCTGTACAAAATGGTACATGCCACAGTTAGACTGTACATTATAACCACTTGTGTGGTTATAATATAAGCACAAAAATAAAAATAAAGGGGCATCAGATACTCAGGTTTCCCTTTTACACCATTTAGCTGGCACGGCAAACCCTGTTTCGTTGCTGCTTTTCTGGGCGTGGAACATCTTCAGAAGCAAAACCAAATTCAAACACTTGTGATGCTTTGGACTTTTGAGGGAATTCTGTGTTTTGCTGACCTTTAATTTAGCTCTGAACAGCGACTACTGTGGTCCAACACATCCACCCCGTCGACTCCAAAAAATGTTTACCTACCTTGTTCTTCAGCAATTCTGCGGCGATGCTTTAATTCACTGAACCCCTGGGACCTGCCTGTAACACTTCTCATCATTCAGAAAGCAAATTCATCCACTTGAAACACACTGTGGGAAAACATAGCCCCCTGCAAAGGGGCTGAACAACTTTCACGCAGCGGCAGTGGGTTTGCACGTGGGCAGTAAAAACAAGAGAGAAGAATCCACTCGGGATGAAAAGCACGTTATCCACGACAAGGCCAAGAACCAGTTCCAGCAGCACCAGCCTAATGGTACCCTAGAATGAGCTTTTCATTAGTTTTATTTTCTGCAGCTCAGTAGGCACAGCTGGTGAATTCTTGGCATCCCAAACCAGAAGAGCAACGTTCCCATTCATGTTAAAAGGAGATCAGGAATTTCATCTGTTGCCACAGTACCAAATAAAGATGTTATTTGTTTTTTTACCCCAAATATGATCCTGCTAACAGCAGAAGAGAGTATAAAAGAAGTGACCACATATTTGCCTAGTTCAACAGCATGTGGAAACTTTTAACTTGCTCAGATTTTATATTAGAGCTCATTAGAGAAGCCATAGGGAAGGAATTTCTCTCTGTCCTTCTGCACATGTATGGAGAGGAACAAAATCTCCCTCTCCACATAACAGAAGGACCTAACACAGCTTCCTCAATTTTTAGTGTTTTCTGTCACAGAGCAAATTCAGAGTTCTCTTTAGCAAAATCTGATTATAATATAATATCGTTTCTCACCCAAACCAAATGGAGAAAACAATAAGATTAGCTGCAACCATACTAAACTCAAAATAGGATCCTGAGACACTTTTCTTCATCTAAGAAATGGAAATATTAATTTGGCATGTTAGAGTCACAGAAACCCTTGACCCATTGCTCTTCTGCCCGTGACCATGTTCTACTACAGTTTTTCTTTTCATATTTGCTTGCTGATCAATAAATAAAGTTTTGCCACTTTTTGAAGCTACTCAGTACAACCAGAGTGGGAACTCCAGCTCTTGCCTGCTTAAAGAATTAACTTTTTGGTCAACAAGTCAAAATCATCACTGTCACTGACACATCATCACACCAGAATACTCTGGTTTCCTAGCTTTGTTTTAATCTTACTGCAACATATATGAGACACTCAAGCACCAAAGTAAAGTATTGCTTGCAAAAACAACCACCACAACACCAATGTTATCAAAAGCTGGGCAGATTACACAACCTGCCACAGGAGCTGCAAGACTTTCTGAAAAGGCCTGAA
This sequence comes from Manacus vitellinus, assembly GCF_001715985.3. Taxonomy (NCBI): domain Eukaryota; kingdom Metazoa; phylum Chordata; class Aves; order Passeriformes; family Pipridae; genus Manacus; species Manacus vitellinus. The sequence continues at coordinate 3,044,147 of NW_021940526.1, forward strand.
CATATCAACAGTTTTGACAACTGAATTAATAAATTGAAGCGAAACGTGACAGAGAAGGGTCAAAAAACCCCCAAAGAACTAAAAAACTCCACAAAACCAAGAATCTATAAAGCTTCTCTCTTAAAGCCCATTAATGCAACTAGAAAAACTGATCCCTCTGATATTAGTAAGCTATATAGCAAAATCATGAATTAGAGATCTTTATATTTTTACATCAGGGGAGAGTCAACTGATACAAAAAGTTATTAATGCCTGTAAAACGTCCTGGCTGGAAAACTGTCCAGGGATTAGAATAATTAAAAACAATTCAAGCTCTGCACCTTAAATCTGATTCTACTCCAATAAAACCACTGAATTTTTTCTTTCAACTATGAGAAGGATTTGGCCTTAAATTACGATACTCTGATAGCTAAATTTACAGAATTAACAATACCCTGAAAATGGAGAACCTCAGAGAGAAAAGAGAGCTCATAAAATATAAACCTTATGGGATTGTCAATTAAGATATTTTAGCTTCCAAACTTAAAATAAATGGAAAATATGCCATATGAACCTCTGTAGATATTCAATCATTTTATTTTTATTATATTGAGACCCATAATTGTACCTGGAAGGAAGGAAAAACTGGATCACTTTGTCCCCATTGGTCTAAAAGCACAAGTACCATCAGGAGACGTACCTGACTCACTGGCAGAGTGAGCAGTGATGAGACCTGCATTAGCAAAGCTTCACAGGAAAAAAAATAATTAGGACAGTCAGAAAAATTTCAGAGGATTTAATTGTTCACATAGCCAGGAAATAAAATCCACACCATTTTGAATGTTTAATAAGATGATACCAAGTAAGGGGAGTGCACCTGACTAATCGTAAATACTGCCATGTATTTCATTACTTATGCAAAATAAACCTACTTTTGGACCCTAGCTTTACCTTCTGTTGTGTGCCCCATACTCAAACCTTGGGATTTGCTTTGGAAAACTTGTTTGGGACTGCACAATGCAGTCTGTTGGCAGGTTGCAGAAAACAGAAGCCTTTACTGAGTCACGTGTGTACATATTTTTTTAGGTAAGTTTGACAAATCTGCCTTTATCCCTTCCTCGTCAGATTAGATGTATTTGCATAGAAATAATCTTTTAGGTAAAAACAGGACTGGCCTGACTGGAGTTAATAATGTCCCCTCAGTGAACTGAGGTGTTTGTGCTGAAAAAAGAAGAGTAATTCACCTGTGGAGAGAACTTGAGTATAAAACACTCGTAGAAACAAAGGCTATTAAGCATGTATCCAACCTGACAATGAAAAAAATAAAGATATGCCAAAACAGAAAACTATTTACAGGAGGACATAATCAAGATGCAAGTTTAAGTCTACCAGTAGCCTGCTCCCATCCTGCTCTTTATTTACACATGTGGTCAACTGCACCAGCACACAGTTAACAAAGAAATGTTTTCAGGAGAAAGGCCTTGCTAGAACTGCTTTGTGAGAAATTGTTCTAAGGGCATGTCCCTGTAACAGATATTTTATGAAGGCAGCCTTGCTGTAACCCTGATGGTTGCAAGGAGCAACACAATATCTGCAGCAGAGCAGGAGCCAGCGGCTCTCCTAACGCAGCTCATAAAACCTGTGGGCAAATTTCTGACAACCCTCTAGTTCAATTTCCATATTTGTCAATATTCCTCATTTACGGCTCATCTGAAAACAAGTAAAGCTTACAGAAAACACTTCACTGAAAAAGGGGTAATAACCAGAGCAAGTAAGACATAATGTGTCTGCACTTTAAAAAAAAATAGGAGCTATTATTTCATTGCCTTCTGTATCTCTCCAAAGTATCTTACAAAACGCAGGTACCCGATACAGCCAGACCTCTAAGTGGAGCTGACAGGGTGCAGCAAACATTTTGTTTACCAGAGACATTTATAATTCAATTTGGAGACATTTGCAAATGTTAGCTTTCAGACTGCCCTCCTAATGGGTTCTTTGACAACTCAGGAGAGGCACAGTAACTGTGGGTAGATCAGGATAATCACTCTCAAGAGTAAATTACTCCATCCAGCCTTTTACTGATGTTTTAACCTCAAAATTACCAAAAGAAAGAGCCATTTCAAGCGACACAGACCTCCTGGATCCAAGGGAATAGTCTGGTGGACGTGTTACTTAAGTGAGAAAAGCCAGTATCAAATAATTACTAACTAATTACATCCTGAAGATTTGTTGTGATGTTTGGAAAACTTCTGGATTTAGTTTGCTTTAAAATTTTCGATTGAGGAGGAGTTTTTTTAATATCTTTTAATATTTTCTACCAAACTGTTATTTTAAATTACTTCAGCATATTCAATTCAGCAAAAGAATGAGTCTATTAGACTATACTGTCAAATTCTAAATAAAACATACAGACAACTTCAAATGTCTAAACATGTTGTTTTTGCAAGCCTGGGCTCCTTAAAAAAAAAAAAAAAAAAAAAGATAATAACTCTGTAGTGAAGTAAACAGAAAAAAAATGCTTTCAAAAAGAATTCCTTAAAAAAACCCAGCAGAAACCCACCCAACATGTCAGGATCCTCAAGCCACTTAGAAAATTCAGGTACAAACTTCAAAAACTAGAGAGAAGCAAGGTTTCCTTTTTCACCTTTCTGTAAAGTGTCAAAATGTAATATTAATTCTTCCTGTTCTCAGAAAATCTAAAGAGGACTACCAAGCTATTAAACCTTCTGGTGGATCATTTGTGGTATGAGTTATTAGCATAATTGGGGGCACACTTTATTCTGACCTTTGCAAAACTTTCATTTCCCAAATGTGATAGACACAAAGTGCTTTTATAATACCAATAATGATTATTTCCTATGGGAAACTGCCAATTATAAGTTGCCGAAAAATGCTATATCAGATGTACATTGAGAAAATGAACACACCTACCAACAGTCAGACTAATTAAAGCCATTCTTCAAATATTAATAAAGCCTTTCACTTCCATGGAATACAACCTGTACAAATTCAGTTCAACTGTATCCTTGTCAGGTCATTCTTTCAGCAATGATAAATGTTTGATTAGTGGTTAAATGAAACGTTTCTGGGTGACGTTCCCCTTCCCCCGGTAGGAAGCCAGCACATGTGGGACATTTTTAACATTTAACTGTTTTAACATTTAACCACTTGACTCAAATTGACGTTGTTTTTATCAAGTCACATCAAGTGCCAGCAAAGATACTCAGATAGGGAAACAAATCTTGTGTTCTGGACACAGTTCTTAGAGGAAAAAAAAAGGCACAGCAAAGATAACGTGCAAAGATAAGCAATAAACTGTCAAACAGCCTTATGTTCTGGTTTTATTTATTCTGTACAGTGTTGCTTTTAAGATATTACCTCATATCTAAAAGGCACTTCCTGTAATGGCTCTGCTCTGGTCATAATTTTTGAAGTTCTGAGGGTCTGATTCCCATTTATGCTCTTGCCAACCTGCAAAGCTTCCCAAGATCCTAGGATTCTAAAATGAAATGAACTTCGAAGTGAAAGTAAAAAAGTTTTCCTACCATATGGGTACTTTCACAGTACCTATAGATTAACATAGAAAAGAGAAGTATTAATAATGAAAAATCTGTTTCCAAGTTGTAGGTGAAAATAGAAAACACTCCATGCTGACACATCAATGATGAATAGAGGAAAGCTTTTGATTTCCTCCAAAATATTCACCTGAAAGCTGCCTCATACTGCTTAACATTTCAAAAGGGTAAACTTCCCAGTCCACCAATTGTGCTTATGCACAATTTATAAAGAAAATATATATATTCATAGAGTCCAGGTAACAGATTTCTCCATGCAGAAAAAGGCCAAAAGAAATAATTTAGAGACACGGAAGCTTAATTTTTAGATTTTTTTTCAGAGTATCTAGCTAGTTGCTTACTACAGAACCTTATAAACAAATGTATTTACACAAAAGCAGGTCATAAAGGCCTGCACAGAAAAAAAAAGCCAACTAGTTTTGGGCAGATAAACCCAGATGACTTGTCGACAGGTTTGTAGGTCCAAATGTTCACAGGCAGGAGCTGGATACACAGATTTGACCACCTACATCTCATTTAACAGGGCAGGTGAAGTGCTGCCTCCTTTCCGTGAGAAGAGCCTGATCATCAGGTCATTTATAAAAACACTCCCAGCAAAACAAATCTAAATGGTCAAAGTCTTCCAAAGGTACAACTGCGCAAGAAAAGGGCTCTGCAGGTCTTGAAAAAGTCGTCTCTGTATCAGCACAGAAAATGCTTGCAGTAGCTCTGGTAGCTCCAGAGATGTCCTCCCAACTGCTAACCCAGACTGCAACAGATCTCATAATGATCTTGTTTACAATCCAAATTTTCAGTCTGGCACAGATCAAAGAGCGAAAACTGCGGTTATGAAACCTAAGTAGATTTACTAGCTACTTTTCACCCTAATGTTTAACAAGTCTTATTAGTTTTGAAAGAAGAAACAACAGCTAAAATATAAACAACTGAAAAGTGGTATGCGTGTCGTCGTTAAGCAATAAACAACATTCCACATTTCTCTGTCTTTCCCCTTTGGTTACAGAAAATAACTTGACAGCAGCCTCGTCACTCCACATACTGTACCTTTCAAAACTTGGCAAAGCAACTCTTACACATTGTGTTTCAGATCAAACAACTCAATACGTGCTTCAAAGATCTGGCAGCAGCTCTTTTGGGAGTTATTTCCTACTTTTCTGGCTTATGCAACCTGTCGAGTTCGGAAAATTTACACTTAGTAGATCCGAAGTATGTACACACAGAGAGAGGAAATAATAATAACCACAATTATAAATGGAGTTCTGAATGTAAATATGATTTGCCACAGATATTTGCACTGCCTCCAAGAAATCATTCTGATGTGGAGTAGCACATGCCATCTTCTCAGATTCCGGTTTTCACAGGTACTGTGATTAAAAAGGGTTGTTTAGGTAAAGAGTTGCCAGTAGGGCAGACTCTGTAACTCACACACCCACACTACTCCCTGTTCTGTAATGCAATACTCATCTTAAGAGTAACAAAATTACAGCAGATAAGATATGAACAAGAGAACAAAAGCAGGCTCTAGGAAAGCCACTGGACAGTGTGAAGTTTTTCCTTTGATTAGAATCTGTTTGCAGATTTATTTTCTTTTTTTTTTTCACACTCAACCAAACATTGCTCCTCTAAACCAGAGCACAAGTGTAGTTAGAGAAAACATCCCTCTGAAATTTTCCATAGTTTTAGGGTTTAGAAAAGTTGAAAATATTGGAAGGGTAAAAAAAATCCTTTCCAAATACAATGGATTTTTTGGCAATAATTCAGCAATTTTCCTTTTTGGTTTCACCAGAAAACAATAAGGGTTTAAGATGAATGCACTAGTCATGCGAGATATGAAGACACATCAGTTTAAAAGAAACTATCTAAAAGGCAAGTAATCTTGGTGTATCACTAGTAGGTCTTGGCAGACAGTTTCAACAGGAGAAGGGAGTCAGAAATGAGTAAAACATTTTGTCCAAACTCAGCTGTGCACACAACCTCTTGCTTTCTTCCCCACCACAGAAGTATTTCCTGCATCTGACAGTTTTATTATTACATTTCCCACTTTTCCTACCTTGCTTCCTTTATTTCGCAGTTCTCCCCATACCTTTCAGATCATCCTGCTCGTTCTTTCACTCTCCATTTCTCTTTTTTGCATGCTTGGCCTCAGCTGAAGTCAGGGGGAAAAATCCCACTGAGTTGCCTGCAAAGGAATCCCTTGGGAACAGGGGAATGTCACTCACCATCTCTGCCTCTGCCACCACTGCCTTTCAGCTCTGGCACCGAGTCATGCCCTCCTTGTCCAGGCTGAGACACTAAAAAGGGAATAGTTTCCTCCACTCCTTTCTACTCTACTCTCTCAGTTTCCAGTGAGCTGAACCTGCACAGAACAAAATAGTTTGCAAAAACTTCACTTTCTTCAGGTTTTATTGAGGTTGAACAATACAAGCTGTCGTTTTGTGTCACTATTTGCTCACCAGTTCTTCCTGCACCTTTGGATACAAGACCAGGCCTTTCCACATTTTAAGAGAAGGTGGTTTAACTTCAGGCATTGATGAAATGCAAATTTTGAATCAAACAACACCATAGCTTAGTTCTTGCAAAAGAAAATCTTAGTTTAACCTTTTCAAAAAACAGCAAAGTCTTTCCTTCCTGGGGAGTGACAGATCAGTCTTTCAGAGGACAGTTCCAGAAGCATTTGAAGAAATAAGCAGACAAAAAAAAACAACCTTCCTGCTCCTAAGAAAGCTCCTATCATAAACAACCAAAATATACAGGAGCTAAGATTTGTTTGCTCCCTTTTTTAGCATTAGAATGTCTGAAGATTCTGGAATGGTTTAAGACAGACCTGCCACAAACCAGTTTGAGGCAGCAGTCTGGTAAACTGATTCAGATGAAAAATCATAGAATTATAGAATAGTTTTGTTGGAAAGAACCTTTAAAGGTCATCTAGTCCAACCCCTCCAGTGAGCAGGGATACCTTCATCTAGACCAAGTTGCTCAGAGACCCATCCATCCTGACACTGAATGTTTACAGGGATGGGGCATTACCACCTCTCTGGGAAGCCTGTTCCAGTTTTTCACCACCCTCACTGTAAAAAATGTCTTCCTTATATCTAGCCTGAATATTTCCCCTATCAGTTTAAAGCCATTACCCCTCATCCTATCACAACAGATCCTACCAAAAAGTCTGTCCCCATCTTCCTTGGAAGACCCTCTTAAGTACCTAAGGGTGGCAACAAGGTCTCCCTGGAGCCTTCTCCTCCCCAGGGTTAGAAATAACCTTTTAGAATGTTCTTTATCAGGTCTGCTTTTCAGCCAGCTCAGTCACCCGATTCACTCCTCACACAGGCTTTTGGTGTGAACAAGCATCCAGGGACAGGAAATCAGTCCCCAGCCTCGCTCCCACCCTCTATTTACTTTTTCACAAGTGTCAGTTTAAATGTACATGAAACTACAGAGAACCTGACAACTGAGACAGTAACAACTGCCAGAAATTATCAGTATGCTTTTGTTATCACTTGCTTTTGAGCTCCCAGAGCTCTGCCTCCCTCTCTGAACCAACAACCTTTCTCAGTCTGAGACAGTATATGCCAGTACGTGCATTTTCTGCTCTCTCCATGCTCACCTTTCTCACCACAAAGGTCTACCCAGGGGTGCATTTTGCTGTAATTAAGCAGAACAGTCTTCCAAAGGAAGACAAAGACTACATGATCACAAACAGCAGGGAATATTTGGAAAACAATACTTCATCTGGATGCAGTAAGTCTCATTTATTTTTCTTTTGCCTCTCTATTTTTGTTTTATACTGTTGACTCCAAGTTTTAATGATCGAAGATATTTTAAGCATTCCTGACCTAGAAATGTGCTAAGAATAAGAGAACTTTATTATAAAGAAAACATTGGCCATCTGAAGGGAAACTCAGTGTATACTCCACCTAAGTAAGATATGCATGTTGCTTATGAACAGCAGATAACTTTCCAGGCCTAAAAGAACTCAATTTCCAGAAGATAGAGATAACATGTATAAAGAATCAGATAGGCTTCAGGATTCAATGGACCTGGTTAAGAGAACAGCAGCAGGATTCCTGGCCAAAATAGATGCCACGGAGAAAAATTCAGCTCGGCTGGAAAATACTCCCACAAAATATCTTAATTGCTGTGCTTATCAGGGACATTAACAAGATACCCAGTGGAGACACAGCCTAAAGCTGGGATTAAAAACCTCTTTATTTTGAGAACAGCAATCTGAACAAATTGCACTGGTCTCTAACAAGAAGGCAACTTTTCTTTATCCCCCCCCATAGAGTGTCACTTCCATTTTGGGACCAGTTGCCCTGCCCTTTATAATGACCAGGCAGCCAATACTTCAGGACTAAAACTCATCCTTGATTATGCTCAGCAGGTGTGACAGTGGCAGCCCCACACTGGCATAAGAAAAACAAGTGCAAAACACTTCTGTGATCGGAGCAGATGTTTTACACGGACAGAAGGTCATCAAGACTTGGTCTTTTCAAGTGAAGCAAGTAAGCACTGTAACATTAGGGATTACAGGAGATAATTCTTACAAGCATGTTGGTGCGAGCAGCACCGCATTAACAGTGTTCGTGTTTGCAACTTGCAGTATTTTCACAGCTACATGGTGTCACCTGTGGCTACATGGCACTGCTTTGGAGGCCCTAGAAATATGAACAAGGTAAAAATGAGTAACTCTGCACTTCAGCGTGTGGTGGTATTAGGTGAAAGGTTGAACTTGATGATCTTACAGGTCTTTTTCAGCCTTAATGATTCTATGATTCTGTGCAAATCTACCAAGTTAACCCTCGGCTGTTAAAGCAAAAGCAGCAGTTGTTTCAGCTGTAAAGATCATAGCAGATGTATCTGTTAAGCTGTTCCTAAGAAGAGAGGTTTTAGAGGAGCCAGTAGACAGTCCTCTATTTCATAACCCCAGAGGGACGGGAAAACTTCAGCAAGTGTGATTGCACGACCTGTTCACGATCTTCCATAACACAAGACAAGGCTGCACCATTTCACCCTCAACCTCTACCAGCCTTCAGGTTCAGCTGCTCTGCCCTTTGCTCCCACCCTGCCAGGATCCATCAGAGCACACAGGGCCCCTCAGGAAGAGATTCCAACCTGGAATATGCAGCAGGGACGAATACTATTGACATGCCCTGGGAGGATGACGCGGTTGAGAGGATCTCTCTCCAAGTCTTGTTGCATGACCTGTGCTGTAAGAACTGATACCCTGAAGGAACCTGCCAGTACTCTGATATTATCCTGAACCTTTTAATGGAGGCTACTGACTGCACAGCCACAGAACATATGGAATCAGGAACAGAGAAACAAAAGAAAGCCATACACACAGATAAATACACCTCGCACATTACCATTCCTGCCCTCCTTTGTGATTCCAGCCAGTAGAACACCAGGTGCTCGAAAACGCCAGGCTGAGGATGATCCAGTTATTCTGTAACACCTTTAAACCACAGTAATGGACAGTGGGAGTCCTTACTTTCTTTTACAGTTCAACTTCTCTTTGGTAATAGCTCTAATTTGCATCTCTCTCTTCCTGCACCTTCAGTCAGTCAGGGAGTTATTTCAACTTTTCCAAAGCAGGAGGGAGTCAGACAACAGTTTGAGAAAAATATTAGTGTTCCTTCACCACAGCCTGATTCAACTGTTGCCTGAGTCAATCTGTGACTGTTCCAGAATTATTAGGAGACTCTCTTTTCTACAAGACTGAGCTGGACCTTAATAAGAGACTGAGGCCTTTCCTCATATTTCTCACGTAAACATACTTTTTTTTAACGACAAAGTACAGTCACACAAATAGGATTAAATAGCACGTTTTTGGCTCTTATTGAACACAAGATACAGTGGTGAATAAGAAATCCCTTGGGACTGGTAATGATGATGGAGTGAATGCTGCTCTTAGCTCCCCATCTCAGAGATACAGTGACACACGAGTAACCAGAGCACAGGTAATTTAATCAAAAATACACATCCCAAATATTCTGATTCTGTCCATTACAAAACAATTCTGCAATTCTAACCTGTAAATATACCACAGGGATATTATTTCACCTCCATAAAAATCAACTATGAAGTCTTCAGATGAATAAAATCAATGAGCTAATGGTGATGAACTGTGGATTGTTTTAATTATTATTCCAATCAAGAATGCCCAGTGAACGTTATGCCCAGCTTCATATTGTAAATTTTAACAGAAATTCAGCACTCCTTCCTTTCAACAGTGTTGAAAACCATAGTTTACTTAAAAGATTTTCTTTGGCTAGTTCTCTCTTCAGCTCAACCTCTTTAAGAGTAGGAAAGGGATCAAAGTTCCTGTAGCTCCTGATTATTCAATAACATGACTAATGCTCTCCTAAGGGGAACATGATTACAGGTGATGATGTGTTATGATAAAGGCAACATCTCCCATTTGCACACCCCTGTCCTCCCACCCACCACTGTGTAAACAGAATAAACCTTTAAGGACACACTGGCTGACCTCATCTCCTGAAGAAACACTACTTGGAATTGTGCTGTAACAAAACAGAGAACACACAATGGTCTCACTTGATCTTTAACAATATGATATTTTAACACCCACAAAAACCTCTCCCAGGCATCCTCAGCATAACCAGTATTAACTGCAGTGGGCTGTTCACAGACCCTAAAACTGACTGTACAAACTGTGACTGCCTGGGGCGAGTTCTGGTTTGTTATTCAGCCAAGTTCTCTTCATGTTTACCCGATGTAAAAATTCAGGAGTTCTGGGATTTTCTTTTCCTTTCTTCACAAAGTTTTTGAAGCCTTTGACTTTCAAGATGGTGTGTAAAACCTACGGCATGTCCTTCTACATACTATGTTTAAGAAACCCCTAACTCCCTTCACCTAACTCCACGCAAAGTGGCTTTCCCCTCTTTTACGTAGAGTCTTATTTTCAAAGCATTCACGATGCTCAAATGTAGTAGCAACTCAAGGTAAATTGATTCATCTCCTAATTCTTTATCAGTTTTAACAAATGAACTGACAGTTCTGGCCCTGGTGGGAATTCATTCTGAATCTCTAGTGAGAGTTCTGTTGCTTACACCTGGATAAGAAGTTAGCACTATGAGATATTATCTGACATACTATCAGGTATCTTCAGGACATTGCTCTAAGAAAATATTTACAGAAGTTTCCACTTTCCAAGGAAGCTATTTCTGGCCAATGTAGGCTTTTTTTTTTTTTCTCTTTTTTACCTATTTTAGCAAACTTATGCCCACAGAAGAATTATTTTTATCAGTTACAAATAAACAAACCAATTGTGACAGAACACCGGGTCACAGTGCAACAAATTCCCAAATGCTTGTGGCACACAGTGTGTGGATAGACCAACAATCAAGAAATAGAAAAACAAGGAAAACAAGTGTGTTTCAATGACTAATGCCAAGGCTATACATACATAAAGCACTGCCTACAACATGGTACCAGCACTCCTAATTCTAAAATTCTAGACCACCAATGCAACTATATCCTTTGGTGTTGAGGTCTTTCTCTGCACCGAAATTTTTCTGGAGCAGATCTGTCTGCAATTGGAATCTTCATCTGAGGAGTCACACGAGAAACCATCTCAGATGACAGCAGAGTATTCTGACGTGAATTCAGATGCGTTTTGAGGCGAATGACGACAAAAAGCAAATACACCATCCCATCGCTTAAAAAACGACCCATCTCTGAGTACTAAAAAACAAAAAACTGCTCTCCACAAATTTGAGGTGAGAAGAATCTGCTGGAATCACATAGAGATTAGAGCACTTAAACTGCCTTTGCAGCTGTTAGAAGAATGGTTTCACATTATCCCTGGAGTTTGTTGGGCTCGGGGAGGGGACACAAACCAGCAGCTTTTATTCATCCCCCTCTGTCTGTGTCACTGATCATCCTCACACACACACACTTTTTTATTAATGTCAGGTCTTCAGGAGAGCTCAGCATACTCTGAATTATGACCTAAATTTCTAATAACTTCTCTCCTGTGAACCCCAACCACTGCTTTTTCAGGATACGTTTCTCATTCTGCTAATATGGACAGTGCAGCACCGAAAACAGTAAACCATATTTTAAACCAGAAGTAAATAATCTAGTAAGAAAAAAAAGAATTAAAATGTTAAAAGAACAGAAAAATTCATACCTTTGGAAAATCAGAAATTACTCCGTAGAAATTCACATTGTAGAGAATGTCTTCCTTTCCCTAAAAAAAAAAAAAAGCCTTAATTGTGCATATTCATATTTAATTATCTATTAAAAACACAGTGAACTACTCCAAGACCTCCTTTTCCCCCCCAGAAATAATTTCTCCTCATGGAACAGAATATTTACACTACAGTAAACAAACAGTGCACACTCAGAGAGGTTTTGTTTGAAGTTCATTTTATTTTGAAATTTCCTGTTATTTAAGCAAAAGCATCATAGCTGCAGGTGAAAGGAACACATGGTACCCATTCATCCAAGCATTTCAAACTAAATATGAACACAGTGGAGACCAAGAATGGAACAGTTTTCAGGAGCAGGGGAAAAAAAGTATTTTATTCTGAGGTACAGGTGCATACACAGAATTAAATTTGACCTGATACCTTTTCAGTTTTATGAGGTTTAAGTTTTAGGAGAAGAAGGAGAAAATGAAAAAAAAAAAAGAAAAAGGAGGGGAAAAAAAAATCTCAATATTAGAAACAGAGAGATTCTAGAAAATAAGTGTCTCAGCCAAGACAGGCCAGAGTGTGTTGGAGGTCTAGAATTTGCTTTGGGGACTTCTGGAACACCCCAAGAAGGAAGTAGAGTGACTGAGAACCACAGCATTCACAATTACAGCCATGAGGGCAGTTAAAGAAAATAGTTTCCTGTTCTGTTGAATCCTCCCAAAGTTGCCAAAAATGTCTATTAAAACAGAAGTTGTTCCAAATCATAAATAGCAACGCTGAGAGGATGGTGGGTGAGTGCTTTGTTCTCATTAAATATTGACCACGTGCTCTTCTAGTACAAGACTATACAGTGCCTTCAACTTTTTTATTATTATTATTGTTGTTGTTGTTGTTGTTGTTGTTATTGTTATTATTATTTTAATGCCTCAAACACTCTCATTTTGCCAGTGCACTTTCAGACTGGCCTCAGTAGCTCACAATTGCATGACAAGATATCACTTGGCCTCCACCACTTCCCAGCTGCACACAAAAGCATCCTTACACTTCCTTCTGGGGTCAACTAAAGCCAACTTAATGCTAAAATCAACTCACTGCTCAAAACATGTTTCCATTGGAAAGACAAAGACGTGACAAAAATGTTTTCAAGCATACAAAACGCTCTGTTAATCTACAGTAAGAGATACACCTCAGATATTTTTGTTCTCTTGCAGATTGTGGTCAAATTTCAACACGATTACATCGACTCCACCGAAATCAGTAGCATCTCACAGACCTAATGCACAAAACAGAAACAGGATCTGCTTCTCAACAGGTTTTAATCATTTACAGCTTTCTGGGCGACGTTGCCACTGGGGGCTGAAATTTCTCGTGTTCCATTGTAAACACATGAGTACAATCTCATAAATTTAACAGAGAAAACCAGTTTCTTTTTAGTTATGCAAATACCAAAAATCTCTTTCTTTCCACCAGATAAGTATTTCTTCAGGAGCTTGTTTGTGTCCAAAAATCTCCAACGGCCCTTTCAGTAAGACTGTAAATTCTTTGAGGGAAGCACTCAGGGCCAGAGTCAAGTCTCAGTTACAGAGGCAGAAACACTGAGCAATTCCTAATTCCCAGTAACTACTGGTGGGGTGATGGACAGCAGCTGCAGCCTCAGGTTTATCCTTCATTCCATACCTGGTTGTAAAGGCTAAAATACAAAAACCTGTAATTTTCATTCCTCTCCTGTTCCAAAGAAAATTAAAAAGAGGTGAATAAGCTGATCTTAAATACTTTGATACCTACTTTTTTTGTAAAGGACCTTTAATTTCATAACTACTGTTCAGTAAAGCAGGACTTGTTTCTTGACTAGTCACCTGAACTTTCCTGTCACCTTAAATACACCACAGGTGTTTGCCTATCTCTCTTCATGACTCAACCCCCTGACAACCTACTTAATTTAGCAGAAGACCCAGTTAAATCATAATAACCCTTCAAAAGGATGGACAACCTTCATCGAGACTCTTGGCTTGTCAACAGATTTTTTTTTTCTTTTATTTTTGTAGAAAAGTTTTGATCGACAGGGATCTGACATTCAAGTTTCCTTTCTACCTGTTGCTCTCTGAAACAGTCAGAGAGACCTGACAGTAACACAGTTCCACAACTGTCCATGGCTTTCCCATCTATGGATATTTGGTTACAGATGATCACCTTGAGCTACTCACCAGGAGACTGAAATTTGGAATTCCAATGAGGACTTTTTGCCTCATTCTAATTAAAAGTGAAGTACGAGTACCCAATTTAGAAAGGACCATTAGACTCTTAATTTAGACATGATGATTTTAGTCTGTCAATATACTGAAATGGTGTTTACCTGCCAAACCTTCTTCACTCACTTTGTGCCCAAAAGGAACATCAACCATAGTTTATCAGTTAATTTCGGACACAGTTTTTAACGTTTTTCATACGTGAATCTGGATGTGCAGTTTCTAAAAAGGTCCTTTTTTTCTTTGTAAATTTTTTTTTTTTTAGGATCTAGGAGGGGAAAAAAAGAAAAACCAAACCAAATCAACAAAAGAGCCACAAATACCCACCGACACACACAAGGGGAAAAAAAAAACCAAACTGAAAAAAGTCACACTCACACTTGTGGGCAGGAAACCACACTTAGCAGAGCAGTGTTATGTCAGCCCCCAGCAGGCAGCAAGGTGGGCACTGCCAGCTCCTGCCATCCCTGGGCCAAGCTGTTCTAGCCAGGGCCACACTGTCACAGCTCTCACCCTCATCTGAAGCCTCTGAGAAACCTCAGCTCCTTCCTGGAGTGGAGCCTTGCCAGGGACATCAGTCTGGTGCTGCTGACACACTGCACACACAGCTCGGTGGCTTCCTGCTCCAGGCATTACATAACTCGAGCCTCTGGCATATCTTTCTGGAACATTTCGTGTGCTCATCCACAAGAGCAGCAGCCTCTCCACCTACCAGACAGCTCTGCACCTTTTCCCCACTGAGACTGACCTGGATGGCACTGACTACAGGGACATATGGCTGTTTATCCCATGGAAATAAAAGCTTGACAGTATCATTCCCAAAGACAGGGAGAAAAAAAAATAAAGGCAGGTAGCCACATGGTTAAACACAATTAAAATACCACCACCACCACCACCAAAAACCCAATAAATAACGTTTTATTCACTTCTACCACAGGAATACCATGAGGGAAATCACATTCATAAGCCACATACAGTTTTATCAAGGACTGTTGCATTCAGCTTCACTGAATCAAGTCAGAAACTTATTAAATAAAGAAAGGATGCAGCCTCCTGCTCGTACCACACACAGTCCACCCTCAAGTCCTTATCCTGTGTCTGCCTCCAGCCATGAAGCCAAGAGAGTTCTTGATTCAGGATCAATTTTTCAAAGTGAGAGGTCAAAGTTTGCTGAGCAAGATTCAGGACACTGAATTACTGAAATAGGCAGACTATTTTCACTATTTTCGCTCCAAATAATTTGGAGCCCAGAGATTCTACTTTATAAAAAGCATATCAATTGATTAAAAGCACACCCTCTAAAATTATTTATAAAAAATAAAATGTTTCAGATTTTTTTTCTACAGAGAATGAGGTATATTTATATGATAAAAACCACATTATTTAAGCCAAGTAATAAACAGCAGCGGCATTTGCAGAATATAAAAGTTACTACAAACTCTCATTAGTATGCAAACGTAATAAGACTAAGAAACACAATCTGCAATTTGAGTAAGAGAATTTCAGGGTATCTTGGATGTAATAACTACATAATATCCTACAACTCCTGCAGGGGCTTTTGCCTATGTTTTAATAATCATTATTTAATAATCTTTTTTTTTTTTTTACCGGGAAAAAAAATGTACTCTATTTTTATAGTCATCTATAGTAATTCTCTGGATCCAAAATTACCATGATGCAGTTTATGAGGTTTTCAATCTATGAAATTACTCACTGCTGATGAAAGCATTAACAATCCAAGGTTTCATTTACAGCATTACAGAGAATCCAGGTCAATTCCAGGCAAATGCTTTTACTCTGCTTGGGCCAAAGAGATTAATTATTTTCATAAAAACCTGCACTCCCACCAAAAGTAAAGTTTAAGGGTGTCTCACCATAATTCAAAGAAAGCAGAAATGAAGGGGCAATCCTGGACTCCAACAGGCAGGCAGGGAAGTAATGCAGGCACTGGGGAACATGTAGCAGGTGAGAGGATGGGAAGAGGATGGATCCTCCTTCCAGGCCAGCAAACCACCAGCTGCCAGCACTTTACATCACCAAGACAAAATGCAATCACCTAACGCCTCCAGGGAAAGCTCAGCATCACCACAAAAATCCTATTGCAGCTCAAACATTCTTTCTGGGATGTACCCTGTGTTCCAGAAACTGGGAGCCTGCTCCTTGCCATTCACCACTGGAAATGTAGGCCAGCAACTCCGGCGTAGCATTTGTGGTCTGCACTTTTATTATCCCAATCCTCCGTAACAGCAAGAGAAAGGGATTAAGCAGCATTATTTTTTCCCCTTGAATATTTACTGGGATAATTACATACCAGTCATAATACAAGATTATTTTGCACAGTGTAAAATAATACAGAGCAGACACGCCATTTTATCCAAAACTCTTGGTCCCATCACACCTGGCAGAGCACAGAGCCGATCGTATCAGGCACGTTCCTCCAGGAAAGTTTAATGCAGCAAAGTCTTCCAAATGTACCAAATAGATGCACTCAGCTTATTCACACAGCCCCTTTTTTGGGCAATCATATTTTTTAACTTGTTTCACAAAGTGTCATTAATTGCTAAAGCCATCTGTGTTTCCAGAGAACACTCTTTTCCACCCCTTCTCTCCTTCCTACTGGGCTGCACAGCGAAGATGCAGCCGTGTATTTACAACCACTTTTATGCCAGCAGATGTTACACCACACAAAACTGTTTTGCAGCAAGTTCGAGAAGAAAAGCGGTGGGAAGAAGTTTACATAACCACACACTATCAACAAAAGCAACAGAGGCTGGCAAGCCACAGGCCGTAGTCATTTAATTCATACAAATCTCTCTTCCCCTTTTCTCACTCTGCTTTCCAAGTTGTTATAATTCCATGGGAGAATCTGACTGGTAGTCACTGCAAGGTTTAAATGCCAGCAGCTTTTCTTGTCCTGACAAAATGTACAGAGCTGAAATTTAATTACAACTGGCTTAGACACATTTTTAGTTTGCTTCTATCCACCTAGAACATATACTCCGTTCAAAGTAAACATGTTTAGTCACTGAATAATATGAAGTAGAAAAGTTTGCACTGTAATAAATGGAGACACATTTCAAAACAATTTTGATTACTATCTCTGAACCTGGCTGCAACCAGCTGGCTAAAAGTGGCATTATTGGGATGGAAATAGCGTGGTGTTTCATTGCAAGAAAGTAAACATATTCTACCAAATACTAGAACAGGAGTTGAAATCCACCCAAGAAAACCATTTGCATTACTGGTTTGCATTATTCTACCTTAACATTTTGACACCCAGTTTAAACATTAAGCTGCCAGTACAATGCCTCTTTTTTTAAACCAGTGCAATTTCTTGGGGCAAAATCTGATAGGGCTGCCCAGATTTCCTGTCCACTCGTTTCTCCCAAGGAAAAAAAAAAAAAAGGGGGAGACATCAGTTTAATTTTGATTTGTCCAGCAAAGAGATCAAAGCATTACACATCTCCAATGGAGGTTTACAAAGCCTCATTGTGCAAACATCCTGGGCCTGATGCCTCAGGATGCACTGAAGCAAATCCCTTCTGATGGCAGCCAGGACTAATTTGTTCAATGCAAAAATTTACACCTTGAAGGGAAGTCGATAACTTGGAAGTGCCACCTGATTGAAAATTATTAAAACGTACAGCTTGAATTTTTAGGCTGATCTCAACCACATGTTGCTGGAAATGCTTCACACGCATATTCTGTTGCCTGTATACTAAATATCGTGTTCAGCTCTAGGCTCCTCCTACCCTGGTGTTATAAATTCTTTGGGTGAAGGAGCATTTTCAACAAATATGTACAACGCCTGAAAAAAAAAAAAAAGGATTCCAGAACCACTATTAGATCACTGAGTCCTGTAAAACTACAAAGCATCAAATAATTTTTAACATAGCTGAAATATCTTTCTAGATCTGTGCTTTGTAAGATTGCAATTTCTGCTCAGCCTCTTCTATTTCTTTTCTCATCCAACTGTGCAGATGAGCTTGTTCAGAGTTTATTGTTTGTTGCCTTCCACAGAACTAAAAGAAAGAGAGAGGAAACAGAAATGACACAACCTGTATAAATTAGTTTTAAAACCTTCAGTGGTAGGCCTGATGTCTGCAACTACTTCAATTCATTGAAAAAAAAATGGGTTTTTTATATATACATATGTTTTTTATTGGAGAGTGTCCCTTTAAGCAAGCTTTGCTGATTCAGACTATCTCCATACCATTGCCAAAAAAAATTAGGGTGTTCCTGAGTTATGCTCCGACTTAAAAAGATTTACACAGGGAATCCTCAGACCCAGAAACAACACTAAGAAGCACATCGTCATTTTTGCTGGAAGACTGGTGTCAAAGACTGTAGGCAAAAAGACTGCTTGAGAACCACCCTGTGTCAGACTGTACTTCTACAACCGAAACTTTGCACCTTCTGGGCTGCAAATCAAAACTGGATCTGTTGCATAACACAGGTATTAAAGATAATGGCCTCTAACAGTGCATGACACGTCAGTCTAAGCAGCACAGGCAATGCCTTGCTCCATCCGTCCATCTGCGCTCCTGGGAGTTTGTGCTGGGATGGAATGTCCATATCCCTGATTTGCTACATTCTGATTTGCAAGTCAAGGTCATGAAGTAAAGGACCAGAATCCCTGTTGCCAACACGTGGGCTGCAGGCTTTTGTGCAGGCATCTTAACACACCAAAAAAGGCCTCAATTGGAAAATAAAAAGATTAAACTGTCTGAAAGCTGCTTTATATCTTTAGGTGCTTCAGCACGTTGAACTGAGCAACATGGATGACATTTGTTTTTAACCTGCATAAAGCAGTTTTGTACATATACTCTAATTAAAAATGCTGTGTTGCAGTGTATTCTCCCACCTGAGGTATCACCAACCAGGTTAAATAAAAAATAACGAAAACTACACTGTAATAAATGCCATAACATAAATAATGCAAGGAGAGTCCCTGCCCCAGAAACCTTGCAATTTAGGACATGAACAAAGAATCCTTAAGGGATCGTACCAAACCTACCTAACATTCCTGACTTGACATTTCCATTGTGCTGTACCTCAGTTCATACTTACAAGGCCAGAAGAATTCACGTTGTTCTGGTGGGCACTGCTCAAGGCTGCTGTGGATCTGGGTGTTCACAAGGCAATGAGCCTTCCTATCAGGCATTATCAGGACATTTAAGACAGGTATTGAAGAAATACCTTAATCAGAACACTGTGAGTGTGTGGGGGTGTCTTACTGCTTTTAACCCGAGTCCTGGTTTAGAACAAAGAAATCTAATTTTAAAAGTCCACTACAGTCAAAAGATAAGGGGAGGGGAGAAGGCATTTAGATGGAGGAATTACCAAACCAGAATCAAGCAACAAAGAAAGAGCTTTCAGGCTGGGACTCTCTCCCCCTCCTGTGTCCTAAAAGGTCACGTATTCTAACCCAGGGACAGCACCATCCCTTCTAGAGGATCTAAGGTGTCCCAATAGCCACTCCTTGCTCTGCTGAAACTGAGCTAAAAGTTAGTTCTGGAATTATATAAATCTCAACATGGTCACCTAAAATTCCAGCAATATCTCTCCATCCTGAAAAACGTGCAGCCATTGGCATCTGATCTATCTCACAGACTAGGAGGTTTGAGACAACTCTGTGGACACACACTTCACTTTGGAAGGAATAAATGGAGCCCCACTGGATATAAAGCCAATAGGGGACTGTCAAATAAAGTTCTGAAGCCAGATTAACTGATTTAATCCTATCTCCAGCTCTCAAGGGCTGGGTTTGTGCAGTTGCAGCGTGCTGTACTCGGGTCACTTTTATTTCTTGTAGGTGCCATATCCCCCACCAAGTCAGTCCTGACACTATTTAGATTCTCATTACCTTTCTTTTGTCAGGTCAAATTTCAAGATTAAAAAAAAAAAAAAGAAAGAAAGAAAGAAAGAGAAGCTATTCAATTATCTGTCAGATAGAACAGCTTTTTTTCCCCTATTATTTTCCCTTTTTACAATGAAAGGAATAGGCCACTAAGTGGAAAAACACCATTTTGGCCTATGAATCATCCTCGATAAAACTGCAGATGCATGAACCCAGTCACAATAGTAATACAGTAAGAGAGAACAAATAAATTGCAGCAACTTTCCAAAAGGCACCTTAGATGAGGCACAACGAGTTTAAATTGAATTTTGAGATACAAGGCTCAAATGGACTCGGGTTACAACACCCACACTCTGTCAATGGATGTTGCTGAACATGAAGAGCCAGCGCTTGTTAAAATTATGTTTCAGTCATTAAGAGAAGTGTTAATTACCAGCTGAACTGAAGACCACTCAGATAAGCAAAACATCCCCTGCTAAAGCCCTCATGACAACATTCTTTAATTTCTAAAACCCAAGATGTGATAACAGCAGGAAGAGATGGAAGGAAAAAAAGAAAAGATTCATCCACTTTTCATCATCTTTAAATAAGAATTCCTTTGCTTGATTTAAAATTAACTGAGAAGTATGACCTTTTCATCAACTTCTGCAAAGAGAAAGGAGGCCATAAATTTATTTGTACTTCATGTATACAGAAGCACTTAGTTTTTAATTGAAATGATGAGTTGGCTTCTCAGTAACTGAAAGATTTCAGGTAACAGCTTATAAAATCAAGCAATATTACCAGAAAAGTGATTATAATTTAAATTACAAATCACTTTTTAAGGAAGAGATGTAGCTCACCAGAAAAAATACCACAGGTCTACAATTTTACAATTTTTAGGTATATAATTTTATAGCTCTTAAAAAAAACCCAAACCGAACCACCCACACACACAGAATCCCAACAAACTGTCACCTTACTCTGATAATTACTTCCATTAATGCTTTGAAGAAGTACTTCCACAGATCTTTCAGATGAACCAGGCAAAGAAGCACCTTCGAGATCTAAGTTTTGGTTAAAATTTCACATTTAAGGAAAGACTGGAAGCGACACTTAGTGCCACAGTCTAGTTCACAAGGTGGTGTTGGACTCAATCTCAGAGGTCTTTTCCAACTTAATTGATTCTGTGAAAATTTAAAAAAAAAAAAATCAAAAACTAAACTCACAAAAAGGATAATGTAATTTCACATGACTGGAAAAAAATCTGTCCTATCTTGTACTCTTATTTTCTCCTGTAAAGAAAACAGTTCCATTTAAAAACAAGAGAATGACAACACACAGCAAACATTCTGACACTAAAGCTAAAAAGGGATGGAGCCAGCTCCCTAAAACTGAATAATGGAACTGTTAACACAGCAATACAAATCCCTCTGCCACTTCTACCTGTGAATATCAAAACCTGGTTTCCTGTTTTCACAGTAACCACCACATTGCTCAGCACCTGAATCATGGAAAACTGCTCACTGTATCAATCGTTGGATGATCCAAAATTACCTGAACCACTAACTACCTGTGTGGTTTTGCACATAATTTCACATCAGTTCAATAGATGTTTTTAGCATGTCAAATATCTAAGTGAGTTGCACTTAGATCTCTGTTTCCACAGTATTAATCTTCAGTTGTTCTACTACAGGGTTATTCTAAATTACAGTGAGCAGTGCCTTTTCAAGAATAAATTAGAAATGAAAGCAGGATGAGATCAGGGAAGATTACAGGGTACTCTTTACAAACTGAGCATAACTAAATCAAAGATATATAAATCAGAGTATGTATTTCTTGGTAGATTGATTCAGTTGATTTAGTTTTGAAAACTAAAGTGTCACAGGCATCATTAAAAAAAACAATCCTCAGCAATAAAGATCACTTTTTTTTTCAGAAGTAACCTGCTTCATGCCAATTCCCATCTGCTCATGGAAAGTAGTTCTCACCTCATGTGCTTTAAAATACAAAAAGCATTTACAAAATAATACCTGCTTGTACAACAAAGAATTACTGCAAGGATATACTTTTGATTTTCCCCATATCTGGAAATGGAATTCTGTTACACGAGGCTTTTAGTGCACCACAGGAAAGCTGTAAGGAGCAAACATACAGGAATCCGCACAAAACAAACAAACAAAAATCTTTAAAAATAAGAAAAACAAAACTTTAAGGGGAAAAAAAGGGGAAACCCCCCCCCCCCTAAAAAACCCTGAATAAATCAACTGGTAGACTGTCACTGTAGCCAAGAACCAACACATTACCTTTTTTCTGAGGCTGCAAGTCAGTGAAAGAATCAGTACTGAAAATGAAGATGCAGCAGAGAAATTATTAAATTTTTATACTTGATCTGGACTACCAGAGAAAGGTCTAAGTGAGCTGTGATTCCTCTCTCCACACGGGGACCACGATTTTACAGTACAGACCTCATTAGTAAGAATTCTCCTAAACGAACCCAACCAGAGCAGCAGAACTGAAGACCTTCCACACGCACCAAACAAAAACATGCAATAGGAACAACACTCAACATTTCTCCCCAGTAATGATCACACGCAGAGACAAAAATCAAGAAGCAGAAGA
This sequence comes from Manacus vitellinus, assembly GCF_001715985.3. Lineage (NCBI taxonomy): Eukaryota > Metazoa > Chordata > Aves > Passeriformes > Pipridae > Manacus > Manacus vitellinus. Next base: position 3,066,567 of record NW_021940526.1, read on the forward strand.
CTGATACTGCTGGTTCCCTTTCCTATCCATCCGAGCCTCTCTGCATCTTCACTGCCTGCTCGATCCAGAAAAGTGTGTGACCATCAGTAACAGCCAAGGCCACAAGAGACATTTGGGGCACTCCCTCCTACGCACACAATCCCTACATCCATCCACAAAAGTACCAATACAGGTTACTGAGCCCACCAGCACTACACCAACTTTTTAACTTTCCCTGGAGCAAGCCCAGTAGAGTATCATCTCCTTCTTCCAAGGTGTCAGTTGTCATTAATTCCACAGGGCAAGAGATGGAATCACTTCCCTAATAGCACTGCCAATACTTTCATTATCTGATGCAAAGACTAATTTAAGTAATTTTCTTGTATGAAGACACACAGTTATAAACTATTTTTCTATGACTTTTCTATGCTTATGCTCTCATTAGGATATCTCAAAGGAGACTATTTTATCAATGTCTGTTGACCAGGCTTGGCATATAAGCCAATTGAAGCACTTTCTCAGTTTGTAAAGAAAAAGAAGTTAAAAAAAAAAAATTAAAAGTGTACAAGGCCAAACATAAATAATACTTTAGGAACCATCCAAGTAGAAAAAGGTTTGCTTGAGGTTAGCAAAATCATACCCATGATATCTGAATGCAGGGAAGAAACAACCTGTACAACTAAAAAAACTTTGCCCTCTTTGTTCTGACCTGAGCCAAGGTCTTCTGAGAAGCTATTTCTCTTCTCTGCCACCTGCTACAGTCACAGGTCTTCAAAAAGCTACCGTGTTGTATTTCACAGCCAAAACTCAGGGCATCAGCAAAAAGAACAGCCAGACTCTGCTACATATTGCCAGATTTGAAGGACTTGGAGGAAAAATAAATAAATCACTGTATCAGTTCAGTTGCAGCAGAGACATTCCAGGACCGCCAGTCCTCCCCCCGGGGAAATGTAGATGTACAGCAGGGGCTACTTCTCCCAGCCTCAGAGGAAGCAGAGGAGCCTGGCAGGGTCTCAGAGCCCCAGCTGTTGTGCCTGGAGAATATGCCAACACCACCCCCGGGACACGGAGCAGCAGCTGAATCCCCTCCCCGCTCCGCCTGCCCTATTTGAGCCCTCAATCATCCTCCCAGGTCACATCTCTCCCCGCCGCCCCCTGAAGCCCCCACCTTCTGCTCCAGCCTGGGAATTCACCAATCACAGCAGATAAGCACATCATGTGAGGGATGGCAGACACGCTGAGGGGAATTTCCAAGAGCTTCCCTGCACCTGCAGCATCCACGGATACAGATTTCCAATGTGAAAACAACAAGCCGGGCAGGGATGCCAAAGTGTTCACATTCCCTGCAACTCCCAGCTCTTATGCCAGACTGCAGCACCTCATTTGCAATCTGCTCTGATATACCTGCAATCACATTCCATCTTTCCTTGTGATTTAATGTATGCCAATTATTCCTAGGCATATTTTGCTAGGGAAGCAGCACACAAATAACACAGACTGAAAGACCAGAAAGCAATAATTACTCAGTCTATTCTTTGCTGATGTCAGACATGCAGCGCAGCTCTCCAAATCCATCAGAGCTCCCAATTAATCTGCACTAATCCTCAAGAACTATATCTGAAAAACAAATAGTAAAATCAAATCATCCAACAGCCCCTGTCCTCCTTGCAGTCAAGGTTTAGCAGAAATACACAGTCCATTTCATCAGCACACCATGCCACCCAACCTCTCCTTTAACAGAGTTTTATGCTTCCTTGTCATCCCTGCAAACAAACCTACTGGGAATTCACCAGCCTCTCCCCCTTCCTTCCTCAGAAGTGCTTTTCCTTCCCTGACCACGGTCCTCGATAGAAAAAATTACATCAATTCATTTTGGTTCAACAGACCATGGTAGCCTTGCCAAAGTAACCACTTATTTCCTACTTCCCAATAAGGCATTCATACTCCATATCAACTCACCCTTTTCCTGAGAGGAATTCTGTATAAATTATATAGACATGTCCTTATGTCTACATAACAAACCCCCCCCCAAAAAAAAACCCAAAAAACCCCACAACTTCCATGAAGGTATGAATATTCAAAATTGTTTGGGTATTTTTGTGTCTGGTTTTAGTTTAAGACAGTTTATCCTAATTTGTGTATTTCAAAATAGGCTCTTTCTACAGCTATCAATTCCTTTCCTCCCTGTGTTTCCTTTCAGCAGCTGCAGCAGCAGCAGTATAGATGTCTCATGGCAGAGATGGAGACAAGCATCCTGGATCCAGCACAAAGCCTCGGCTAAGAGGAGAGGAGAGAAGATCTGCGCATGCAACAAGTACAGCACATACAGCAGCAGTGGTAACCAACATCTCCAAAATCTTAGGAAAGAAAAACAAAAGGCAAATGTGACAGACATGGCAATTTCAGGCATGGGAAATTAGTACGTTCAAGAAGGAAAAAAATAGGAGCCCACAGAGTTTTAGAATGGCCTAAAAGATCAAGGAGGAAAAAATACCACTTTGGTATCAGAAGTTCTTTCATCCAACTTGTCTTGTTCAAAACCACAGCTTACATCTCATAGAACTTCCTTATTACTTGCTGTTTTCTATGACATCACACTGTTCACAGGATCATGGAAACTAGATCACTGGAATCCACGAGATGTTCCTTATTAACCTTTCAAGTCCTTAATGTTTTTGCCCCCCTTTATTAGTCACTGAGCTCCTGATTCCTTCCAGTCTGCAGGAGTGTGTGTGCTCAAGTTAAATGCAGAAATTGTTAGAAAAGGAAATCTATCTATAACTTCAGAAATAAATAGCCTTGCTCTTTAGTATCTTCTTCATACCCATTTCCTCCTTACCAAAGTGCACCCAAACAGTTCTGAATGTGAATATACATTCCTCTCTCTCAGCTGGTTTATTGCTAGACTAACTGCAGACATAAATTGCTTTTAGATACCTATTTGATAAGTGGACGACATCTGTAAATTTTTTTATCTTCATATTTTCAGATGGTATTACACGTAAAAACAACAGAATACAAACACCAAGTCTAGATTAAAACTTTTCAAGTAAGCAGTCTATCGGCACAACAACTGAGAAGGAACAATGTAGAGTATTTAATCTCAACAATTCCCTTTTGAACCCAGCATCTGTAAGGTCACACATCTTCTCCCAGTCTTCTAAAATTGCCAACTGCAAGGTTGGCTCAAAAAGAAAGTTACAATTTGAGATCCCCAGAGTCAACTGAGTAGAACCAGCTCCTTCAGAAATGAGAGGGCAAAGGCGGGCGGTTACTTCAGCGACACCAATTTCAACAGCTCCACAAACAGACCTTACAACAGAGCACATTCCAAACAGACTGTCTCACCTCATTTGCCTAAAGCTCCCAGGTTTTGTTACCCGTGAAAGAACAAGCTCCTATTCTGAGAAAAGAGCAAGCAAGTCACCCTTAGCTCCCCAAGCGCAGGGCCTCACGGTGGCACAATTACAGCTTCCATATAAAATGGGAAGAAGGCTCGAACTTTAGATGTATGACAGCTGCCAATCCCCTACTTAACTCACATTTTAATCCCTTGCTATTATAAAAAAGAAAGGTGAGACACAAACCATCAGGAATTAGGAGCATTTACTGGTTATTGGGCAGATTTTTCATCAGGGTAGCATGGACCAAATGCAGAAAGTCGGATTATGGGTTCACCTATGAGGTGGTCATTAAACAGGGAAGGACAAGAGCTCCACATCATATCCCTTGTCTTTGTGATCCATGCTGTCTATTAACAAGGGACAGGATCAAGAGTGAGCTCCACACCAGTAACATGCAATGGAAAAGAATGGGAAGCCACAGAGGATCAAAGCAACTGCCACAGAAACCTAAACTATGAAAAAGGCAAGTGGCCCCAAAAACGGGATACCTTGTATTTCTCCGTTTCCATGAGCAGATACACTACACCAAGGCAACCTAAGTGCTCCCCAAGAACCAGCTCTCTCCCACAGGAAGACTGCCTGGTCCTTCTTAGAACTCCGAAGGTGAAAAGAAACATTATAACCAAATACAAATACCATTTATCCAAGTCTAGTAACAAGGAAAACAGGACAGCATGACTTCGCACCAGTCTAACGGGCTCTCCAGAGGAGAGGAAGAGAAAGGTCTTGTTTCATTCCTCTCCAAAAATCAAGATTCTTTTGCTGTTGCACAGGTACAACTTTACTAAGGACTTCTTGATACGTAGAACGACTTGTAAGGCAATCTGACAAAAGAAACCACAGCACTTCACTACCTTATATAAGCTGATGTTGGTCTCCAGAAGGAGGGGATGCGAGTATCGATTTTCCTCCAAGAGCCCTCAAAGGGAAAACATCAACAGCTCATCATCCAGAAATCCACTGGAGAGGAATCTCCAAAGCCACAGTTGTGCTGCACCATCTATTTCTGTGACTCGCATGAGCCGCTCGGGAGCACCTTGCCCTGAAAACTGCAGATTCCCGGCATTAGCACCGCAACAGCAGCTGTGAAAGGGTTCTTCTGCCTGCTGTTTCCCATGTTGGGGCACCCTGTTCCAGGCACTCAGATACATTAGCATGCCTTTCTGGAACATGGAACCTACTACTAGGCACAATTAATGAATTCCAGAATGGCTGGGAATCTGTCTTGCACAGTTTCACAAGTCTCTTGACCCCTTATTTACCAAACTTGCAGAAACCACCACCATAAAAAGGATGGGTGAGCACCAATATAACAGATTTTCACAGTTTACTGTTCAAAGAGTGAGACATAAGCAAAGCAAGCTGGTTAATGGCAAAGCATGGTATTTTGTGTGTTTACACCATCGACATCCCGTCTATTCAAACCCTCCACAGGTTGGGTTTGAAGACAAAGTCCAAAAGCTCCTTGGAAGACAAAGTCCAAAAATCACACTCTTGTCCTGCAGCAGCAAGGGGACCACAAAACCTGCTCTCATAAAGTCCCATGGAATAAAGAGGATTTGAGCCTTTGATGCACGCACAGAGGTAATTTTGATGTGGTGCTACACATGAATCTTTCATAAGAATAAGATGTCCTACACAGTATAATCAAAAATCTTCTGAAGAGTTAACAGTCTGGATCATAAGCAGCTCCACTGTGTGCAACTCCTGCAGACATCAAAGAGTCCTCCCCAAACCAGATGTATTACGTATCTTGCAAAATTAGTAAATGAACTCAAGCCATCAACTTTGCAATTTTTGAAGCAGCACAATGCATCTATTTATTAGAGAATGGAACTAAGCCCAGGCTACTGATCCGCCATCCTACAAACGATGCTTATGCAACCCTTTGTAACGATTTCCACTAACAACCAACCGGAGAATTTATGATTTGGAAAACTTCACTTCTAAACTAATTTACAGTTCTCAAAATCTAATGGGACAGAAGACTGAAACTACAGAGGAAAGCAACCTTCTCTGAAATCAATGAGGTACCAATTTTCATAAGTAGTCACTCTTAGGTAAGATGCCTGCATTAAGTTTTGGTTCTCAGAAGTACTCTTCTGTCCCTTTCTCCCTTTCCCCTGGAAAAGGGATTTATTCAATTTTAAGGAAAATATTAAAACAGCAGTTTCAGACTTCAGTCTTCGGCAAATTACAAACAGGAAGGAAGAGCAATTGAGCTATTTAAACCACCAAGGAAACAAACCACTGAACAATGCAAGTAGACCACAAAAAATGACAAGATAAAAAAAAAGAAAAAGAAACATAAAACAAGTCCTTTCGGTAAGCACAGAAAACATATCCCCACAAGTTTTCAAAACAGCATAAGTAAACCTGGTGAAAATAAAGCCATCAGTTCCTACAGAGCTGTAACAAACACTTGACAGGCTCCCAGCGTAGCCCCAAGATCACCATCAGAGCCAGATATTACTGGAACAAACGTCCAAAGTCTGCAACAGAAGTCAGCAGCGTATACAAAGCCCAAACAGCTTGCCATTGTTTTAGGAAAGGTGAAAGCAACACAACCAGTGATTTTGGGTGATATATCACAAAGATGTATTTCCTCTGTCAGTAAGGGAAATTCAAATGAATTCTCCTTCCTGCCCCTTCTGGTCTTTCTTGCTTCACCCTCAAGGTTCTGTCTTCCCTGCACACTAAGAAAAAGCAGAGAGTGAAGGTTATGCATAAATTCATGACAGAAAACACTATTTTAGAACAAAGCTCCTGTGCGTGGGCGCAGGTCTATAAAATAAAAGGCATTGTTACTCTACCAAGTACGTAACCACAGCCAGCAATCAAACCAGATCTTCACATTTTATTTTGACAGCTACGCGCAGTTATATTTTCACCAGAGGTTTGACTTTCATGTCAATACCTGGTTTTTCGCGATATCATCAAGACATGTATCAAAACTGACATTTGAAGGCACAATTGTGGAAGAGAATTCTCATCCTAGAGATCTGTAATTTATTTTTAATTACTTTATGAAGTTAGGAGTTGCAGAGAGGAATAAATCTGTTCCCAACTCATATTTAGGAACTGTCTCTGTACAATATAAAATTTCTCAGCTCCATATAACAATAATTATTTTGTGGTTCATGGCAATATTAGGTAGCATTCAGTGAAAACCTGCAAATACTGTTGATATAACACTTTCAGAAGTTGGAGAAATCAACCTCAAGTGAGTATTACCATCAGCCTGCTAAAACTGCCCAAGTAAACTACAGAACACAACCGTCAACACGAAACGTGTTAGCAAAGAATCTGCTCCATACTCCTGCAGAATCAGAAATACAACATTTTCTCTGGTACCCTTATTAACTCCAATTTATTAAACTGAAAATTCCACGGGGCAACATCAAGCGAAGTTTGAAAAACACAAACGTTATTTATGTACTGAGAGAGCACGATTTGCGCTTTACTGAAGATTTATACTGTGTAAGACTGGGATTCTGTGCATCCCCTACCACCAGCCTTTCCTACAGATGCATCCCCACGGACACTTTAACATTATATAAACTCCCCCAGAGATAAAGGTTATTCTGTAACTTTCCAAAACCATCTCCCTTTGAGAAAGTGTTACCTAACAAACACACATTATGTACCTCACAAGCGCATTAGATCACTGGGTTCCTACTACACGACAGCATGAAAGAGTATTCGTAATTTATTTTGAGACATTAAAAAAGGAAGACAAAGCTGGGTAACTGTAACTGGAAAGGATAAACAGGATTAAGTAACAGGTGTCTGACTGCACATAATTCAAAGCTGTGCATGGAATACGGTGCACAGCCTTGGAATGGCTATGGAATGGAAATGGAAACACAGCTTTTGCACCTTGCTTTGAAAATCACCACTAAAAACGTCTTGTAAATTGTGACCACGCAGACGGAGGCAACAGAAGCACTTGTATTCCCAGAGACCTTTGGATATATACGAAAGAAAACAAACAGTCTTCAAAGGTGAGCCTGCCCTACTCCCAGGGGAAAGAAAAAAGGAGGAAAAAAAAAAGAAAAATAAAAAAAGGAAGAGAAAAAAAAAAAACCACCGCAAGAAAGTTATACTTAACTACACAGAAACATTTGTCACACCGCCCAGCACTGACAAAATCCGGATACACTCAGAAACTACGGCAGCGAGGGAGATGAGGGGAAGAAGAATCCAATCGCCCCGGCGCGCGCACACGCACACAAGGATCCACACACGGATCCACACACGGAGCCGCCTCACGGGGAGCACAGGGACATGCGTGTGCACACCCCCGCACACGTATGTCCCTCGCGGAC